>NC_090934.1:273370758-273693795 GCF_040938575.1 Ambystoma mexicanum
TATGAAGTGAGTAGGTTTTATTAGCTAGTTATTAAATGTAGCCCAGTAGACAGAACTGTAATAAGAAGCATGTATCATTTTACTATTCAACATTGTAAGATTAATATTATTGCACATCCATCATATATGTTGCACACAATGGCTACCTTTCTACATGAGTAGCTTAGTATACTTGAAAGAACCTGATAATAAAATGGTATTTGTATCAATGCATTACTTAATGCACTTTGTACCTCATGAAATTTCTTACTATAACCCTTCACACTTTTTGATGAACATTACTATAAGAATCCCTTGTACAGATTTTTTATGAAAAGAAATGCACATGTGATGTCATCAGTGATGTGATCAATGCCATTTGTAATGTCATATTTGATGTCCTGGGTGTTAGTCTTAGCAGTGCACAGTGGTGGGCGCGAGTTATGGTTGCTTAGCTTACCATAACTGGCAAATTTCAGGGGTTTTTCGGTTTTCCTTGGAACCATAACGTCCCTTAAACAAAGTTTTTTTACTGAATTTCATAGGCTTTTAGTAGCGCAAATGAACCATAACCTCTCTTTAACTCAGTTTTTTTACTGAATATACATTTTCATAGTGTAAATTTGATAGATGTGTACTAGGGCTCCCTTACTTTATATACAATTAACTTAGAGCATACCGAACACCCCGCTAATGATTTTGATGTCCGCGGACGGTCACGGACGACATCAACACTACCCAATCAAGCAGGGGGTATTTGAAATTGTTCTATCATACCATATAAACACTACGCAAGTTGAAAAAGCAGCACATATGCACATTATATATATTAATAAGTAAGCAGTGGAAGCTACATATTTAACACATCAACCAGCCATTGAAATACGATACGTAATAAAATGGCGTATACCATAACAAAAAAGATATACCTCCAACATAATTACCTCACAGAAACAGCAGAGATAGAACCAACAGTAGACCTACACAACACAACAAATACAACTTTCCAGAAACTAGTAAGTCAACTTCATTTTTTGTATATATTGTTCTACTTTGTGTGTGAGGTACAGTATAATTAATATATTTTTGTTTTTCACACAGAAATGTGCAGTACTTTGGAGTGGCTGCAACAAAATTTTCCACATGACATGAGGAAATGTCTGAAGAGAGTGATAATAATGGTAGACACTTGTCAATACAAGGAAATTAATAATCATTACCTAATGTGTACTTAACATATATATGTTTATTTTTTACAGACTGTACAAAGATTGAAAATGTGACTCCAAAAGACACAATGGAAAAGACTTTCAAACGCATTGAACCGAAAGTAGACATTCTTAAGGATAATTTCAATAGTTTTAAATAGTTAGTGGAGGACCACATCAAAGAAAAAATGAAGTACCATTGTCTCACCTGTATCTGTGCCCCCTTCTCCATGTCCCAGCGAACTATCCCCAAACCGTGAACCACAAAATAAACATTTTGATGAGATTTCCATCCCTTCATCCCCTCTCATCCATCCTCTCCAAACCCCTAAGTCCCCTATTTTTGTATCAGTTTCAGCTTTCCCCTCTCTTTCATAACTTGTGTATATGTATATAAATAAAACATTGTAATATTTCTTGTAATGAAAACCTTTGTATCTTTTTTTTTTAAAAAAAGCAGTTAAAATGTCGGCGGCCTGTCCGGCCTATCCGTAATTAATAAAATGTGGATGTCTGAAGGACACTATACCTGTCCGTACCGTTCGCAACTAAGATGGAACTTTCCGTAGAACAGGCGCGGTGTACGGGATGTCCATATACAAACAAAATGGAGGTGTCCTAAGGACACTATACCTTGCCATACAGTCAACAGAACATCTACGCACATGTACACCATACCCATACATCCTGCAAACATCGCACCTGTCCGTAACTGTCTCACTTATGTCACACTTTTAATTAGTTTCAGGACCCGAACACTGTCCGTAGAACACCCGCGCGCATGCTCATGACCGCGCCTGCACATTTGCTGTCCTGCAGACACCCGTTCCCTTCGCGGACATGTTCCCGACATCATCATGTGACTGCACCCACACTGAGCATGTGTCCTAATTTGCGGACTCTGTCCGGATGCCCAACATTTTAAAAGAACTTATTTAGACAATCCAAATTATTTTACAGTAAAAATCACCATTTCACATGTCCTAGACAATGGCCCTAGCTTTGTACATATTTTTTGTAACTTTTTGAATGCTTTTGAGTGTTCGATACTTTCTCGAGGCACACCCCTCCACCCCTATAAAAAGCCACACCCCAGAGCTGATCTTCATTGAGCTTCTGGCTATTGCAGATTGACTTTTGCTGCCTTTAGTGCTCTAGCTGAGATTACCTCATCGGCCCTAATGGCATCCATGGCTGCTGTTGCTACATCAGCCTCAGCACCACCCCCAAACCCTCCACACCATCACCTCCCCAAGGGCCTGCAGAGGGGAACACACGTGAGGATGTAGAGAACGAGGATGAAGAGGATGAAGAGAATGAGGTGGAGGAACGCCCTACTACCAGCAATCGCCGGGAGTCTTGAGTGTGGCGGTTGTTTACCGTTTATGGTAACGTACCAAAAGCATGTGTGGACATGGTCACCTATAACCAGTGCAAATTAGTGCTGAGTCGTGGGAGACGTGGTTCATACAGCTTTGGTACTACATCCATGAAGCGACACCTAACTTCGTTCCACGGTGCGGACATTCGCAAGGTTGTACCTTGTGATGAGGGTAGTAGGTTGAGTTCCTCCACAGCATCCTCCGTTTCCGTTCCTCTCACCACAAGAGACACTCATGTGGGAGAGCACATCCCTCCAGCTGCTTCACAGGCCATTCGCGATGCTGTTGACCCTTAGCTATCGAGGGTCACAATATTGTGTATGTACTGTGACGCAGTACTCTGCAGGGGGGAAGTCTTCGAAGTGCTTTCGAGACTACGGTCACAGACCACCAGAAGACCTGCTACCCACCTACCTAAATAAGGTCCACACAACATCTTCCTCGCTCCACCTGCCCTTTCTTATCTCCGTGGTTGGTGTCCCTTCCTTACCCTCCTTTGCCCTCCTCTCCTAGTGTGTAGTGTGTAAAAAAGCCCAAAAAATATAAAACAACAAAAATCCCCCCAAAAAAGACTCTTTTCAGAGCCGCCTTTCTCAGTTTAAAAAAAAGAACTTTCAAATAAACAGTGCAGGTCCCTATGCATTTTTTAAAAGTCAGCGGAGAGTCTTAGTACAGAACATGTTTTGGGGTGCTGCCCTAGCAAAACCAATGCTCTTTTCTCTGGGGTAAGTGGTGGATCTGAAAAGAGCCTTTTGGTGGTGTTTTTGTGTGTTTGAAAAACTTGGAATCGTCAACATCTACTGCATAATAGATGACTATAATTCCAAAAAAGGTTGCAATGCATTTTGTACATTTCTCAGAAAAATCTAATTGCCAGCATATGTCAGATGGACTCCACCTCTGCGAAAATGTGACATGCCAACATCTCATAGAAAGGCACAAACAGCATTATTGACATTGCGCCTCGCTTTCTCCATTTGTGGACCAAATGAGGAATAACGCAGCCACATTTGTCTTTGCGCAATACGAACAAAAATTACTTGGGAATTTGGAAATGTCCATGACCTTCTCAAGTCCTTCTTTATTGCAAATTGCAAAGAAATTCCAGACACATGTCCTAAACTGTTCCCTGCACAATGAATTATAATTATGTCAGGATGACGCTCTGTCTGTAAAGTAGCACAGAGAGGTACCAAGTCCTGCCACTTCATTCCACGCACTCCATGCCAGTGCACTTCCACATGGGGGAATCCAAGATCTGCAGATACACCACAACGTTCTGCTTGCACCTCCAACCAATGTATCCATGACTCTCCTAAAATCCAGATAATCTGTTTTCGAAAACACACAGCCATAGCTATCTCTTCTTCTCTCAGGAAAAAGACGTCCTCACTAAATCTCTCCTTACACAACACACCCACTAAACTTTACTGACCAATCCCTGCTCCGCTCATTCTCATTTGCATGCCTCTCCACCCCAGAATGCCCGTATGTAACACGCGCTGTCCGCAGACTACCGCCATGTCCGCAGACATGTAGAAGATCTGAGTGTGGTGAATGTACATGTAAATAGTGTTCCCCATTTCCCCTTTAAGGTGGGCTCTTAAAAGAGCCGTTTTCTTTAGGTTTTTTTGCAGATGCCTGACAGACACCTGTTATTTTATATTGTTTGTTTTTTTCTTCTTACTTTACTCCTAAAATCTTCACATAACGTGTTCCAAAGCAACCCTTACATTCCAAAAGAACATGGCATTACCCAAAAAAGATAGAGAAACACCATCTGCTTCAAAATAAGCAGCATTACTTAAAACAATATTCTCGTTGTTACAGAAAAACATACTAGCTCTTAGCATGAAAGCACGCATGCCTCAATTGATTGCACACCAAGCAATGCTTTGATCAGGACAAAAAACAGAACTGTTGTCCCATTTTGCTCTAGCAAGTAATCCAGAAAAAATTACTTTCGCATTTTGAATGATGTTGATTAATGCTCGAACTAACTGTTCCAAATCTGCCAACAAAGTAGGGGAACTCACGTAGCCCAAATGGAAAGAACCATAGTGCAAAACTACCACATGGGGACTGTTCATCCTACGCATATCTCTACAAACTTGGAGAATTTCCTCTACATTGCAGTCAGTCACAGCGCTCCACACCACCTCCACTCCTCTAACATCGAAATTGTTTGCCGCATGCCTGCATTGAGAATACTCCTGTAAACCATGGACAAACATATCTCCGAGCACCAACACCCTGACTTTCTCCACCTCTGCCATCTTCACTACACACACTCTCTTTCTAGACAAATCAACAACGTCAACATCTGATTGGCTGATCCCTACAGTCCCCTTTCCATGCTGGATTTTCTGGAAAACCCTGTATGTGGCATGCCCTACCCTCGAACAGCAGCGGTGCCTGCGTGGCACCTAACTCTTAGCCAGCCCTTCTACCCTTTCCACATTACTCTCGATTCCATTCCCTCATTGGATACAGCTAAGCAGTCACACAACCATCCACCAATCACATCCAAGACCTCTACATCTAACTCCAACATCAGAGTTCCTCACAGTTCCTCACTTCGAATGTACAGTTGATCACTCTGAATACAAGTATCATATCATTGGAAAGCACCTACTACAAAAACTACTGTACAATTGTCGAAGATTTCTACTTACAGCTCCATACATATCCACATGCATGATTACAAAGTACAGGTATGCATATTTTATTAAGAGTACATGTACAACTCTTATGATTCCATATAAACAAAGTAATGCCTCTAAATCTGCATAGCCAATACATACATGCCAACACTCCCGATTTAAGCGCAAGACTCCTGAAGTTTCATTGAAAAATGCCACAATGTTTTACTGTCTCCCACCTAAATTAATGCTAATCCCAATGCAATCGTATGAGAAAAATAAATGTTCCCGATTGCTGTGGTGAAATCTCCCTCTCAGGTGCTCCTGATTGTTCGGATGTCTAGTTATAATATGAAATTATTCAAATTTTTCCCATCTACTCTAATGACCTATCACTTCCAAACCTCTCTGCTATCTAGAACACAGCTGTAAAAAATCAAGTGAATTTCATGAACTTAAAATTCTACTCATTTGCGAAGCATGTTCAATTAAAATACTGTAAATAACATATAAAGGCTGCACATAGTCAAATGAACTGCATGCATACACTATGTTCAAATATCAAACAAGAATACTAACACAAAAACATAGAAAATCAACGTGCACATTAACATCAGTGCTATAAACACACAAAATTACTAACTTCTTCCTTTTACAATTGCAGTGAAGACCACTCTCCTGAAAACCAGCAGCATCTAAACTACAAACAACATATCCGAAGAAACCTGCTCATTCCACAAAGAAAGTACGTACAATACTACCTTTATATTCTTACTGTTCCTCAAAGACACTGTGTGGTTCATTCATTCATATAATTTGCGCACCAAATTTTATATCATTACGTTTACTATTAATGCTTCTCCTCACCACTAGCTCACTTTTTACTCTCATCTGAACTGCAGTGTAGTAACATACAAACAGAAGAATAGTCTTCCCAACTCATTGTAACTGCCCAATGCACATTCACACACCACCAAATACATATTTCCCATCAAACTCATACATGCATGCACACAGCACACATACATTGCTAAACAAACCAATCCATGCCTTCTTTTTTTTCAACAGACCCCAAAGAATGCCTACCAAAAAGCAAGTCCGTAGAAAGCAACGCAGAAATAGAGCAAATCAAAATAAAAGTGTCCAAAATAAGCATCCATCTCTACCAGAGTTTGTACAAAATGCACAAACAAAATAGCTAATGCAGTCATTTAATGAAACAAAAGAAGATTCTAGTACAGAAACTTTGCCTCCCCTATCAAAATGTAAAACGAAACAGAAAGTGATTAACAAGAATTAAGCTACCACTTCAGCTAACATTGCTCCTATAAATCTTGATGTAGTGGCAAGTAACCATATCAAAAAAGTATTTTAGCAAAAATGTTCTGCCACAGAGTCCTTCAGAATCTGATAAAAACAGAAACACAATCATGCACAACCCTTAAAACCTACCATAGAAAATTATTTCTAGAAGCTCTCATAGACAGTGCAATTCTTCTCAAAAGGAAGTTATTTATTTTAGTTTTAAACAGGATGAAACCACTAACAAAACTAAGTACCAAACTACAAAGAAAACTTCTCAATAATCCCAATGTTAACAAAAATAACTTCTTAAATATCTGTGGAGGTCAAGGAAGTCACACCACAAGCACAGAACCATATTTGAATGAAGAAGCATACAAACAAAACCAAACAAACACAATTGCCATCCATAGCAGTTGGCGAGGTTATGAAAAAATGAATAATACCATCATGGAACAAGAAACACTGCTTACAAAAATATCCCCAGAAAACTCAGAATTACCTCTCCATTCGACTGAACCAGAACATCCAGTATACAAATGGCTGTGCACGTCAATGTGTAACATTCCCAACAAATCTTAAAAATCTTTACGCCAGCTCCTCAATCAGTATGTGAAAGGTAAAGACTAAATCGAAATGAAACTGCTGCAAAATATGGATACCTGTCCAGTGCGCAAATACACAGGACCACAAGGACATTCATTATCCTGCATTTCAGGACCTATTTGCAAAAGCACCTTCCATTATATGAAAATTATATCAACACATCATTCAACTGTAAGAAATGTGGTCTATAAAATGTACTATGCTAAAAGTCCTACTTTAGAACTAGCCAATTTAAATAACACTCTTCTACATGGTACACCCAAAGACCTACAAGAAGAAATTGACTGTATCCAGAGAAAATATTTTGGAAGTGAAAGCCACTTACAAAATGCAATAGCTTTAGAACAGACTAGCAACTATTCTGCACATGGCAAACTTCTACTACACACATACAAAAAAGAAATACTAATATTTAAAAGTACATCCGCTGAAGTACCAAACCATGTGTGTGTGTTGCCGCAGAACTTTTTACAAAAGTAACACAAAACCTATAGATGTAACATACAAAATAGAAGACAATGAAGATACCAAATGGTTTGAATTAGCTCTTTACCTTTAAGCAGAAAACAAATACGAAATAAATGACCCCTTAATACTTTGCAGTTACTGCACTACAAAACTTGCCAATAACCAAACTCCTTCACGTGCTATCACAAATAACTTAAAATTATTCCCACTACGAAAACACCTGCAACAACACAATTTAAATGAGAGCATCATAATTCAAACAGTACACCCATTTCAAGCAATAATACGCCTTCAACCAAAATCAGCAAAATATCCTGCCTCTGAATTGGTAAAAGGCATTTGTGGCAAAGTAGTTTCTTTTTACCAGTAGATCTGACATAAAATGTGCACACTCTAGGAGTGCAACGTCCAATAGAGCAATCTTTAATTATCTTAGTAAATGGTGTACCAACAAAAGACAAAAAAAATTTGGCAACAACTCGTGGACTTACATAAAGTTAGACAAGACTTGCAATATCTAAAAGACAATAATGAATACTACAAAGAAATAAATATTGAAGAAAACTTAAGGGGAACAACGGAAATGATTCAAGAGTCACCAGAATCTGGTCAATTAGAACTTCTGGATCCTGCTGCAGTATATAATATTTTAGACGATTATACAATTCATCCATTGCACTCTAAAGACAGCATAGATGATGCACTAGAAACGTACCAAATGCGACAAACCAAAGGATCACCAATGAGCATATTGGAAAAAAGTATAGAAGCACATGCTTTTCCTCTACTATATCCTACTGGCAAAGGAGGAAGGTACGATGATAGACCCACCCAGATAACAGCATCAGAATACCGCTCATTACGAATGTATTCTGAAGATCCCAGATTTAGACAAAATGTTGAATACATATTCCACCTACTCTTTGAAAGTGAACTAGCAACTCTACGTCACGGAGTTGCACACATATTGAAATCGGGAACCCACTTTCAAAATATGTCAGCTACGCAATTAATACAAAAAGTGGAAGAAAAAGATGAGGTTTTATAATCAAGCATTACAAATCTGTTTGCAAATATGGTTGGTACAAAAGAATACTGGTTCCGACATCATAGAGATGTACGTTGCATGATCAGAAACCTTGGACCACCCACCTGGTTTGTTGAATTAAGTTGTGCAGAATATGCATGGGAAGATTTACATGATTTCCTCTGCATATCAAACAAAATATGTAGTAACACCTGGAGAACTTTGCTCTCTAGATCCTGTTAATGTTTCAAGATATTTCTACCACCGTTTCATTGCTATGCTGCACTTTATTTGTAATAAAATTGTTCCTCCCCTCGGAGAAGTGCAACACTTCTTTTGGAGAAAAGAATACCAAGCCAGAGGAGCACCATATATCCACATGCTTTTATGGATTAAAGATCTTCCTAAATTTGGTCAGGACAGTGATGCCACTGTTTTGTAGTTCATCCAAAAATATGTCACTCGTGAAATCCCTTCACAAACCAGACATAGTGACCTTCATGCACAAATTGTACAATTTCAAAGACACAAATGTGGCAAATATTGTCGTTGCAAATACAAAAACAAAGGGAAATACTACACCAATCGCTGCTTTGGTTTCTGTAGACCAGTTACAGAAACAGATTAAGTGAACAACTTCATATCTTCAGTTATACATAGGGCCTCATTACGAGTCCTATGGGAATCAATGGGAATGGGGATCATGGGAAACCAGCAGAATCTCATGATGCTGCCGGTGTTTCCTCGTCCGCCTGCAGGCGGGCGGTGTTAAACCCGCCAGGTCAAACCTGGCGGGAACATCACCTCCGACCTGCAGGAGTCGGGATCAGGCGGTCTGGAAACAACGGTGGTGGCAGGTTTACCACCACTGTTATTTCCGGACCGCCTGATTTGTAAAGAGGCCCATAGTGTTAAAGGTAAATCACCTAAGAACACGTATTATATAAAAAGAACAGAAGAATCAAAATATATCAATGATTACAATGCAAGCATTGCCCTCTTATGGAATGCAAACATAGATGTGCAGTACATTACAGACAATTCCACTGCAGTTGCACGGTATGTTACAGGTTACTTAACAAAAGCAGAAAAAACAGAGCTTCAAGACCTCTGGAATGACCTATCATCAGACAAAACACTATTTCAGAAATTATACAGCTTAGGCATAAAAATGCTCTCTCATAGAGAATGTGGCACCTACGAAGCTGCAGATCGTTTAACCGGTACTGCTTTTTTTGGAAAATCTGAAAATATAGTATGGCTAAGTCTTGGTCCTGCTAAATCTAGAATAAGAGTTCTCAAATCATATGACGGCATAGAAACAATAGCCAAAAATGATGCCAACAGCCAAGACGTTTTGAAAAATAATTTACTAGACACATACTACCCGAACAGGAGTACCACTTTGGAAAATATGTGTCTATAACACATAGCCCAAAATGTTGCATACTAAAATAATATAAAACCCGATGACAACAAAGGTAGATATAGAGTGACAGATTGTGAAGGCAGTTTAGTGAGACTTACCAAAGCTTAATTAATCATATCAAATTGTCATTAAAAACTCCTCAACAGAAAGAACTATATTACATGTCCCTGCTACAACTATTTAAACCATGGAGAAAAGAAGAAGAGATACTAGATAACTATGACTGCTGTGAAGATGATTTCAAAGCAAATAAAAGCACTATCACCGATGTGAACTTTATGCAGTACAAAACAAAGTTGCAAAATGAACAGCAACACGAAGAAGAACTCCAGGCCCAACTAGATAAGGAAACTTCCGACAGTAGTCAACTTTCTGTAACAGGAAGCCAAGAACTAATGGGACAGCCACAAATAGCAAATGAGGCAGAATTAGCTATGACAGAAGTAGAAAACACCATGTGTCACTATGAAGAAGATACAGACGACTTAACTGTACTATAATCAAAACTTAACAAAGACCAGCGCACCATTTTTGAAGAGGTAACAAAAGAAATTGCACATGGTGTACAAAACGAAAATTAAGAAGGTACCTGACAAAATTACAATCCTATACTGCTATACGTCAGTGGTGAAGCTGGTTCATGCAAAACATTCTTAATCAAAATCATCATCAAGTTCCTTCAACAATTGACAAACAACAAACTGTCAGCTGTTGTAACTGCCCCCACAGGTTTAGCTGCCTGCAACATGGGCGGTGTCACTTTACACCAATTACTACTCCTTCCAGTAGAACACCAAAACAAATTAAACTATAACAAACTTTCTACAGAAGCTGCAATGGAACTACGCAGAGTATTAAAACAAATGAAATTTCTACTAATAGATGAAGTGAGCATGGTCTCCAACCTAATGTTGGCTTTGATTCACCTCAGATTGCAAGAAGTACTACGAAGAACTCTTTGGAGGAAAACACATTATTGCTTTCGGAGATCTTCTTCAATTGACACCAGTGAAAGGTGAATCTATTTTTAAAAATTTAGGACACAAACTACGCCGTAAAACTATTGGCAGCATAGGAAATGTCAACCTTTGGCAACATTTCCAATACAAAGAATTAACAGAAAACATGTGCCAATCTGCAGACCTCACCTACGCCAACATTTTTAAAAGTATTATAGTTGGTGTACTATCTCAAGAAGCACAAACAATATTAAAAACCTGGCACATCCATGCACTTTATGGCGATAACTCATGTACTACTGATGTTATGGAACAATTAGCGCACAAAAATGTCAATTGTATGACCTTCATGCCAACTCTTGCAAGCTGTTCCAAGTTCAATGAAACAATGTTAAAAAAAAGAAATGCAACCAATAATTGAAATTTGCTCCACAGACAAACTAGACGTACATGGTATGACACTACCAATGTGTCAACAAGCCACAAAAAGACTAAATACCTTAGAAAATTAAATGCTTAAACATAACCTTGATGTGGAGCAAGGACTAGTTAATGGAGCACTGGATACAGTTGTTGGCTTTCAAACATACCCACGTGACAACAACATTCAGTTTGTCAATATTCTCTTCAACAAACTTTCAGAAGTAAAAAAGGATAGGGTGCTCACCAGCTCGATTCCTTCTCTTCAAAGACATGTATGTACGCAGAGAACAATTTTCTCTAACTCTTGCATATGCATATGCAGTCACCATTCATAAATCCAAGGTCTTACCCTAGACAAAGCATTGATAGATATTGGTAACAGAGTCTTTAAAGAAGGCATGACCTACGTAGCACTATCACGGTTACGTACACTTGACGGCCTATTTCTAATCAACTTTGATGCAAGTAAAGCCAACACTGATATTCCTTGCATTCTAGAATACAATAGAATATGTTCACTATACACCCCCACCTAAAAGCATATCCTGTTCCACAAAAAGCAAAACGTTCTAAAAGAAAACTAATTCAAACTGAAATACAACAGAATCTGACTGCAAATCTTCCAAAGAGAGTAAAAGAAGCTAATACTTCATCAATTACCATAACCAAAGAAGAACCTCTTAGTCAAAGTAACGCAGGTACTTCTTCAAAGAAGCAACACACACTCCGAAAAAATAACTTGGACACAGAACTATCTGGTCCATTCAAATTTTCAAATGTAACTGTTGTAAGTTGTTACGCAAATATATCAATGAATATTGTATTTCAATTGCCACCAATTGTTGACAACATTTACTTACACAGTACAGACCAGTTGTGTTTGCAAATGTTAGTCCTTCATAGAAACGCAACAAACAATCCTGACAACACGTATAGTGTTCACGGAATAAGAGAAGAATTGGACTACTGTGCTGGAATGGTGAAATTCACTATAAACTCACAAGAAGATCCACAAGAATTTCTAATGTACTTAATACAAGTACTGGAAAACAGAAACATTCCTATACATGTGGAAACATACATGCACTCTCTGCAACAATGTGACACAAGAACAAATCCCTAATGAGCACTTTGTGTATGTATCCATACCTAATTGTGAATCCATTCCATTTCAGCAATTTGTACAAAATGCAAACCATGGCAGATTATGTACTACCTGCAATACAGATAATCGTTCCACCTTACTAATAAAAACACATAGTAACTACGTAATACTAATGCTTCTACGTTACGATTCAGATGGTACCAGAAACAACTGCAAGCTGACTGGATTCACACACGTCAAGTATCACTTGGTAAGAAAACCTTCACAACAATAGGTTTAATCTACCACGCAGGAGCCACAACCAATGCAGGTCTTTACACTGCATATATTAAAAAGAAATGTGGATGGTTTGAATAAAAGGATAGTACCATTACTCTAAAGCAGAGATCAGCAGCAAATCTTACGCCCGCTTATTTAATCTTCTTAAACCCAAAATTTAATAATTAATCTGTACTTCAACATTGACAAAAATTCAAATAAAAAACTATAAACAGATTATGCCAACGCGTATCTAACTGGCCCAAGATTCTATAACAACCAAACAGATAAATGAATATCACTAAATTCTAACAAAAAATAGACAGTTAGAATACGCCAACAGGTATCTAACTGCTTCAGAAATCTGAAACAAAAATGTGGATGGTTCGATACTAATGATGGTAACATTACTCTAAAGCAGAAATTAGCTGTAACTCTTAAAAATGCTTATTTAATCTTCTTAAAAACAAAATTTAAAAACTAATCTGTACTTCAACATTAACAAAAATTCAAATGAAAAACTATAAACAGAATATGCCAACGCGTATCTAACTGGCCCAATATTCTATAACAACCAAACAGATAAAAGAATATCACTAAATTGTAACAAAAAATAGACAGAATACAGGTATCTAACTGCTTCAGAAATCTGCAACAATCCAACAGATAGAACATTAACCAGAAACAACAAGTGAACACTGAAAACAAACAAACAAATAGACTGTAGCATAACAAAAAAAGGATTTTTTTAATCTGACAAGGATTTTTTTTCCCAGAGACCCAATGATTTGAAAAACAAACACAGAAACTGAGAAAAATGCACAGTACGCTGGTTTGTAAACCAAATATGAGGGTCCAAAAAAAGCTGAAATGTCTATTATGCAATGTAATAAGTCTTTATAGAATACATACACTAACATGCTCTTTTCTTTTATCTAAGAAATTGAAAAAGAATATTTCCTCCAGGTACCAAACTCATGTAAAAAATATATTGAATCTCAACAAATGAAACAGTAAGTATAATTTCAAACATTTGATAGATATTTGAATCTATAGGTTTAATCTATGGTTGTGATATGGTGCAGTGGTTATGGTCAGGGCCTAGAGTCTTGGGTGTATCGCATATAGCTTACGACCTGCGGCCATGCACCCAAGACTTTCAGCCCTTGCTACAACCACCAGAGCATATCACAACCACAACCACTGCACCATATCACACCCATGCTACCTTATGACTTCAGTACTTATAACTTTACTTATAACTTATAACTTCGGCCATGCACCCAAGACTCTAGCCCTGCCCACAACCACCTGATAGATATTCGATTCTATGGGTGTATATATGGGTGTGATATGCTGCGGCGGTTGTGGCCAGGGCCTAGAGTCTTGGGTATATGTCCTACAGCCTATGGCCTGTGGTCATGCACCCAAGACTCTAGGCCCTGGCCACAACCACTGCAGCATATCACACCCATGGTGGCTTATAACTCATTATCACACCCATAGAATGAAACATTTTAACTGTGGCATATGCTCGATTTTAAAGTCCGCTGACACCACGCGTGTCCTTAGAACAGTTTCAACGTGCCTGTGCACAGCACGGACGAGAATACTATCCTTAGAACACCCCTCATTTTCAGTAATTACGAACATCCCGGAAGCGGCATGGCTAATATATCAGTACCCCTGCCACCTAAACAAATACAGTATTTCACCCATCTCTTCCTCCCTAAACCTCCCCAAGCACTCTTGCACACCAAAACACTCCC
Source organism: Ambystoma mexicanum (assembly GCF_040938575.1). Classification (NCBI taxonomy): domain Eukaryota; kingdom Metazoa; phylum Chordata; class Amphibia; order Caudata; family Ambystomatidae; genus Ambystoma; species Ambystoma mexicanum. The sequence continues at coordinate 273,385,316 of NC_090934.1, forward strand.
CAGCATTGCATTTCGCCTCTGTTCGCCGCCGCCATGCACCCAAAACTCTAGGTCCTGGCCACAACCAACGCAGCATATCACACCCATTGTGGCTTGTAACTTCAGTACTTATAACTTTGGTCTTGGGTGCATGGCCTTCGACCATGCACCCAAGACTCTAGCCCTGCCCACAACCACCTGATATTCGATTCTATGGGTGTATCTATGGGTGTGATATGCTGTGGTGGTTGTGGCCAGGGCCTAGAATCTTGGGTATATGGCCTACCGCGTACGGACTGCGTCCATGCACCCAAGACTCTAGGCCCTGGCCACAACCACCACAGCATATCACACCCCTGATGGCTTATAACTCATTATCACACCCATATAATGAAACATTTTAACTGCAGCATATACTCAATTTGCACCCAAGACTCTAGGCCCTGCCCACAACCACCTAATAGATGTTTGATTCTATGGGTGTTATCTATAGGTGTGATATGCTGTGGTAGTTGTGTCCAAGGCATAGAGTCTTGGGTGTATGGCCTACAGTCAACGGCCTGCGGCCATGCACCCAAGACTCTAGGCCCTGGCCACAACCACCACAGCATATCACAACCATGGTGACTTATAACTCAGTATGACATCCATAGTCATAGCTTCCTCTGTAGCCGTGTGCAAAGTTTTTCCCCCATTCAGTCTATGGGAAAAAAAGAACATTTGGGACCCCCCTATAAATTTGCCCCCCCTGGACCAAACCTCACCAAAATTTGGGCCATATACTTTTTTTGCAAAGTTTGGTGAGGATTCGTCCAGGGGGAGCAGAGTTATAAGCCGCCCAAAAAGTGCTCTTCCTATGGAAACACCAACTTAACCATAACTACACGGCCACTACTGTGGCTGTGTAATATATATATATATATAGTTGCCACGCTTTAGTTAGGGTGAGTACTGATTACTAAAGGAAATTTAAAAAAAAAATGCTGATAATGTTTGTTTAAGAGGACGGATTTGGCTGAATTTTTGCATAAAAAACGTGTGCCCAACACCCAACACCCACACTGCCAGTCTGGAATGTTTGGGAAAGATTTGTTAAAAAATATAAAATCAAAACAAAAATGTTGGCCTAGGCCCCATTCATTTTCCCATAAACAAAATAAGGTCAATTTGTGGTCGGGGGTACAGCGAAAACCTTAGGACGGATTACGACACGGTGTGAAACAACTTGGGGATGATGCATGGAATCACGGGGGTGCCCCCTTTTCCTTGAAATAATACAGATACCTCCCATGGTGCATTGCTGCATAGAGGCTTTGAGAAAAGAAAAAAGCCACAAATCTTTTTTTTTCGGATGCTAGAAATAGCACATGGTCACAGCCCCAACACATAACGAAGGCAGAACCTTGGATTTGTTGGTGGATCACAACTGTTCCACCTCCATCCGTAAAAATTAACCAATTGCCTGGTCAGACCACCACGTCATCTCCTTCTCCATCCAAGGGAAGGTGCAGCCGAACACCTTTCCAGCTACTATCCCGCAAACCCTCTCCAGGAATAAGCGCAACATCACTTTGCAAAGTCTTCACCCTCTAATCCACAATATCCTTGCTCCTGCAAACTATTCCAACTTAGACGTGGATAAACTTGCTGACCTCTATAAGAAAACACTTGAATCAGCAGTAGATGTCATTGCTCCCATCAAACTTACTAAAGCCAAACCGGCAGCCCACTTGAACAAATGGTTCACTCCTGAGCTTAAAATTCTTCGGAATGCCAAACGAGCGGCGGAAGCCACCTGGGGACAAAGTACTATTCACGGTAGCGGCCACCACTTACAAAACCTCTATCCTCAGTGCCAAAAAAGAGACCTATGACAACAGAATGCCAAATCAAGAACAAAAGAGCTCTTCATTATCCTCAGGGAACTTGAGTCACCCTCCACACCTACAGAATCCTGCGTGAAAGATGCAGACTGGTGTGAGAGGACGCAAAAAGCTTTTGCAGACAAAATTGCGATGAAACAATCCAGAATCGAACAGAAAAAGACTAGCCTAGCCAAAAAAGCAAACCCTCCATCACCATCCACTTATAAAACTCCAACCTGCACTCCCTTCTCTTTCGCCCTTTTGTCACAACGAAAGAAGATGAACGCATCATCAAAGGCCTCAAGCCTTCCAGATGCCAATGGGACTCCTGCCCAGACCCCATCATTCAGGAAGGCGCCAACAAACTGGCCCCTTTCATAACAGCCCTAATCAATGCCTCCTTCAAAACGAGCTCAGTCCCTAGCAGCCTCAAGGAGGCTGGGGTATGGCCCCCTTAAAAATAAAAATAAACTAGACCCTAACAACCCCACTAATTATAGGCCAATCAACACTGTCCCCTACATCCTAAAGAGCTTAGACAGAGTGGCCTACTTGCAAATCCAGAAGCACCTGGAAGAGAACAACCTTCTGGGCCTCAGACAATCTGGCTTCAGGCCAAGGCACAGAATAGAGACAGCCCTTATGGACTTAAAAATTCAGATGGCTGAGGCAAAGGACAAGGGCAATCTAGCCATCCTCCTGCTGCTTGACCTCTCGGCAGCCTTCAACCTCTTTGACCACCAGATCCTCAAGGAACATCTCACGGCCTCAGATGCATTATCCAGTCAGGCAAACGCCTGGGTCAAATCCTTGCTAGCCAACCGAACCACCCGTGTCTTTTTTCGCCGGGGGCTTCAGCCCACCCCATCCCCATTCTCTGTGGCGTCCTACAAGGCTCACACGTCTCACCGACCTTATACAATATCTTCACAAAGCTATTGTTCGACCGCTTAGATAACCTGGGTGTCACATAAGCAAACTATGGTTCTCATCACCCTATCAGGTTGCTATGAAGAGGACTCCACACGGATCAACAACCTCTAACTGGAGATCCAAGCCTGGATGGCAGAGTACGGCCTATGCATTTACAATGAGAAAACTGAGCTCCTTTTCGTTGGCTCCCAACCACGGCTAAAGAAACTGGACCCCTGTTACACTTCTATCAACATAGATGGTAACCCAATCACAGTGGCCAAAGAAATCAAAACTCTAGGGGTTCATTTGGATTCCACACTCTCACTCAAAAAACAAGTAAACGCCACAGCCTCCTCCACGGCTCACACAAATAAGCTAATCAGTGCCTGCAAAGCCTTCATCTCGCCTTCCAGCTGCATTACCCTAGCCAGAACGCTAGTGCTCTCAATAATTGACTGCTGCAATACTCTCTTCCTTGGCACCTCAGAGTGCAATTTGAACAAACTGCAGGTGCTGCAGAATAATGCCCTCAGAGTGGCTCTGAGTATCCGTGGCACGCTCACATCTCCAGCTTCAGACAAGATGTCCTCTGGCTCCCTGTATGAGACAGAATCACCCTTAGATCACTCGTCATCATCTACAAATGCCTCTCTAATGAAGCTCCCAAGTACTTGGCAGACAAGTTTAACAAACACATATCAGCCAGACCAACCAGAACGTTGTATTCTCACTGTCTACCCATCCCCAAATTCTCCTTAAAAAGGCATGCGGCTCCAGCTCCCCGGTCCTAGCTGCCAAACAATGGAACGCTATACCTGTGAACCTTAGAGCAGAACCATCCTTTTGGACCTTCAAGGTAAAAACTAAGTCCTGGCTCGCCAACAAGAACTATCCCATTGTCTGACATACTAACCATTGTCTCACCCCTGTACTTTTCCGGTGTCTGCCCCTCGACCACTATGTAACTCGGTCATTTGCACTTATTGTTTTTATTTTGTTTGTCTATAATCTTTTGTAACCTGCTCTAAGTCTCTGGCACCCAGTTACCTCAGGGTTCGTTGCGCAGTATTAATAAAGAAGCTAAACTAAACTAAACTAAACTAAACTAAATAGCCACGGCTATACCCGTGAATATTGTAAAACGATTAGCAGAAAAAAGACATTTGGAGGTGGAAAAACTGTGAAATGGCATCAGGCTGGAGATGGGCACCATGTGGATTATGGGAGTTGGGCTAGAGACCAAGCTTGCAGCAAACATGTTTTCCCGTAGTTATGGTTATTCGGTCTGATAATCACAGCTGCCAGAGAAAATTAGATCAGGCAGCAAAAAGGCATCTCACTGAACTACAAGTGTTTGAGGGGGTATAGGAGAGGGCTAGAGAGGCAAATGGGAGTGTGTGGGAGTGGGGGAACTTTGCAATGAGAAGTGTGAATGGGGGTCCAGGAGAACATTTTTTGTTTTCACTGTTTTTCTCGATAATCGCAGTTATTTGAAACTACAGATAATCGTGGTTATACAAACTAGATTGCTATCATAGTCGTGATTATGGGGACAAAGTAAAAAAAACAGGATATTGATACAGCTACAGTGAGGTCGGGAGTCGTGTCTATTTTTTATGTCATTTTTGATGTCCTGGATGTTAGTCTTAGCAGAGCCTGGCAGCGACGTGAGTTATGATTGCATAACTTAACATAACCAGCACATTTATAAAAAAGTTTTACCTTGCAACCATATAGTACCATTAACAACATATATATATAGAAGATCCATCTCTTGCGTGACATGTTAGTTCCCAGTTTTCTAAATTCAATATATAACATATTAGAAAACACATGGTTGAAAACTAAAACATCTGGGATTCACAAGTGTCAGAAATGCAAGGCGTGTCAATATCCTACTAAGACATCAGACTATCTACACCCTGTACTAAACAAGAAAATTGATATTAAGACTCCCTTAACTTGCGAGACTGAATTTGTGGTGCATGTGCTGAGTTGCCCATGTAAGAAATGGTATGTAGGAAGCACGAAGGGCAAACTCAAACTACGAGTGCTACAACATATCAGGGCGATACAAAATGCTGACTCTACATACATACATAAAAAAGCCATCTTAGTAGCAAAATCCAACTCTTTCAACGAGAGGATCTCAATGGCCAACTCCCAAGCAAAAGAATTATTCGCCATCTTTAACAAACTTGTCACACCCCCGGCTACCGCAGACGAGATAACTAAAGACAAAGCCTGGTGTGCGAGCATTCAGTCCGCCATGCTCAATAAAATAAAACTTCTCCAAAATAAAATTCTAAACCACTGCAAAGCCCTCCCAAACCCAAAAGCTAACAGCCCTACACCTGACAAGGGTACTAATTTCAGCCACGCCCAATTCGCATTCAGAGACATCACTGAACCTGAGGTCCTTCATCTCATCAAAAACCTCAAACCATCTCTCTGCAAAGCAGACATCTGCCCTCCTAAAATCATCAAGGAATGCTCCAACAACCTAGCACCCCTTATTACTGCCTTCATTAATGCATCATTCCAAACAGGAATTGTCCCAAACAATCTTAAGGAAGCATGGGTGTGGCACCTACTAAAAAAGGCCACACTTGGCCCAGCATAACCAACAACAACAGACCGATAACAACTGTCCCGTTCCTCTTAAAAATCCTGGACAAAGCAGCCTACAACCAGATCCAGTCATACATAGAAGCTAACTCCATACTAGGTAAAAGGCAATCTGGCGTCTGTGTCGGGCATGAAACAGAATCAGCCTTACAAGACCTGAAAAACCAAATCTCACATATCATGGACAAAGGCAAACCAGCCCTGCTCCTCCTTCTCGATCTATCAGCAGCCTTTGACCTAGTAGATCACCAAACACTCACCACCCACCTCACTCATGCAGCACACTTCTCTAAACAAGCAGCATCCTGGATCACATCCTTCCTCGAATGTAGAGCCATGAAGGTCTACTCCGACACTGCAAACGCAGATCCCACCAATATAAACTGCGGTGTCCCCCAAGGTTCATGTCCAGCCCCCACCCTCTATAACCTCTTCACGAAACTCCTCTTCAACCTACTTGATTCCATGGGTGTTGCATATAACAACTATGCAGATGATACTCAAGTACGTATATCCCTATCTGGACTCTATCACCAAGACGCCACATCCCTCCACAATATCTATGCTACGATCCAAGCATGGATGGCAATCAATGGCCTCTGTCTGAACGGGGAGAAGACTGAGATACTCATCCTTGGCCAAAAAAACACAATAACGAAGCTTAGCCCCAATACGCCAACTTCAACATAGACAACTCGACCATCCCAGTATCATCCTCCGTCAAGACACTAGGTGTTCACATTGACACTAGTCTATCAATGAACAGACAAGTCAGCGCCATAGCCTCTGCAACAGCGCTCAGCACCAAACTCATCAACGCCATCAAACCCTACTTATCCGTGCCCAACCGCTTGGCCATAGCTAGAGCAACTATGAGCGCTAAACTCGATTATTGTAACACTCTCTTAGCTGGCACCTCCGCCAAAAACATTCATAGACTGCAAACCGCACAAAACAATGCCCTAAGAGCGGCGTTGAGCATCCCTAGAAGAGCACATATATCCCATGCCAGACTTGAAGCACGGTGGCTACAGGTCAAAGACTGCATTACTCTGAAAATCCTTACCATAACACACAGATGCATTAACACCGCTCCCACCTACTTATCCAAAGCTATATCAAGAACCACTTTCACTCGCCCCACCAGAGCTGAGTATACCAACCAGCTACACATACCATCCATCAAGAGAGCCACAGCTGGAGGTCTAGGCTTCTCATATATTGCACCAAAACTTTGGAACTTATTCCCTGCTGAAACTTCCATATCCGTCTTCCGCAACAACCTCAAGACCACCTTCCTCAATGAGTAACGCAACTTCCTACCCTATTCCTGTCATGTATATTGTAATATAAACACAAATGTAATATAACTATATTATAAACTTGTATATATATTGTATCCCTAGTCAAACTGCTCATTATGTAATATATGTATGATTCATGACTCTGTAACTAAGCATTGTACTATAACAAGTGCCACAATGTCCTCAGACTGTTGTACGCTATATAAATGCGAATAAAACAAAACAAACAAACCCTATGGCACTGCACTTTCAGATGAAACATGGTGGAAAATTAGATGGTTTTTCATTTTTTGGCCTACAAGTAGATCTGAAATCTCCCAGAGGCAGTAGCTGAGAGCTTCTACTTAGTCAACTAGAAACTAAGACCATATTGGACTTTGAAACGAAAAAGTCACAAAGCCATAATTTAGATGAAGAACTGTATACCTTTCCAGGAACCTATAATACTAACTTATTAGTAGGTATGACACGAAAATATCAATGCAAGTGTCTCCAAAATGTGGGTAACACTATGGTTTTTATTGCCTGTCTTCTCAAGATACTAATGCACTAGCTGCAATGGGCCTCATTACGACCCTGGCGGAAGACCATGGTGCTATTAGCACCATGGTCCATGCCGGTAAGTTACCGACTCCGCCATGGAGAAAGGGGGAATTACCAACCCATTACAAGGTTGGCGGGGCCGTAATTCCCCCTTCCTCCATGGCCCTTCCCCATTCCCATTTTTGCCCCATAGGGCTCAATGGGAATGGGGAAGGCGCTACGTACGGTGCTGCAAATTGCGGCACTGTACTTAGCACCAAGGTCCCTTTGCGGGTCCCTACTTTTACGGCTGGTAAAACCAGCCGTTAAGGTCGGGTCCCACAAAGGGACCTTGTAATTAGGCGCCACAGCCTTTTACGGCACCATTAACCCACTAGCGCCTGGGTCGTAATGAGGCCCATTGTATAAAACTTTTTTTTAACAATATGGCTTTATTGCATGGTAACACTGGAACTGGTTCTACAGGCACCAAGATTATATGGACTTTTCTATGTACGGTTGCACTAATATTGCATTTTGGGCTTTCTGAAAAATGCGTTGACAGTCAAGTGTATTAATTCTATGCTTTTTTGAGGTTGTCATTACTTTCTGATCATTGTTTTTAATGAATGTGGAATTATAGGCTGGGCTGAAATAGTGTTAGAATGTAGTTGGCACTAGACACTTTATTTGAATATACTTTAATGCACTTTGCACTTTATTAGTATTACAATTAAGGCACTTGTTACGCTCATCTCGCTCCCACAGAGACTTCGATCTGAACTGGACAGCGGCGGTCTCCACCAATGTGATGCGTAGGGCCGAGATGAGGGACTGGGCTGGCCCACCAAGCTTCATTTGCTTGGCCCGTAGGAATATTCTTCTGTAAATGGAGAAAGGGAATTAACCACCCTTGGGGTTGAGCGTAAACCCCCCACCCCCGCTGTTCTCCCCACAGATCAGCTTTGATGTCCCCTCTCATAGTCTCACCTGATGGTTTGAAACAATGAGCTCTCCATCCTGCATTGAGCGCAGGGGCGCATTGATAACCAGTTGCTTCACTGGCTCGAAGGAATTGGTGAGTTCCAGAACAATATTGACTCTGAAAAGTATGTAGTTCGTAAGAGTTCACATGTCTGACTTTCACTCTTGTCCGATTCCTTGCAGTTTGCATCTTGACCCCAGTGAAGAGTTCCTCGTGGTAGCTGACGAAGTTCAGGTAAGGATTTGGTTTATCCTACACAGTTCAATAAAATAAGGCCAGAATGTAACCTGTGGCTTGCTCCCTTATTCAGGTGTGGAGAGAAAATATGAAGTTCGGGGAATAATGCCTCCGGCGGTAAAATTAGGTAAGTCTATTGTGGTGAGAAGAGTTCCCCTTGTTTGTCCCTTCGTCTCACCTTGTTATCATTTTGTTCCCCTTAGGGGCCGGGGTACAGCGAGGATGCAATGGAGACTGCGCCGACCCGTGAAGAGGAATAGTACCCCCGGCAGTAATCAGGTAAGTCTATGGGGGTAGTTACTATTGCCTCTGTTTGTTCCCTTGGCTCTCCTTTGCTGTTCTTGTTTTCCCCTTAGGTGCCAGAGTGCGGCGGGAACATGCAGAATGATGCGCTGAATCGTGAGGATGCTGCGAAGGCCGGTGAGTTCAGCGCGGCGCTGTAGCAGGCAAGGCAGCACGCGTAAAATGCTTTTTTCTTCCAGCACGAAGGCGCCGTGGATCCAGAATTCAGGTAAGGATCGAAGGTTTTGCTCTTATTCTTACCTCTTCTCCTTCTGTTCCTCCCTTTTTCTAGGAGCTGCAGACTCGAGGCGGGCGTGGCAGAAGACTGGATGCAGGCTTGCAGACACGGTGAGCGTTACGCTGCTGGATGCAGAATAACGCGAAGCGTGTGCTGCTCTTCGGGCGTGGTTTAAATAGCCTCCAAAGTAGTCCCAGGTAAGTATTCCTCCCCAGCCCCACCCGAGTAAAAAATAGTCCCTAGTTAAAATAGTCCCTTCCAAGCCTTATTTGGCTTAGAGCTCTGCAGCATGGTGTGCATCAGGTAAGCTTGCAGCATGGTCTGCATCAGGTAAGTTCTACTCTATGAGCCTGGCACCTATGGTGCCAGGACTGACTCCCCATAAGAGCCTGGCTCCATAGGCACCAGGACCGCACCCAAACAGCCCCTAACAGGGGTTTTTGGGCTTGCTCAAAATAACTTGATGCCTGCTTCCGGGGTTGCTGGACCTGGTGTGGTTCCCCGGGTGTAGGCATCATGACAGCACTATGCACTTTATGCGGTGTATACATCTGCTTATTTGCACAAGCATATTTGCACAGACACTACATGTCCCTGGCAATTATAAGGACTTATCTCTACTAAAGCCCTGCGTTCCACAGGCCAAGTCAACAGAATGCATATTTGTGATAATGACAGCTTGCATATATATAAAGGTCTGTACCAATGTTCAGGGGTTTCTTTTTACTGTCATATAGCCACTGTATGAGTTGTTACTCTTAGCAGTGCACGGTGGTGGCATGAGTTATGGTTGCTTAACTTACCATAACTGGCGAATTCTGGGGGTTTTCGGTTTTACTTGTCACCATAACGTCCCTTTAACACAGATTTTTTCCCTGAATTTCATAGATTTTTAGTAGCCCATCTTAACTGTAACGCCCCTTTAACAAAGTTTTTCAATGAAAATAGATACAGATAGCATGAATTTGATAGGTGTTTAATAGGATTCCCTTAGTTTATATACATGTAACATAGACCATGATGAACCCCCTGTCCACGCTAGTGATTTTGATGTTCGCGGACTGTGCGCATGTCCGCGAATGAACTTGGTCAACATCAACACTATCAAAAAACTCAGGGGGTATATTACATTGTTGTACCATGCAATAAAATCACTGAACATGTTCAAAAAGCAGCACATAAATACATTACATTCAATTATAAATAAGAAGTGTAAACTGTATATGTAAGACACCAAAAGAAAATAAATATGCCTCCAGCAGAATTACCTCACAGAAACTGCACGGCAAAAATCAACAGCACACCTACGCAGCAATAACAGGAAAACTTATAAAGAAACTGGTAAGTACACTACATTAATTTCATATATTTATAAACTATTAGGGTTCAATAACAGTAATTTTTTTTATTTAAACAGAAATGTCTAGTACTTTGGAATGGCTAGAATTTTTTTTGCCTTGGGACGAAATTAATGAAAACAGTGATACTAATGGTAAACACTACACTTCTCTAAATAAACCAATTAATAACCATTACTTTATGTGTACTTAACATATTTTTTTTTACAGACCATACAGACAATAAAAATAATACAGAAACAGACACCTTGGAAAATCATCTGCAGCGTGTAGAGCAAAAAATTGATCTATTAATGACAAATTTCATTCTTCTAAAAAACTTTGTGGAGGACCATGTAAAGGAAAAAATAAATATCACTGTCCCACATCTACCTGTACCCCTTCTCCATGTACCAGCCAACCATCCCCAAAAACCTCCCAGCAAGAAAAACGTTATGATGAGACTTCAATCCCTTCTTCCCCTACCATCCAACATGTACAAATCCCTAATTTCCCTGTATTTGTATTAGTTTCTGCTTCCGCCTCTCTTTCATAATTTTTATATTTTTATACAATAATAAAATATTATGTGTGCTGTTACTATATTCCTCTTTGTCTGATTTTTTTTAAAAAAAGGCAGTTGGGGTGTCCGCGGACAGCGCGGGTATCCGGGATGTCCATAATTAACCAAAATGGGGGTGTCCTAGGGACACTATGCCTGTTCACACTGTCTGCAATCAAAATGGAGGTCTCTGCAGGACACTAAATCCGTCCGCATGTCCACAACTATTCAAAATAAGGTGTCCTAAGAACATACCCCCTGTTTGCATTGTCTGCAACTAGAATGAATATGTCCGCAAAGTTGTGACGCATATTTAATTTGTTCGGGGACCTGAACACTGTCTGTAGAACACCCGCACGCATGCGTATCGCACCCTTGGGTCCTACAAACATCGCGCCAGCCCGTAACTATCCTCTGCAAGTGTGTTGCACTTTTAATTAGTTTAGGGACACAAAGACGGTCTGTAGAACACCCGCACGCATGTGTACACCCGACCCAGCGCATTCGGTGTCCTACACGGACACCCGTCCCATTCACAAACGTGTCTGCGATGTCATTATGTGACCGCACACATGCTCCACCTGCCCTTTCTTATCCCTGTGGTTGGTGCCCCTACCTTACCCTCCCTTCCTTTCCTTTCCTTATGTGTCATGTCTGAAAAACCCCCAAAAAATACAAAACAAAAAACAAAAAAGGCTCTTTTCAGAACCGCCTTTCACAGTTCAAAAATAGAAGTGCCAGTGAAATGCTGGAGGGCCCTGTGCATTTTAAAATTCTGTGGACAGTCCGCGGACATGTACATTTTTTGGTGTACTGCCCTAGCAAAACCATTGCACTCTTCTCCATGAGGAAGTGATGGCTCTAAAAAGAGCCTTTTCATGGTGTTTTTTTGTGTTTTGAAAACTTCAAATGGTCAACACCTACTGGAAAAAGGATTGCTATAATTCTAAAAAGGGTCACAATGCATTGTTTATATTTTGCTGAAAAATCTGATTGCCAGCATAAGTAAGATGTACTCCATCTCTGCGGAAAATGTGTGTACTACGAAACATAATATTTTCATTGTGCAAAGAGGACATGCCAACATTTCTCAAAAAGGCACAAACAACCTTGCTGACATTGCAACTCGCTTTCTCCATTTGTGGACCAAATGAAGAAGAACGCAGCCACATTTGTCTCTGCGCAATATGAAAAGAATTACTCAGGAGTTTGGAAACATGTCCATGACTTTCCCATGTAAGTTTAGACTCATTTGTTCATATGACTTTCCGATGTCCTTCTTTCATTGCACATTGCAAAAAGATTCCAGAGACATGTCCTAAACTGTTGCCTCCACAATGAATAATAATAATTTCTGGATGACGCTGGGTCACCAAAGTAGCACAAAGAGGTACCAAATCCAGCCATTTCATTCCACACACTCCATGCCAGGGCACTTCCACATGAGGGAATCCAAGATGTGCAGCCACTCCACAGCGATCTGCATGCACCTCCAACCAATTTATCCATGAGTCTCCCAAAATCCAGACAATCTGCCTTCTGAAAGACACAGCCATAGCTATCTGCTCTCCTCTCTTTGGACTTTCTGACAATGTATCTCCTTACACATCACACCCAGTAAACCTTATTGACCAATCCCTTGCCCTGCTAAGTCTCATTTGCATGCCTCTCAGCCTCAAAATCCCTGTATGTAATACGCGCTGTCTGCGGACAACCGTGGTGTCCGCGGGCAAACCGTAAAATCTGCAAGTGGAGAATGAAAATGTAAATAGTGTGTCCCACTTCCCATTTGAGGTTGGCATATTACCAAGAAATATTGCATGGCCAAAATCTGTGAAAGTCATTCCATTACACGAGAAAATTGCACCATCTTCCAAAAGGTTCTCATTTTGGAATGATGGCATGGCCACAGAATACATAAAACAAGATATTCCTTTATTAACAAGGCATCTTGCTATGTCTTGTTGAGGATTAAATACATGACAAGGCATCCATGCAGTTGGTATATGTGAAAAGATTGTCTTAGCAGATGGAAACAGGTGCATCAGTTCCTTTAGCAACTGCTTCAGTGCACCCAGCAAACTTGTTGCACTCTGATAGCACAAATACATTGCTCTACAATTTACCACCAGAGTATCAGAAGTGTTAAAATAAGCTATATTTCTACAAAGTGTATAAACACCTTGCAAATGTTCCCCTGGCACATCACACCAGGTAGCCTCTACTCCCTGCATTCCAACATTGTCTGAAATGCCACACATGTTTGCATACCACTGTAGACTAGTAATATAATTATCTCCCACTATCCACACTCTAACTCTGTCCATCTCAGCAACCACAGCCATCTTCACAGCATACAGCAATGAAAAAAATGATTACCCTCTCTCCCTATGAATTACACCCTCAGCACCTAATTGGCTAATTCCCCTATTCCTATTTCCATGCCACATATGCAGAGAAGCCCTGGATGTGCACACCCTGACCGCGGACAGCCGCGGTTTTGTGGAGTGTGTAACACTGGGGCAGTCCTTCTAACCTTTCCACTTCACTCTCTGCACCATTCCCTCATTGGCTACTGTTAAGCAGTCACACAACCATCCACCAATCACATCCAAGAACTCTACATCTAACTCCATCATCACAGGTCAGCACTTTAGATGTACTGTTGATCACTCTGAGTACAATTGGGCTGTGATTGCAAAGCACTTACAGCAACAACTACTGCTTGCAGATTCATGCACATCCACGTGCATGAACACAAACTACAGGTATTAATATATTCTGCACAGTACATGTACAGCTCTTGTATAACTGCATGCAAACAGGGTTACTGCCACTTACCCTGTATAACCTGTGAAAAAAGCTTACTGTCATTTCTGCCATCTGATGTCACCTGCAAAACTGTCTGCTCTCCAAATTATTATTTACCCATATTACTAACTGTAATGTGCAAACAGTTATTCTCTTCATTCATTCTGTCATTTGTGTAACCAATGTCACCCATTTAAACTATAATAACATTGAATGCATTATAGTGCATAGTATGTACATACACTTTCCTTTCTATACATTCTGGATATTTGAACTTCCTTTACAAATGATTATAATAGTAATCAGACACAACACACAGAGCTCTCTAACAAGGTGTCATTTCATGTTAAAAGATAGACAAAATAACAGTATAATTTCGGGTGAAGGCTTTGTAGTGTGTTATAAAATGACACGCAACCAGGATGAGTACATGCATCTTTATTCCTGCACACAGATGGCCAATATCATTTGAAAGGCTCCGAGCTGAAACAACATCACTGCCTCTAAACTGTTTTTCAAATCTAGACAGCTCTCTCATTCCAGCTAGTTGCCCATTCTGTTCTAGAATTTACAACATCATTCAACTATACACAGGTGCAGTCATGTCTACCACATCATGTACAGCTATGTACAGTGTAGTAAACCAAGACATACATCTTCCCCTTCCCTTCAGTCTGCAACACAAGTACTGGTCTTCATTGCAACCCTTAATTTATTTCAGACTATCGCATCTCCAAGCACCACATGATCATCCATTAGTGTGCTAATCACCTGCACTTTAGTAAACTTGCTTTGTCCCTTTGCCACTTCCCAATGTTTTCTTATTTGAACCGTCTCCCCTACAACTATCCTAGAGAGTAATAAACAGCTGAACCCATCAAATCCTTCTGCTTTATTTCCCACACCTTCACAAATGTATACATTGCATGCTTTCTCCACAGTTCACAGTAAATAGCAAGAAAAGCATATGGTTATTTCTTCTATCTCCTAACATCTAATAACACCAAGCCAAGTCTGCTCTGTGTACTACTAACACACATATTTACTAACTTCTTTCTTTCACAATTGCAGTGAAGACTACTCTCCTGAAAAGCAGCAGCGTCTGAAGTACGAACCAGAACTCAGAAGAAACCTACTCATTCCATCCGAAAACGTAAGTGCAATACTGCCATAATGTTCTAACTGTTACTCAAACACTGTAGAAATCTAGTATTGTAGAACAAACAACTGTATTAAGCCTGCAACATTAGATTCAGTATTACAGCTTGCCCCTCAGCAGCTGCATACTTTGTATTGTCATTTGAACACCAGTATAGTAACACACAAATATGAGAATAGCCTTCCCAACATGACGCAGCAGCCCATTGTCCAATCACACACCTCTACATACATCCTTACCATCATAGTCAGACACTCATGCACAAAGCACACATACAGTGCACAACATCCCAACCCACACTTTCTTTTTTTTCTCCAACAGACCCCAAAGAATGCCTACCAACAAGCAACTCTGTAGAAAGCAACACAGAAGTTTGATTGTTATTTGTTTATTTATTCACTTCTAATGCACACCAAACCCATAGGCAACAGGGCGTAGCAATAAGATAATGCAAAGCTTACAAAGTTACAAATTTGTACAGGTTACAATATAGTGCACAGAATCACAAAATAACAAAATAAATTACACGTAACATTACCGACAATTTAGCAATGTTCAACTCTGAGTCTAAGAATGGTGGCAATGTGCCGTGGCATGGAGGTGGAGTGGACCGAAGGGCAGATGCGGCGTAGATGATAGGTTGACTAGGGGTCATTGGAGATGATGTGTTTGATAGCGTTCCTTCTAAAGTGTAGGTAGGGTTGGACTGCTCTCAATTTTGTGGCAGTGAGTTCCAGAATTGAGCAACCTTCATTGGAAAACTGTTTCCACCAATCGTAGTAAGCTTGTATATTGGTACTACCAGGCAGTTGGCATTACCAGCTCTAGTTGGTAGATGTTCTGTTATGTAATGTATCCATGAGGTAGCTAGGGGCAGCGTTGTTTAAGGCTTTGTGGGCCAGTGAAATCATTTTTAGCTGTATTTTGTTATCAATGGAGAGCCATTTATGTTGGCGTCTAATGGAGGAGATATGTACTCTTTTGTTTATGCCAAGCACTGCTCTCAAGGCGTTATTTTGTAGTGTTTGTAGCCTCTGGATAGTGATTTTGTTAGCGCCGCTGTAAAGGGCATTGCAGTAGTCAATTTTGGAGAGTATTAAAGCTCTAGCCAGGATCATGCACCTGTTGTTAGAAAGGAATGGCTTGCCAGCTCTTATCAACTTACAAGTGTAGGCAGTGGTAGAGGCCAGAGATTTTACTTGTTTGTCAAAGAACATGGTGGAGTCAAGGTAGAAGCCAAGGGTTTTTACTTCCTTGGAAACCTGGATGATATTTCCATCGATAATGAATGAGGAAAATGCTTGGCCTAATCTATTAATGTTAACATGTGTGCCCAAGATTTATCATCATTCCAGCATAAGCCGTGAGTGGCCATCCATGCCTGGATGATAAGATATACCCTATTCACCAACTCCATGTACTTACTATGATCCCCAGAAAGCGGGAGGAGAATCTGTGTATCATCTGCGTAGTTGCTGTAGGTGATTAGTAGAAGGTCCAGATCATCAAACAAGGGTTTGGTGAAAATGTTGTATAGAGTTGGCGAGACACATGAGCCCTGAGGAACACCACACAGGATATGGGTGGGGTCCGCAACTGTCGATGGGGAGAATTCTCTCATGGTTCTCTCACTCAGGAATGATTCTATACATCCGATAGCCTCGGGGGAGAAGTGAGCTGCAGAGTCCAGGTGTCTGCAGAGAACCTAATGATCCACGAGATCAAATGCAGCTGAGAGATCGAGTAGGAGCAGACGTGCTGTCTTCCCTTTATCTCTCAACTCATCAATTTGGGTTTTTAAATCAATTAAAGCAGTTTCCGTCCTGTGTAGTGGACGGAAGCCAGATTGTCTAGCTCCTAGGAGCTTATGTAGTTCAAGGTATTTTTGAATCTGGATGTAAGCAGCTTTATCCAGTATTTTAAGTAGGAATGGTACCGTGGTAATGAGACGGTAATTAGTCGGATGAGAGGATCTAGTGTCTGCTTCTTAAAGAGTGGGAGCACCCAGGAATGTTTTAAATTGGCAGGGATAGTGCCTGATGCAAAGGAAGCATTAATCAATTTAGAGATGAATGATGATAGTTCTCTGGCAGCGTCTTTTATTAGCTGTGCAAATATCACCTTTGCAGTTGGAAGGTTTGAGCGAGAGGATGATTCTACCTCTAAGGTAGAAGTTTTGGAAAAGTGAAATTTGTTATTGTGTGCTGTAGGTGAGTCACTAGGTGGCAGGTTATTGGGCAGGTGCTGAAGCTTCAGCGTGTCCTTTTTTTGCTGTATTTTATTTTGGACCGTGTTTATTTTATTTGCTAGCGCATGTTGGATATCTGCACACCAGGACTTATCCTTAGTGCATGTATCAGGTGTGGCTATTGGTGACTCTAGTTCTTTCAGTATGGAAAAAAGTTCCTTCATGCTAGAGTTAGATTTGGCAATACGTTCATCATAAGAATTCCGTTTTGCCAGGCAGACTTCATTTTTATAATGCAAGGAGATGGAGGTTAATTTTACTTTGTTTTCGTTGGATGGGCATAGTCTCCAAGTAGTTTCACTTTTTTCTTTTTAGAAGACTAGGTCTCTTAATTGTGGCGTAAACCATTTGTTTAGATGGGCTTTGGGTTTAGTTGTTCTGTTTAAGAGGGGCAATTTTATCCATTGTGGTAAGCATGATATTCTTAGATTCATGGACTAGAGTGCTAGGGTCTAGATTTTCTGGCAGTGCATTTAGAAGAGGTAGGATGGCAGGGATTACTTTATCCACTGTAATGCTCTTTTTGTTTCTGGTTAAGCATAGTGGCGCCTCGTAGCGGGGCCATAGGAGGGGGTCTGGTGGTTAATAGGTTGAAGGACACAAATGAATGGTCTGTCCAAGGTTGAGGTGAGATGGAGAAGATAGTAACTGTGCAGTTATAATCCGCTATCCAGTCTAATGTGCCCCCTTCATATGGGTGGGTTTATTGACTTTTTGAGACAGACCTAGCGCGTTAATGGTGCTAGCTATATCCCTAGCTTGTTCATCCATTGGATCATTAAATCCTATATTAAAATCCCTTAGTAGGAGCAATTGTGAGGTCGGTTTGAGGTTGTTGGTAAGTATACTGTGTAAATCCTCCTCAAAGGTACCAAGAGGACCTGGAGGTCTGTATATTAGATGAATAGTAAGTGATTGTGAGTTGTTTATCTGGACTTTAGCAGAAAGAGTTTCACAAGATTGCAAGGTTTGAGTAGGGGCGAGTATGAGGGAAAGGCTAATTTTGGAAATAATGGTAATTCCACCGCCTCAGGAACCATCTCGGTCTTGTCTAGTTATTGTATAGCCTTCTGGGATAGCTAACATGAGCGATGGTCCTGCCGCATTATGTAGCCAAGTATCAGTTATCGCAAGGAAATTCAGATTACCTTCTATGATTAGATCGGCTATGTCAAGGGCATGGGCGACTAGCAATCTCGCGTTGAAAAGTGCTCCTTTAAGTGATAGTACCTCGGTTGCAGCTTTGACCTGGATAGGAATGGATGTATTTGTATCAGCAGCCTTGGGCTTATGTCTTTGAGTTTGGAGGGCATTTGTATTAGAGGCAGAAGGTGAAAGTGGCAAGTTGGTATGGTTAGGTTTCATACTATCCTGGTAGTTTGTTTTCAAATTTGTTAGTTGTAGGGATCTTCTCAGTGGCTCATACAATTTGTCTGGCACAGAGTTTATAGTTTCTGTCAGACGTGGTGCATGGAAGAGAGGTGTAGGCTTCTATCTCTGTGGCACCATGGTGTTTAGATTGGAAAGTGGTGGAATTGTTCATAGCTATTTTAGGCAGGATAGGTGAGATTGGATATGGCACTAGTGGGGGGAGCTCAGTATGGCATTCCTGACTCCTAGCAACAGAATGTATAGTGGCAGCCATTATACAGTAGAAAATCATTGGACTCAACATCTTTCACAACTAGGCTATGGGTATAATGTGGAGGAAGCAATTCCGGAGGCCAGTCTTTCCAGGGCATGGATAAAATGGAGTAAGGTCAATATACAATACAGGTGGGGCACATGGGACCAAGTAAGAGCTAGGAACAATAAGTATGCAATGCAGGTAGAGCGCATGGGACCAGGTCCGAGCTAAGAACAATAACTATGCAATGCAGGTAGGCTGCATGGGACCAGATCAGAGCTAGGAACAATAACTATGCAATGCAGTTAGGGCGCATGGGTCAGGTCAGAGCTAAGAACAATAACCAGGTAATGCAGGTGGGGCGCATGGGCCGAGTCACAGCCAAGAATGATAAATTAGTCAGTTGGATGGACATTAATGCATACATAAGGCAAACGTCTGGTTGACACACACATGCAGGCAGTACCATATGATAGTTTCATAGGCAAAGGTACCCGAGTAATAATCTGGTAAGTGTACATATAGCAAGGTACATATGTCATAAATACATACAAGTGCGCTCGATCGGGCATGTTAGGGTACAGCAATATGCAAACAGGTTGTGTAGGTACTGGGCTGCAGGCAAGTAGTGGATTGAGCAATGCATGGGTCACAAATTATCCTGATATGGTAGTCACAATTTAGGGTACGGCCACTGTTCAGAGTGGGAGAGTATTGCTCAAACGGGCTCACTATTAGCGTGGATCAGTATGCAACGCATGAACGGGAGTGGGACATATTGACAGACTGGCAGTAGTAATGCACTAGGTGACGGGTAGTCAAATTAGAATACCAATAAGGGCAAAAGTCAATGGTTGGGCACGTGTCTGTATAGAGTTATCTTGGTATTGTGGTGCACATGTTGATCCAGTTCATGCAGGGGTTCTGGCAGATGGCATGATGGCTGGTGACAGGCTGTGAACAGGTGATGGCCTTGTCTCCCCAGGCCTTGCTGACGTGGGCCGGCTTCCGCTTACCGGCTCACAGGATAGGCTCCTTAAAATAGCCTGGGAGCCAATCGGTGCAATGTAGTGAAGCCTGGGTCTAGGTTAGGTAGAAATGGCTATGCAGCACGACAGGTGGCCGTCTTGGAAGGTGCTTCCTTCCACGTGTTAGGCAATGGAGTCGCCTGGACATACAATATGAATGCACACCAGTGCAGGGCAACGGAGCCTGGAACAAGGTGGCAGGGTGCTATTAATATTAATCACAATGGGGCATTTGTGGTGAAAAATCGTAAGGAATATGGCGCGTATTGTGGTATGCGCTATTTTTCAATATTGCATGCGCAATCTTCAGAGCGCTTACCATGGCTGTAGATGACATCGGAAGGGATCATCACGGTTGCCCACTGCTCCTGCAGTGGTCTGGGGAGCTCTTGCTCCATAGAAGGCTGCTCACAAATGAAGTAGAAAAAATAAAAATAAAAGTCTCCAAAATAAGCATCCACCTCTAGCAGAATCTGTACAAAAACTTCAAACAAAACAGCTAATACTGTCAATAAGCGAAACAAAACCAGCTTCCAGTACAGACACGTTGCCTACTCTTTGAAAATGTAAAATGAAACAGAAAGTGATTAACCACACTGCAGCTACCATTAGTGCTAACACTGCACCTATAAATCTTGATGTAGCCGCAAGTAAGCATACCAAAGAGAAATCACACACAACCCTTAAAACCTACCGTAGAAAATGTATCCTAGAAGCTCTCAAAGACAATGCAATCCTTCTCAAAAGGAAATTATTTATTTTAGTTTTAAACAGAATGAAACCACTAACAAAACTACGTACTAAACTACAAAAAAGACTTCTCAATAAACAGAATATCAACAAAGATAGCTTCACAAACATCTGTGGAGGAGAATGGAGTCACACCACGATCACAGAATCATATTTCAATTTAGAAGCATACAAACAAAAGCAAATAAACCAAATTGCCATACATAGCAGTGCACGAGGGTACGAGGAGACAAAAACTTAATAATAGTATTATGGAACAAGAAACGCTGCTCACAAAAATATCCCCAGAAAACTTAGTATCAACTCTCCATTCCACTGAACCAATACGTCCACTCTACAAATGGCCATGCACATCAATGTGTGAAATAGCCCAAAAATCTTTTAAATCGTTTCCGCAAGTTCCTCAATCAGTATGTGAAAGGCAAAAACAAATTCAAAATGAAACTACTACAAAATATGGACTCCTGTCCAGTGCGCAAATACACAGGACTACAAGGACATTCATTAGCCTGCATTTCCGGACCTATTTGCAAAAGCATCTTCCACTATATCAAAATGATATCAACACACCATTCAACTATAAGAAATCAGGTTCACAAACTGTACTATGCCAAAATAACAACCTTCTTCGTGGTACAGCCAAAGAACTACTCATAGAAATAGACCATATCCAGAGAAAATATTATGAAAGTGAAAGCCACTTACAAAATGCAATAGCTTTACAACAGACTAGCAACAACTTTACAGATGGCAAACTTCTACTACACACATACAAAAAAGAAATACTAAAGTTTAAAAGTACATCTGCTGAAGTACCAAACCATGTGTGTGTGTGTTGCCGCAGGACTTTTTTAATAAAAATAGCACAACAACTGTAGATATAACTTGCAAAATAGATGACAATAAAGATTTCAAGTGGTTCCAATTAGCTCTCTATCCTATAGCAGAAAACAGATACTAAATTACTGACCCCTTAATACTTTGCAATTACTGCACTGCAAAAATTGACAACAACCAAACACCTTCATGTGCTACCACACATAACTTGGAATTATTCCCACTACCAAAACCCCTGAAAAAACATAACTTATATGAGAGCATCATAATTCGAACAGTGCACCCATTTCAAGCAATAGTACGCCTTCAACCAAAAACAGCAAAACTACCACCGCCTGAATTAGTGAAAGGCATTTGTGGCACAGTAGTCTATTTGCCATTAGATCACAAAGAAAATGTACACACTCTGGGAGTGCAACGTTCAATAGATCAATCTTTTATTATCTTAGTAAATGGCGTACCTACAAAAGACAAAGAGCAACTTGTGGACTTACATAAAGTTAGACAAGCCCTGTAATATTGAAAAGACAACAATGAGTACTACAAAGAAATAAATATTGAAATAACCCTAGGGAAACCACTGAAATAATTGAAGACTCATCAGAAACTGGTCAATTTCAACTTCTAGATACTGCTACAGAATCCAATATTTTAAACCATTATACAATTCACCCATTACACTCTAAAGACACCATAGATGATGCACTGGAAACTTACCAAATGCAACAAGCCAAAGGATCTCAAATCAACACATGGGAAAAAAGTATAGAAGCACGTTCCTTTCCTCTACTCTTTCCTACTGAAAAAGGAGGAAGGTACGATGATAGATCCACACAAATAAGAGCACCAAAATACTGCCCTTTATGAATGTATTCTGAAGATCCCAGATTCAGACAAAACGTGGAATACATATTCCACCTTCTCTTTGAAAGTGAACTAGCAACTCTATGATACGGAGTTGCACACACATTGAAATCAGGTACCCATTTGCAAAATATGTCAGCCATGCAATTACAATAAAAAGTGCAAGAAAAAGATAAGATTTTACAGTCAAGCATTACAAATCTTGTAGCAAACATGTGTGGAACAAAAGAATACTGGCTCCAATGCCACAGAGATCTACGCTGTATGATATGAAACCTTGGCCCACCTAATTGGTTTGTGACATTAATTTGTGCAGAATATGCATGGGAAGATTTACATGATTTCCTACCCATAGCAAACAAACACAAAACAAATATAGATATAAAAACACCAGGAAAACTCTGCTCTCTAGATCCTGTAAATGTATCAAGATATTTCCATCATCGCTTCATTGCTATGCTACACTTCATTTGTAATAAAACTGTTCCTTCATTCGGATAAGTGCACCACATCTTTTGGAGAAAAGAATACCAAGCCAGAGGAGCACCACACATCCACATGCTTTTGTGGATTAAAGATGCTCCTAAATTTGGTCAAAACACTGATCCCACTGTTTTGCATTTCATCCAAAAATATGTCACTTGTGAAATCCCTTCACAAACAACACATAGTGAACTTCATGCACAAATTTTACAATTTCAAAGACACAAATGTGGGAAATATTATCGTCGCTAATACAAAAACAAAGGGAAATACTACACCCAATTCTGCTTTGGTTTCTCTAGACCAGTTTCAACAACAGGTCAAGTAAACAACTCCATGTCTTCAGTTAGATATAGTGTCAAAGGTAAATCACCTAAGAACACATAATTCATAAAAAGAACAGAAGGATCAAAATACATAATGCAATGATTGCCCTCCTATGGAATGCAAATATGTGCAGTACATTGCAGACAATTCCACTTCAATTGCACGATATGTCACAGCCTACTTAACTAAAGCAGATAAAACAGAGCTTCAAGACCTCTGGGATGACATATCACCTGACAAAACACTATCACAAAATTGTACAGCTTAGGCATAAATATGCTCTCCCATAGAGAATGTGGATGCTATGAAGCTGCAGACCTCTTAACCGGTACTGCTTGTATGGAAAATCTGCAAATATAGTATGGTTAAGTCTTGGTCCTGCTAAATCTAGAAAAACAGTTCTCAAATCATATGAAGACATAGAAACAATAGCTAAAAATGATCCCAACAGCCAAGACATTTTGAAAAACAATTTACTAGATACATACTACCCAAACAGGAGTACCACTTTGGAAACCATGTGTCTATACCACGTAGCCCAAAACTTCACATACAAAAATAATATTAAACCAGATGAAAAGAAAAGTAGATACAGAGTGGACAATTGTGAAGGCAGCTTAGTGAAACTTACCAAACAAAGCTTAATTAATCATATCAAATTGTCATTAAAAACTTCTCAACATAAAGAACTGTATTACATTTCCCTGCTACAACTTTTAAAACCATGGAGAAAAGAAGAAGATTTATTAATTTCCTATGACTCCTATGAAGACGCTTTCATAGCAAATGAAAGCACTATAACAGACGTAAACTTTACACAGTACAAAACAATGTTGCACAATGAACAGCAACATGGAGAAGAACTCCAGGCACAAGTAGATGTGGGCACTCATGTCAGTAGTCAACCTTCTGTAACAGGAAGCCATGAACGACTTGGACAGCCACAAATAGCAAATGAGGCAGAATTAGCAATTACAGAAGTAGGAAAAACACCATGTGTCAGTATGAGCAATCTACAGAAGACTTTGTTCTACTAAAATCACAACTAAACAATGAGCAGTTTAGCATTTTCCAAGAAGTAACAAAACAAATTGTACATGATGTGCAACATGAAAGTAAAAATGGTCCCTGCGGTCACGATACATGCCCCTGACCCCCTCAGGTATAACAGCCCCGTGACAGCAGTGGGGCTAAAGCGCTTCAAACTGTCCCCAAGGGCCTTAAAACTCCATCAGAAACATACATGGAGTCAGTCGTGGTGCCTTTGGTGCCAGGCTCATTATCAGGAATAAAGCAATACCAGTTGTGGACCTTAATCCAACATGGAGGCCTGTTACACAGCTCAGTTCTTTAGAAACAAGCCATGCAGTCTAGTGTTTGGGTGTGGCTGGGCCTGGAACTACTATTTAAACCACACCCAAACAGTCCAACACGCTTCGCCTTATTCTGCACTCCTGCAGTGTAATGCTCACCGTGTCCAGCTCCTGCTCATCTGCTTCTCTGGCGGCCCGATCCTGAAGGCCTAGATCCGGATTCCATTAATAACCTGGAAGAACAAGAACAGCATTAGCGAGCAAGAACACTTACCTGTGAAGTAACCAATCTTGAATCCATCCTGTGCTTCGCTTACCTCGCCCATCTCCGGAGTTCACCACCACCTGCAAAGTCAAAGAAACAAGGACAGCATTAACAACAATTTTTACCTGGGCAAGCAGCGAGTCCTGGCAGCACCCTGCCCTTCTCTTACCTCGCCCATCTCTGGGTTTCACCGCAACCTGCAAGGGAGAAGGAACAAGTTCGCATTAACAAAGCACTTTCCTGGGCAAGCAGCGTTTTGATCGCTCATCACTCCGAAACATCACCACAACATGTACAAAGAGAAGAGAACACAGGTTAGCAATTAACACTAATAAACAGTGCAGCGCTCCACGCATCAATAACTCACCGTGGTCTTCGCCATCGGCGTGGCAACTCCGAGATCGCAACCATCCCTGTGAAAACAAAGAGACATTGTTAAGGAACAACGTAGTTGAGCAAGATGTCGAGAAGACAGAGAAAACGGAGGGAAAGAAAGAGACAGAATGAAGATGGAAAAGACATAATAACTCACCTGGATGAAAGCAAGCAGAGTCAGAGTCACAGCCGGTCTGGACCAGACATAAGGGCACACGGACCAGTGAAGCAACTACGTCCACAGAACGCCAGCACCAACCACGCGCTCCTGCACAGAGACGCAGGACAGAGAGTTCAAAACTCAAAAACCTAAGGTGAGCAATAACCCCAAGGGAGAGGATTTGGACCAGAGGGAGGTGGGAGTCCACCCATCACAGAAACAGTATCTTAACCCTCCATTCTCCTGTTATAGGCGCTACCCAACATCTGGCACATAACCAAGCAGAGAGGGGTCTGGGATAGCACTTAGACCTCCATCCAGTATCGTGTTACGCCCCCGTGGATATCAGGTGAGCATAACACCTGCCAAGATTACAGACCTATACTGCTATACGTGATTGGTCAAGCTGGTTCAGGCAAAACGTTCTTAATCAAAATCATCAGAAGTTCCTCCAACAATTGACAAACAACAAACTGTCATCAGTTGTAACTGCCCCCACAGGTTTAGCTGACTACAACATATGCGGTGTCACTTTACACCGATTACTACTCCTTCCAGTAGAACAACAAAACAAATCAGACTATTACAAAGTATCTCCAGAAGCTGCAATGGAACTACGCAGACTTTTCAAACAAATTAAAATGCTGTTAATTGATGAGGTAAGCATGGTTTCCAATCTAATGTTTGCCTTCATTCACCTCAGATTACAAGAGGTACTGAAAACAGACTATGAAGAACTCTTTGGAGGAAAACACATTGTAGTTTTCAGAGATCTTCTTCAATTAACACCAGTTAAAGGTGAACCTATTTTTAAAACCTTAGGGCACAAACTATGCCGTAAAACTCTTGGCAGCATAGAAAATGTCAACCTTTGGCAACATTTCCAATAAAGAGAATTAAATGAAAACATGCGTCAGTCTGCAGACATAACATTCGCCAACATTTTAAAAAGTATTAGAGTTGGTGTACTATCTCAAGAAGCACAATCGATATTAAAAACCAGGCACATCCATGCACTCTACGGCCATAACTCATGTGCTACTGATGTCATGGAACAATTAGCACACAAAAATGTAAACTGTATGTCCTTGATGCCAACTCTTGCAAGCCGTAATGAAACAATGTTA
Source organism: Ambystoma mexicanum (assembly GCF_040938575.1). NCBI lineage: Eukaryota > Metazoa > Chordata > Amphibia > Caudata > Ambystomatidae > Ambystoma > Ambystoma mexicanum. Next base: position 273,411,544 of record NC_090934.1, read on the forward strand.
AAAAAAGAAATGCAACCAATACTTCAAATTTGTTTCATAGACAAACTGGACGTTCATGGTATGACACTACCCATGTGTCAACAAGCCACAACAAGGCTAAATATCTTAGAAAACTCTATCTCTAACACTGCTGGTTTGGAGAAAATATTAAAATTATCTTTAAACTGTAGAGCAATGCTTAAACGTAACCTTGACGCGGACCAAGGACTAGTTGATGGAGCACTTGGTACAGTTGTTGGCTTTCAAACATACCCACATGACAACATTCAGTTTGTCAATATTCTCTTTGACAAACTATCAGAAGTTAAAAAGATAGGACACTCAACAGCCTGCTTCCTTCTTTTCAAAGACATGTATGTACGCAGAGAACAGTTTTCTCTAACTCTAGCATACGCAGTCACCATTCACAAATCACAAGGTCTTACCCTAGATAAAGCATTGATAGATATTGGTAGCACAGTGTTCTAAAGAAGGCATGAGCTATGTAGCACTGTCATGCTTACGTACACTTGACAGACTATTTCTAATCAACTTTGATGCAAGTAAAGTAAATGCTGACATTCCTTACATTCTAGTATACAATAGACTGCATTCATTCTACACTCCCCATTTGAAAACCTATCCTGTTCCGCAAAAAGCAACAGTTTGTAAAAGAAAACCACTTCACTCTCAAATTATGCAGGATCTCACAGCAATTCCTCCAAAGAAATTAAAAGAAGCTACTACTTCATCAATGACCACAACCAAAGAAGAATCTACTGCACAAACAAAGTCAACTAACTCTTCAAAGAAACAACGCGCACTCCGAACAAATGACCTGGACACAGAACTGTCAGGTCCATTCAAATTTTCAAATATAACTGGTGTAAATTGCTTGGCAAATGTAGCAATAAATATTCTATTCCAATTGCCATCAATTATTGACAACATTTACTTACACGGGACAGACCAATTGTGTTTGCAAATGTTAGTCCTTCACAGAAATGCAACCAACAATCCTGACAACACAGTATTTCTGGAATAAGGCAGGAATTGGACTACTGTGCTGGAATGGTCAAATTCACTATAAACACACAAGAAGATCCACAAGAATTTCTAATGTACTTACTACAAGTACTAGAAAACAAAAACATACCTATAAATGAAATCTTCCATATTTTATACATGTGGAAACATACATGCACTCTTTGCAGCCATACCGCACAAGAAGAAGTTCCTAATGAACACTTCGTATATGTATCCATACCTAACTGTGAATCTATTCTATTACAGCAACTATTACAAAATGCAAACCATAACAGATGATGTACTACCTGCAATTCAGATAATCGCTCCACCTTACAAATACAGACACATAGTAAATACGTAATAGTATTGATTTTACGTTACAATGCAGATGGTACCAAAAACAACGGCAAGCTGACTGGATTCACACATGGACAAGTATCACTTGGTAAGAAAACCTTCAAAACAATAGGTAAAATCTACCATGCAGGAGCCACAACCAATGAACCAATGCAGGTCACTACACTGCATATATAAACAAGAATTGTGGATGGTTCAAATGTAATGATACTACCATTCCTCTAAAACAGAGATTACCAGCAAATCTTGTAAACGCTTACTTAATATTATTAAAACCAAAATGTAATAACTAATCTGTGTATTAACATAAACAAAACTTCAACTTCAAAACTATAGACAGTTAGAATATGCCAACAGGTATATAACTGCCCCAAGATTCTGCAAAAAGCAAACAGATACATGAATACCACTAAAATGAAACAAGAAATAAGCATTTAGAATAAGCCAACAGGTGTCTAACTACCCCAAAAATCTGCAACAAGCAAACAGAAAGATGAATACCACTAAAATGTAAAAAGAAATAAACAAATAGAATACACCAATTTCTATCTTATTGCAACAATACTACCACCACTTCCAAATAAAAAAACATACACCTATTCAATTCCTCCTGCTGAAATCAATGAAAGAAATATATTGTACCACAACGTAGAATGTTTTTTTTTAATCCAGAATTGTTTTTTCCCACATACCCAATGATTTAATAAACAAACACAGGAACTAAGCACATTGCACAGTACACTGGTTTAAACGATAGTACTTCTAAAGAACTAACTTATAAACTGCCTACACTAACATGTGATTTGTTCTTTTATCACAGTGATTGAAAAAAAACATGGTCTGCTCCAACTACCCATGTCATGAAAAAACTGCATACAACACAAAAAGTCAAACAGTAAGTATATAATGATTGGACTCACAAACACCACAGCATAACACACCCATTCAAGCAAACACCTGACCACAGACCATAATCCAAAATGTTTGCTTCCATGGGTATGTTATGCTGCAGTATTTGTTGCCAAACACTACAATCTTGACTGCATGGCCTCGCCAAAACTCTACATACAGCCTCAACAAAGGAAACAGTAAGTATGTAATCATTGAACTCATAAACACTGAAACATAACACAGCCATGCAAAGGAACACCTCACCACTAAATGCAACCCAAAATGCCTACAGTCTTCAATACCAACATTCTGAACACAATCCAACAAACACACATCATCTCACTACCCTATAAACAGTATTAAACTACTGACAATCAGTACTCACATTTTTGAAAACGTATCCCCTAAGCAGCCCACATACCACAGTCAAAATGTTTGGTACAATTGGTGTATTATGCTGCAGCCATGCACCCAAGACTAGGCCCTGGCCACAACCACCGCAGCATAATACACCCATAGAAACAAACACCTACCGAATGACCACAACCCAAAAACATATCACATCCACTTCAAAACCTAACCACTTCAATTAACATTCTAAAATAATAATTACAACCAACGCACAAACTCTTTAATACATACCCTCTTCACCCAATGCTCTACTAGCGACCCAAAACCAACATCATAGTAAACTAAAATAGCCAGTACTGCATCTAGAGTTTAGTATGTCCACGGACAACCACGGTGACCGTGGACACTGCAAACACATCACAGCCTTCTCCCACCTAAACAAATACATAATTTGACCCATCTCTTACTGCCCCACCCTCTCCAAGCACTCCTACACACCAAAGAATATGACACACCTCACGCTCCACCCCAACCAATCAGCGAATACGCTGTGTGTCTGCAGACACAACGCAAGCCGATTGGCCAATCGGTGTCCTGTCCGCGGAGCGAACAGGGAAGTGTGTCCGTGGAGCGGACATAGATATCACACATTTTTTTAGACCCACTTTTTGGTCATTAAAAAAAAAAAAATACTGGCCGGATTTTCACCAAATTTACAAAAGAATGCTTTCGGGTCCAAGCTGGCTCTCCTGCCACAAATTTGGTGAAAATCTGTCCAGTGGTTTGGGCTATAGGCATGAGCTAAAAAAAATGTCCATTCAGTCTATGGGAAAAAAAGACATTTTGGGAACCCCTATAACTTTGACCCCCCCCCCCCCCGGACCAAACCTCACCAGACTTTGCAATAAAACAATAAAACTGGGCCATACACTTATTTTTGCAAAATTTGGTGAGAATTTGTCCAGGGGAGCGAAGTTATAAGCCGCCCAAAAAGTGCTCTTCCTATGGGTTTAGCAACTTAACCATAACTACATGGCTGCCAATGTAGGCCATGTAATATATATATATATATATATATATATATATATATATATATATATATATATATATATATATATATATATATTTTTTTTTTTTTCCTCTTGCTCTCTCTAGTTTCATTCTATGTCTGTCGCTCTCCTCTGGATGATAACAGTATGACGACACATATCTTGAAGAGGGAGATGAGGCTTGTGCTGTGTTTTTAATGGTCAAAACTAGAATGACAGCAGCAGCAAAATAATCATCCCCTGAGGTAGGGACTGGTCCCGTATTTGGAGACATACATTGCTATTGCATGTGTCTTGCAGGAATGTCACATCACACCGAGGGCACATTGTTTATGTAGGGGGATGAGAGGAAGACTCTCACAGTCTCTGCTGGGTGTGCTGGGGATCTGTCAGACCTTGTAAAGGAATGGAGAACCAGGCTGCAGCATCTATAGCTGTGTTTGTTTTCTATATTTATTACTAACCAATTTGTGAGCAGCACACAAGCATAAAGATATCTTGGGGCTCACAGAAGAAACAGGCTGTTGGTTTTCATCTATGCATGGTAATTTCCAACAAGGAAGGATATTTTTAGGGAGAAAATGTTCTGTATTCTTGGCGAAATAAGCCATTTAAAAATCATTTTTTATTTCTCCTAACATTGTAAACTGCCTCTTTTTTAAATGTTATGATGCAAATGTCTTATAATCACTACCAGCATATATTGTAGTCATAATAGTTATTACATGTGTCTAAATAAGCAAAGCACATTACAAAAACTTAGAATAAACATTGCATTATTTCCTGATAGATGGCTATCATTCCAACATGAACAGAATGATACACTCTGATTGTGCTAATTTAAAATACCCGTATGAGAAAAGGTAAAGTGGACAAATAGCACCAATGTGGGTTCCTTGTTTCTTTGCATAAAATCAAAGAACATTTTAGGAACACAAGCATTAATACAGATCTTTATATTTAACACAAAGGTCTGCAATAAAAGGGGTTAATGCTTGATACGCTGAGAAAATAATGTTTAGTGTCCATGGTGCTCAATTCATTTTCACAACTCATTGTTACATTAAAGTGCTTGTAACCATAAATAAACACAATTATTTGGACAGCATTAGAATATGGATTTAATGATAAAATGTATTGTGACATCTTCCACTCCATATGGGAAGCCAGTTCACAGATATCCTTAGAGAACTATAATGTATTTTATTGGAATATAGAGTATTGCTTTTCTAGAAATGCCACAGTCCACCTCTGAATCAAAAACAATGACCAACACTGAAACCACCAAATGATACTAAAATGTCCGTATATATGATTTACTCTTTCGACCATCATATCATATACATTTACCTATGGTATAACCCCCAGATCCAAACAATACTGCATTTAGGACAAGACTTAAGGTTCCTAAGAAGACGTCATTACTCTGTATTTCAGGGACTAATCGAGTGTGACTATTGTCCAGTCTGGGCTCAAATAACATGTTCTTCTAAACATTGTTTTGTTGACATGACATTATTTTAAAAAATCCAACTTGTTCAATTAAATGTACCCATGTCTACATGGATACATTTATGTCTGCAACACTTACCAATGGGATTACAGAATCAGAAACGTGTTGTCCCCCTTGGCATGGGGTCATCTTTTCTGTCCACTTCTGCCATCCGTTAGAATAACACATCTCTAGCCCTTTAACTATTCGCCGAGTTTCCTTTTCTGTCTCTGAAATAAATGCAATAATACCTGTGGGCTGTCCATTCAATTTTGATTGCAACCTAAGATTGGTGCCGGTGCTTCACATCTCCATGGTACACTTAAGATGGCTGCACGTCCCATCAGACACAGTGCTGCAGATTTAAATTACAGCCATACACGTTCCGCCATTTTACCCCTGCCTTTGTGGCTCTTTCACTAATGATAGAATTGCTTAACATCCCATCAATCGTCGCTGGCAAATCGCCGGTGAATGAGCCTGGCTCATCATCCCGTGAACAATCTCTTGAAGTGCGGTATGTGTTCTGGCGGAGCTCGGATGAAAGCAGAGCTACGTGGAAATGTGAGCTTTCGCAACAGGCATGTTTTCAAAATAAAAAACCGGGACGACCAATAAGATACCAGAAGGCCAAGCCGCTCTGCCCCCCTCAACCCCGCACCCATCTCATCTGCCACTCAACTCCATACCCAAAGGCGATCCCACAGTATTTGCAATGTTTTGGCAGTGGATGCAGTCATGCTACTAACAAAGGTTAGAAGTGTTCTTCTAATTGCTAGTAGAAGGTTTGCTCTCAAGTGTTTCCCGCCTGGTCACTGTGGTGTAAAAATGTAGTTCCTGTGGACGCTTCCTATCAGGTTGGGGGTTTGAGACCATCCTGTGAAGTGAAAAATCTGTAAATGTTAGGTTGTTTATTTAGTTTATGAATGCTGCCGAGCAAAGTGACAACCTCTTTCCTCAACACCAGGAATGAGACAGAGGGCCATATTCCGTGACAGTCCCCTCAAAACCGCGACGTGTGGTCATCCTTAGTTCAAATGTCAGCATCTCCATCATAAATCCAGTCCCAAAAGAAAACAAAATATCCAGGACTGGACTAACTTCACTGGAATAACATGTCTCCAGGTCTGTGTCTCACTGGACTACTGTATCCACTACAAAAGCCTGTATTTGTCACAGGTTACAATCCCAGTAGGTCCATTCTTCCATTGATCCTTTCGAGGTTTATAAAAGGAGTACCATTGAGTTGGATACAAATTAAATCTGTTCTCTTTCAACAGCGCCAAGATACCCTTCTGGTTATGAACCTGTACACCTGTTATGCCTATGTGGGACTTCTGACCACAAGGTAACACATAGCCTTCGCCTATGCTACCTTTCAGCCAATGCACTTGATTTGCTAGAGCAAAAAGCAGGCGTTAAAATGTGAATCAGGCGTTAAGGGTTAACGGCGCAGACGGCGCCTGAGTTGTAATGAGGGCCTTTGTGTCGATAGGACAGGCAGACTGTGTGTATGAGACCCAGTGCTTATCTTTAGTTACATTCTTTATTATTTCTGTGGTCTATAATGGTGTGCTATGTAGCACTTTATGCCTTATTCCCCCGCTTCTAACCACTGTTACAGCAGGTATTTTAAGCACCAAATATAATGATAGAGTCGGTCCTGCCGGGATATGAACGTGTTTAGTGTCAACATGCACATGCCAGAGGGTAGCATTCAACATGGTGAACTATCTGTTAAACTACATGATGGCGTGTGATCATCTGTGCAGTTAAAAAGACATTTCTCCTTCTGTCCCTTCCTTATACGAAATACCATATTAATGATTTAACCCCATTATGTGTTTAATGATCCATTTCTTCTGCTTCTAAGCTCTGTGACCTCAAAAGCATGTAATTAACAAAAGTTTAAGGTATGCACATTAAGAGAAAGGCCGTATTTTAGCATAAACATTTTCCAAGCAAAGGTTCCGAGTAGCGTTACTGGCCCTCATTGCAAGTCTGCTGGTCCAGAAATAAGGGTGCTGGTAGCAATGTACCAGCACCTTTTCCAGACCGGCAGACTACAACTCTGCCTGCTGGAGCAGCTGCGCCTTGCAGGTCTAACCTGGCGGGCACAAAGACCCTGGTAGGCACAGTTGTCACTGAAGCACTGGCACTGTTACATTTTGTGCAAATCCGTCCTGTAGTTTCTTTTAAAACAGCCAAAAGGTAGGTACAAAGAAATAAGTAATATCTGGGTTTGGTTCGCGGACTCAGGTCCCTGTTTGGTCCGTGGACAGGCCTCCGATTTGTCCAGAGGGCGGCGTGATGTCCATGGACATCTGACGTGCCCGCTGATTGGATGATGAAAAGTGTGAGGTGCGTCATATTTTTGGAAATGCAACGTACCAGCACCTTTTCCAGACCAGCAGACTACAACTCTGCCTGCCGGAGCAGATACGCCCAGCAGGTCTAACCTGCCGGGCACAACAGCCCTGGTAGGCACAGTTGTCACGGAAGCACTGGCACTGTTACAAACGGTACCAGTGCTTGCGAGTCCCCATTCATGTGGAGTCCTATTGGACTCCACGAGAATGGGGACAAACATTTTCCGGTACGTGGCATCCCATACCACTGGAACTTGTAATGTCCTGATGGCAACTTCACACATGTTCTTTACAAAACACATATCCCTTTGTTTCCATGAGATGGGTATAATTCTCAGTGTTATGATCTCAGGGCTGAAGCTACATGAGGCCTGGTTATGAATAGATTGGCAGCGAGATGATAGCGCTTTCACCAGATTGCTGGGAGCAAAAAGCTGGTACATTTATATATATGGATATATTGCACGGCCTGCAGTAATTATGGTTAAGTTGTTCACCCCATAAGAAGAGCACTTTTTTGGGCGGCTTATAACGTTGCCCCTCCTGGATGAATCCTCACGAAACTTTGCAAAAAAAAAATATGGCCCCGTCAGATTGATTCTGCGAAGACTGGTGAGGTTTCGTGCAAGACGGTCAAAGTTATAGGGGTGTCCCAAAATGTGTGACTTTTCCCTTAGACACAATGGAAATATAATTTTGCTCACACCTACAGGCCAAACCGCTGGACAGATTTTCACCAAATTTGAGCCAGGAGCAGCAGTTTGGTCCTGAAAGCATGCTTTTGTAGATTTTGTGTAAATCCGTCGAGTAGTTTCTTTTAAAACAGGGAAGTACAAAGAAATAAGTGATATCTGGCTTCGGTTCGCGGACTCACTTTGCTGTTTGGTCCGTGGACAGGCCTCCGATTGGTCCAGAGGGCAGCGTGGTGTCCATGGACATCTGACGTGCCCGCTGATTGGATGGTGAAAAGCGTGAGGTGCATCATATTTTTGGAAATGCTTGCCATGTTCGATTCGCGGACAGCGGCTAATGTCCGGGAACATCGCAGTAAAACATATTAAAAAACACAACGTTGCAATTGTCAAACTAATGAAACAATCACTGGAGAGGTGAGGAGTGATGAGGATGGGATATGGCCTGAAGAAGCCCAAAAAACAGGTGTTTTTGCAACTCTGACATCCGCGAACAGTCTGGATGTCCGGGGCAGTCCTGTGATGTTCACGAACATCTGAGATCCTCGAGGACATCTATGCCTATTTCTGCATTACAGTATTGGTGAAAAGCAGTTTTTGGATGGCTTATTATGTTGGCGCAACTCAATGAAATTGCATGAAATTTTGGAATTTCATTCTAGACATGACTCTGAATGGTTCTGCAAGTGTGGTGCTGTTTTGTCAAGAGGGAACAAAATTTGAGGTGATGTCCCAAAATATTTGAAAAGATTATAAATGAGGTGCCATTTCACAAATCTGCACAAAAGAGGAAGGGGTCTTAACTTTTTTAGATGGCTTACAACTTTTTCAAAAAAGTTTATAGACCCAGCTGTGAATATTTGTGCAAAGTCTGAATGGATTTGTCAAGTGGGGGCTAAGATATATGACTATTTTATGGGGGCTAAGTTATATGACTATTTTGTGTACGTACATTATGACAAATTTCAAAAAATAAAACATCAGTGGATTTGCAGCAAACTTGTGTTAGGAGCATTGGCAAGGACCTGAAAGCATGCTGTTGTAAATGTGTCAGTGTTTTATTTTTTGAAAAGTGTCATAATGTAGGTACAAAACATTGTGGTATACCTTTGGTGACTGAGGTATAGCCTGTTGGGCAGTGGCCAGATTGTCTGGGTCATGGGCCATGACTACAAGGGACTAGCAATGGGGTTAAAGTGGGCATGGCCACCAGGGACCGGCTATGTGGTAAAGTTTTTTTAAATTGGGATAGGTTTGAATGGGAAAAGAAAATCTGCTTGTGTGTACAGGTTGAAGAGCTGGATGGGAATGCAGCAAGCAATAGGTACTGTAATTTGCTTATTGAGGCATGCAGCATGGTTGAAGCACTTGGGTTGAATGGGAAGAAATATTCTGCTTCCGGTTAAAGCCTGAAATGTTGGAAACTGGAATTTGCGACATGTGCAATCCCAGTAATGTTACCTATACCACAAAGATTCTTTGAGATGCGGTATCTGTTGAGAAGACCCTATATGAAGTACCCTTGAAAGACTGATGGTCTCCTAAGAGATGCGCCTGAAGAAGTGTGAAGATGTGAAAGGAAGAGGCTGGTGACGTAACAAGAGATGAGTGTGATGCACTGAAAAGGATGACCAGAGAAGAAAATGCATAGACTATATACAGTCTGATTGTGAATTAAAGAATCAAGTAAGTTCTTATACACAGAATCGATAATTCACGTATGAAGAGCACTGCAGGAAACAAAAGCCGTTTTAAAATTGTGCAGAGGCTGTAACGCAAGTATACTGAGTGATCACAAGGCTGGCTATACGTAGTATATAGACTGCAGGCGATGCCGCCAACATATTTGTATATAGAGTGCTGGACATTCGATGATACAATTTTAGTAAGCGAGTCTCCATGAAGGAAGATGGATTGAAAGCTATGTGTGTCACAGCAAAGAATAGGCTTAAACTCAAAGCAAGACCAAATAGGTTGTCTGGCTTGATGTCAAAGACTGGAAACAGCCAAAACTGGTTATCAGCTTGTGAAGAACAGAATATGTGAGAAGCAGAGGCATCGCTTGTTCAGTTTCAAAGAAAGAACACCATGAGTGACAGGTTTCTTTATTAAAGACTATTAAATGCTATAAACCGAGCAAATTCATGGTCTCTGATCACGTGAGTTGAGGATGAAAATAGACGGAGAACATGGTGCACCAGGCTGGAGATAGCGAGTGCCTGCACTCCCTTATATTCCCAGAGACAAGAAACTACTACAAGGCCAAATTCAAAGACAATGGCAGGTGGCATGAGTGATGAGAGAGATGAGACTAATTGGGTGGGAAGATACAGTTAAGTTCACCCACCAGCACCTGGGGTACCAGCTTATGTGCTGCTAGAGCATAACATTTTTCCAGAAGGGTACAAGCGTGCCAACCAATTGTAGAATGCCACATAATGAAGAGCCTTACAGTTTGAGAGCCAATGAGGTATGTGTTTTAATTATTGTTGATGATGACTTGCAATTGGGGAGGGTATGAGCAACCACCTAGCTATAGAGAGCCAATCACGATCCTATCCCGCATAGAAAGTATACTTAGATGTTCCCCTTGAGCCAATCATAATCCAATGTAGGTTTCCTTAGTTTGCCATGTAGAATGACATCACTTATGACAATGTTTTTTATATAAGTGTGATTTTCATGATAAACTTTTAGCTCATGCTGTGCGACGTCCGTTGATGTCCATCATACTCCCTGTTTTAGACAATTGAAAATAAAACAGAGTTACTTGCCAACTTCCTGAGTCAGTCTTATTGCTTCGTTGAAAGAAGTGATTCTCTATCCCATCCAAAGTACGATGTGTTGACTTGAGTAAAAGTGCCTCCGGGTTCAGAGGTTTGTAGTTCTTTCATATATTAAAAGAGGAATTATTAATAACTTATATACACTGATGTAACAGCATGAAACATGTTTACGTATAAAAACCTATTAAATTGACAGAAATAACTTTATTAAAGGAATGTAATGGTTAAGATGCATCCCACCCTTGGGACTCCTGTGCTCCAGTAGATAGCCAGTGGCGTCCCACCTTGGCATCCCTTGGCATTTCCCTCCTGGGTTCCCATGAGCATTGCCCATCTGTACTGCTCCTTCTATTTATGCACTTCTCTCACTGCACAATGCATATGTGCATTCGTAGGAGCACTGTGTACGATTTTTTTTGTATAAGTAAGGGAAATGCAGATACAAAAGATTTGTAGAAGATTGCTAGGTGGTGGTTGGTGTGTGGAAGCTTAATATAGTGATAGGGATATATTAACAGTTTTTGGAAGTGATTGGTGGATGGATGTGTGGCTGTTTGAAAGCAGGTATTGAGGGAGTTTTACAAATACAACATTAAAAAGGATGGCAGGGCTGCCCTGTACAATGGTGTGCATGTGCCATCCGGGTCTTTTAATGATCCATGGCCTGGAAAGGGGACTGTGGAGACCGCAGATAGTCATAAAGGTCCATCAATTTTGGTCCTTATTATATGTTAGAGAAAAGTATTTGGGACAGAACATTGTTTCTCTCCTTTTATATTTTCCTCTAGTATACAATTTTCCATTATTCACATTAGCATAGCACAAAATGGTACTTGAAATGTTGGAGGATCTTATTGAGTCTAAATCTAAAGTAGATGACACGCAAAGTGTTTTGTGAACTGTTTTGCGTAGATTGCTTTGCTCGAACCCTGACAGAGGAGAACCCTGACTGGAGTGCCGCTGGGGCTCGCGAGGCCCGTAAGAATCAGTGGCTGATGGTGGTCTACTGATGATCTTATACTGGCCGGTGTACCGGTGTGCTAACATGTAGCCCAGAAATAACAGAAGATGTTTGCTTTAGGACGGTGCATTACCGGGTGCCCGATGATGCCTGCTGAATCACTGTCTCAGAGCGGGCAGATAAATGAAGCACCTAGACTAGCAGTAAGCTTTGTTTATCACCACGGAGAAAGAAGAAAACTGCAAGGCACATGCAGGGAAGACTCTGGGCTGCAGGAGCATTCTGTCCTTCAGATTTGTGGTGCTGATGCACACAAGAAGATTGCACTCTTTCTGAATTATCGGTGTGGAGAAAAGAAAAAGTAACTACTGGCTGAAAATGCTGGAAGTGTGGCTCCCGTGTTATTGCTGCTGCTAACCCTTTAAAGAACTATATCTGGCCGATGGTGCAGAGTCAGCTGACTGATTGTAGTGGACACCTTGATCTTGGTTTGGGCCCAGTAATCAACTCCCTTTCCGGCGATTACCGCAGCTCCTGTAGCCATGGTGAGAAAGGTCACTAAACGTGTACCATCGGAGCAGGCTTCGCCGGGTTTGGACCCCTGTGACAGGACACTCAGCTTAAGGAACAGCCGTGCGCTGCAAACAGCACAACCAATGTCACCAAAGAGGAGTGCCTTAGAGGAGGATGGGGGGTTGAGGTCCTTTTTGAATATGCGACTATCGCACATGTCATAAACACACCTCAGACTAAGTCTGTTGATTTGAGCCCCGGCTCCCCACCATTGAATGCTCTCCTTCCGGATGCGGCCCGCACCTGCTTGACACCGCGCTGGCAAAATTCTTGTGACAAACCATCTGTGACACCTTCTATTACCTTAGTGCGTGCTTCAGTGTGCGTTACACCAACGTCATTGGCCCCGCTCTCTGCTGCCAGACCCATCACCAAAAACAGCAGGTGGGACCAAGGAAGTTGATATGGTTAGGGGCGGTCGGTCTGGCCACTCTTGAGGTTTCCCTCTCTTCCCTGCAAAGCAAGTATGCTCAATGCGTCAAAACAACATTTGCTCCACCCTTTTGTGAAGCTACATTTTTAGGGGATCCTACGCTGGAGGTATTGGGTGATCCAAAATCAGCTTTGACCCTGACCGCGGATCCACTTCCCTCTATTGTTTTACTCCAAAACACAACTCTGTTGGGGAGCGCGTGCCCTCCTGACACTGCCCCTCTTTATCTACCTACTGAAGAAGCCACAAGCAGGGGCATCCTGCAATTACCCCCAGCTGCCACTCTACCCTGCCACCCATACAACAGAAAGAACATGACTGTTTGTTCATCTCCATATTCCTACTAACAACAAAGTAAAATGGAAGTAGATGGGGGAAGGGCTTAAACTGGCCCAAGTACCTCTGAGTATAACCTTGAGCCCGAACACAAACTGTAGAGGGAGCAGCTATACCATCCCGGCAGATTCTACTGAGACTTTGGATAAACTAACTGCTCTGCAAAAACACCTGACCATGTCTTTTGTAGCTGTTAGAATGAATGAACCCTCGGATACAGACCTACTAGAGACATGCAAGGAGATTGACACCACATGTCAGCCAAGGGTGTCTACCTATGCCTGAGGAAATGCCCACTGTAGAATTAACTCTTGCAAGAATTCCATCAAATCCACAGTTGAATCACAAAACGGACCCCCAATACATCCAAGGGGCAAGGGCCTACACGCAACATACCAAATTCTGTCCTGGCCGTTCTGTACTAATACTGATGTCTTTGGGCTCTTTGACATCTCATCCACCACTATCGGGGGAACTCAGTCATTGCTTAATACAGCAAAAAAGACAAAGAAGTGCTGTAGCCAAATCTGGCCATGGAGGGAAGAAAGAATCCATCTGTCAAACTTAACATCAGTACAGGCCCGAGTATAACTGTGACTACTAATATTTCTACAGAATCCCAACCCTTGCTACTATCTACTGACCATCATCCTGGGGCCCTTAATTGTGACGAAGATACAATCATGGCGGTTGAAGAATTTAGTAAATCACAGGGCTTGCTACAGACCCTTCTATATCAGACTCTCTATTAGGATGGCAAACGTCTGAACTAGACAATCTGTGCCCAGGAGTTCGAAGAAGAGGAAAGTAAAATCCTCTCTACCACTTTCTACAAAGGGCTTATATGAATCCCGCCCACGACATAGCGGTGCAAAAGAGAGTCAACGATGTAGGGGGTCGAAAGAAGATGGTCAGAAGAAATCAAACAGCAACCTCTTTGGCCAAATGTCTGTGATTTCCATCGCTTTAGCTCCTTTCACAGAGCTCTACGAAGAGCTGAATGGCTGCTTAAAAGGTCGAACCACTGTGCTTGCCATGCTACATTCTAGGATGTTATTTGTTGTAGGATTCATTTCAGCAAAAAAGAACATAGGAACAAATATTAGTAATGAAGGAAAACAGTGAGATAAATCCTGATGCTGCAGCAATGAACCTAGAGTGACTATCCAAGAAGATTTACCACTGCCTGTGTCCAACCAAAACAGGCAGTCTGGAACAGGCTGCGCTAGGGTTTTGCCTAAAATTCAACTGCAAGTGGCTATTTTGGTGCTTTCTCAGTTGGACAAAACGCCTGAGTCAGGGCAGTTAATTCTAGCTGCTAATACAACAGCAAGGAATCTACTAGCTATCTTGGTGCCACACTCTGTGCCGCTAATAAATCCAACAGTGAATTTAACTCTACCAGATGGAAATCCAAAGTCCTTCCCTTTATTCAGTAGGAAGAGAAGAAGGATTAAATATACCTCACCGAAAAGCCCCTCTACGACCTGTCCTGCACAGCCACCGAGAAGGAACAACTGGCCAGATGACCAACCAAGCAAAATTAATCATTATGAACGGTCCCCAACGAGGGAAGAAGCAGCACATGAAATTAAAAAATCTACAGAAAAATATTTCAAAAAAGTACAACCAACCAACTGCTGATTTGCTCTCTGGCTCTACTAACCAGCAGTATAGTAATCTGACCCTTTCAGATGAAGAGACGTTGACCACTTTTTAAATCCGTCTACCTACTCACTGGAGTCTGGTCTCAGAGACCCCCCGATCAGCACATCAGCAGCAATCAAAGTTCAATGGGTGGTACACAAAGGTCTGACAGCCCCTGAAAAAGCTTTCTAACTTTGGCTGAGTGGCGAGAGAAATCCTTGGCGGTATCAAAGGGGAAAGCTTCTGGTACTTTCAATAAGATGGAACCTAAGATAAGTCAATCTATGTCTTGACCCCTCGTGGTTGGGCTCAGAGAGAAGACTCTGCGAGATGTATTGCTCCAAGAGAAAAAGAGAAATGGAATAACATTGAAAGACACTCAAAACATTTTGAGCCACGAACAATTCACGAAAATGCTCAAAACCAGACAGATAGAGAAAGCCAAGAGTATTATGACACACCGCTTTGACCCGGAACCCATCAAATTCAAGGGCCCAGTAGATGAGCACTAAGAGACTAGGAATTCAGAAGGCAGACAGACGCTTAATACTTGAGTGAGTGGCTGATAAAGGCTGAGACCTGATCTTAAACAGGAGAAATGTCCTAAGACTATGCCAGTATATTCCAAAACTGAGACAAATGAACACTGATGATTTGGCTATAGATGAATTTGAAAATGAGGATTGTCTGGAACTGGTACACTTACATCTGCAATCCGTGGTGGTGAAAAAGGATTAGCTCTGAGGTGAAACCATTGACATTGACTGACCAAGTCCCTGCTAATTCCTCTAGTCAACTATAATTAAAATTAACACAAACAATCAAAGGTCCTAATTTGTCAAACCAACTAGGGAAGAATGCTGATATCAAAGCCACACTAATGTCTATGAAAGAGCAGGAACATTGGTCCTGGTTGGCTGCTGCACTAGCCACCTCATCCGACAAATAGGATTTTCCCAAGCGAACAATGACAGGCCACTCTCCTTTATATAATGGAACCCTAGGGGATCATCACACCTCTTTGCAAAGGGGGAATACT
This sequence comes from Ambystoma mexicanum, assembly GCF_040938575.1. Taxonomy (NCBI): domain Eukaryota; kingdom Metazoa; phylum Chordata; class Amphibia; order Caudata; family Ambystomatidae; genus Ambystoma; species Ambystoma mexicanum. The sequence continues at coordinate 273,427,528 of NC_090934.1, forward strand.
AAATTTGTCTGATGCGGATATGATATGTCTTTGGGAAACCTGGCTGCAAACTGCCCCATACTGCATGGCTTTACACCGCTGCTGAACCCAGCAAGGCCACCCCCAAACGGGTTTGTTAACCATGATCAGAAATTATCTTGAATGGGAATTCAATTCTCACACTATGAGGGCAACTATGTACAGCAAACACATCTTCACTCTAAAAGGCCCAATCACTACTCAAAATAAACTGGGTGGAGGTTGCTAGAGATTATCAATGTCTACTGGAACCCTCTAAAAACATGCACAAAAGACAGGTTGCAGATGGTGGCATTGACAGTTGACGACACATACAACCAAGGGGAAACCTCTATCCTTTTGGGAGGGGATCTAAACTGCCTTTGCTTCAGAATAATTACAGACGACTCCAAGTCGTCGGTCGAGATGACTTGGATGTCGTTTGTCAAGAGTAGAAACCTGCATGTGGTTAATCGTTATTTTGAATCACAAGTACTTCGGAAGAATACTTGGAAAAGAGGGAACCTGTCCTCAGTAATCGACTACATTTTTGTATCAAGAGACCTGATTGATTCAATACAGGGAATGGAAGTATTGGTCTCTTTTGACAGTGACCATAATATCTTAAAAATGTCCTGGCACAGCAGTCGCCTGGAACCAAAAGCGAGACAAATGATGAAGACAGGAATCAAACCGATTAATAACGGCTGCATATTGAGAATGTGCAAAGGGCAGGTACTGCAAGCAATTAAATATTTGCAGATAAAAATTGAAGCTGCCACAACTGGACTGGAGTTGGAAAGAATTAATTATGTCCATTCCCTAACACCATTCTTGATTTTAAAAAACGGTGCGAGAAAGCCCAACTCCGATGCCCAGGTGCATACTTATAATCAGAGATTGACACTTAAAAAAAGGGAAATGAGGGTCGCTATTCATCTGTCCAAGAGAACCTCCCTGCAAGAGTGGAAACCAATGGTGAGAATGATAAAATACTTCTATACAAACTGGCTCAAAAGCTACAAAAGGTCTCCGCTGCAACAAGATGCAGAGTTAATGATGCAAACTATCCACTCTAAAACCTTGGCAGCAATGTGGGACATACTTAAGAGGGTCTCACTAGACCAGAACCTGTCTCAGATAATTAGTGTCTCCGAAGCTGGCTGGATCTAGTTCTTTAAAAACCTATACTCTAGACCAGACCCTTTGTTATACCCTGCCTTTAGGTCCAGAAAACCGTGGTGCCTAGAAGTCGTTCAATAAGACCTGGTCAACTAATCAAACAAGACAGTCCCTCCCGAGCGCTTGGACCTGATGGGCTGTCAAACGCTGTTTTGAAACAAAACCCAGAAGAATGGGCCAATATTGTTGAGTTGATTTTGAAGAATGTGATCGCTACTCAGTCTATCCCGGCTTCCTGGATGATGGTGAACGTCATACCAATTTTCAAGAACGGGAACAGGCACAATCTCTCCAACTATCACTCCATTGCATTACTGGACGCTCTTGGCAAAATGTATGCTACACTACTTTTGCAGAAATTTATGAGATGGCTGACGGAATCAACCCACTATGATGTCTTTCAAGCCAGCTTTGCTAAGGGACTGGGTATTGCCGCCCAATCAGTATTCTATCAATCCTGATGAATTAAACCCTAAAAGGCAAGCTTCATCTGGCCTTTGTTGATTTCCAGAAATCGGACAGCACGCTGGGGAAAAGTCTGGAAAACTCATTTTGGGTTATTTGGTGGTGGAAAGAAGGGCTGGGACGGGTCGGGGAGCAAAAAGAAGATTAGCTGGGGCTATTTTTGTAGGTGGAAAAAGGTTGGGCAGGTGTTGTAGCAGTAGTTTGCGGACAGCGTTGTGAACAGAGAGCTTGAGAAAGACATTTGGGTATATTTGATGGCTGAAAGAGGGTGTAGAAATGGTAGGGAAGTGGAATGAAGGTAATGTGGTGCTGTTTTTAGAGGTGAAAAAAGGGTTTGGAAAGGCTGCCGAATCCGCAGTCTATTTTTGGTGTCCGCTAACATCTTTTTGATTGTGAGGTATTTAGGGTGAGTTCTAGTATTTAACGGTCTATTGTATGTACTTCTTACATAGTTAATTGTATTGTGGTGGTTGAGGCCAGTGGCTAGATTCTGTGGGGCATAGCCACAGGCCATGGCCCCAAGAATATGTCCACTGGCCACAACCACCACAGTAGTAATATGTGTATAGCAATTATACGTAATGTAGTGGGAGTACAAAGTGTATGTTATGGGGTGCATTTAAAAGCCCTAAACAGAAATCTTTTTTATTTGAAAAACCACATTGAAACGCTGCACCAAAAAGGCTGTGCTTTGCTTTCCCTTTCATTTGAAAAATCAAATTGAAACTCTGCACTAAAAATGGCTGTGCTTTGCTTTCCCTGTCACATGAGAGGCAAGCAGTTGAAACCCGCAATCCAGAAACGGCTCTGCATTGCTTTTGTTTCACTTGAATAACATGAAGTCATGCACTGCGTAAAAAATGGCCTTATTGTACTTTTCTTTCACATGAGAGACAAGATTTGCAATCCTACAAGCAGACACAACTTTTGCTTTCCATTTCACTTAAACATCTGCCCTTTAAAACATTGCAAATGAAAAACAGCTTGGCCTTTTCATTTATTCAGTGCCAAATCAAAGAACACTGTTAAAGGGGGCCTACCCCTCATTTTCAATGGACCAACCGCAAATGCCAACTCACTCACAAAGGACAAATTAAAGAATCCCATGACATACAAGATAGGAGTTCCAATATCAGACACAGAAACTGCTTGCACATGTGTACAAATAAAGAAATTACTTTAAAAAGCCACTGTGAAAGGATAGCTTTGCTCGCACAGAAATGTCAGTGAAAAATGCTGCGGGGAGGGGGTGGACTAAGCAATGTACATTATTTTCCCACCCACAAGACTTCAATCACCTCGGAAGAGGCTCACAATACTGGAAAAAAACATTTTTGGGCTCAGGCCAGAAACTTCTTAATTGAAAGCGCCGCTCTCCACTGAAAGTCGCGCCTAATAGTGAATCAGCCTGCAAGGACATGTGATGTACTAAGGGCATTATGATTCCCTGCTCTGCCAGACTTGAAGGCAGGGGCGCAGATACTTCAAAGAAAGCAAGTGTGGCTAAAAACTTAACTGGGTGGTGTGAGTTCCTCCTGCACCCACTACCAAGGACAAACTGACAACTTCAAAGGGGGTTAATAAAATCTCTGGGCACCGGCTGTGGGGGATGTAGGGCCCCTCCCACAGAGTGGGACAGAACCCGCAAAATTGACATTAAAGGACTGAGTCCATTTTTAGGCATTTTTGTAACAATTAGAATGAGAAATAATTTTGTTGTATGCTATTTTTATATGTAGGTTCCAGGCAGTTTTTAAGAGCTATAGTGCATTTTCTTAGGACTTTGGGGAGTGAAATGACCAGTTAAGACTAGTTTCTGGCTGCTCAGAAGATGTGACAAATATGAGATTTGATGGAGAAATGGAAGGTAAAATTAGGAATATGCTTGACCATTTGCAAAGTCATAACTATTATATATTTTAAGAAAATGACAAAAATGTGCCAAAGGGTAGGCTACCTCGTACAGAGTTGGCAATCAGCTTACCTAATTCCCTATGACGCCCTCAAACTGCATATTTAATGCATATGTCAGGGGCTAGTAGAAACATGAAGTTATGAAACATAACTGGATTTTTGTCAAAAAGTGGCCAAGAGAACAAAGAAGGATATACAATGCCAATAGACGGATGGTGCTCTCTTCTCTCTTTGGACCAATCATGCCAGGGGTGGCAAGAGGAACGGCAAACTGTCCTATCCGAGGGGTAGGAGTACTCCCCCTAGATTGCAAAGTGAGTGATGTCATTTGGGCTATACAAGGGAGACTGTACTAGGTCAGAAAACACGCAAAAATCTGGGGAGAAAGGAGAAGGAGGACAGAGAGGAGGCATCTGCACCATAACAAGGAGAATGCAGAGACCAGACCCCTTACCTAGCTGTACAGAGTGTCCTGAGATCCAGCTTCAGCCACCTGGTCAGATCTCCTCCTTCCTCTCTGAGTAGGCGGAGCTCTCCTCTTCCCTTCTGGTCTCGACCACTCAACTCCTCCTTCTTGGAGACTTCAACATCCATCTGGATGCTCTCTGTCCTTCCTCTGGACTCTTCCGTGACCTTTGCTACTCTCTCTCACTCACAATTCTCCCCTCTGGATGCTCTGATCTCTTCAGACCTTCCCCTTTCTGTCCCTTTCACCACTCCCCTCTCCTGGAGTGATCACTTTCTCCTTTCCTCCCATCTCATGTTCTCTACCCCTCAGGCCAAGCCAATTCCAGCGCTGCCACCTACCTTGTTTGTTTGTTTGTTTGTTTGCTTGTATGCTTAACCTTCTTGGTTATCCGACCCATGAAGTCGCGTGTCAGTTAAGGTTTTTGCCACCACTTTCTCACCCCCCCTTTGGCTGACTCACACCCTGACACAGCCCTTTCCATTCTCCACTCTGCTATATCTGATACTCTCAATATTCTTGCCAATTTCATGAGGATCTGCCTGAAGCCCAAAGCCAAGTGCAACTCTTGGTACGACTCAGACCTCGTCGCCCTTAAACGCAAGTGCAGGGTGACTGAGAGGAAAGGGCGTGCTTCTGGTACATCCTTTGACAAACTGGCCTGCCTCCTGCTCCAAAGGCAATACCGGCTCTCTGTCCTCACCAAGAAGAGAGTCCACATCCAAGCCCGCATCTCTGCAGCTTCCAACAACTCGGCTGAACTCATAAAAATCTGCAAGGAACTGGCCAATCCTGCTGCATTCTCTACCACCCCTGTCCCTTCCCAGGCCCTCTGCATGGCTCTGGCTTCTCATTTCATCTCTAAAACTCCTGTCCTCTCTCTCCTCCTCTCCCTTTCCTCCCTCTACAACCTGCTCTTCCTCTTGCCCTTCTTCAGCCACCTCTCCCCCTTCATTCTCTGCCTTTCCCCTGATCTGCCCTGAAGAGGTTTCCTGACAAGTCTGCTATATGAAAGTCTCGTCAAAACAGTTTTTACCCCTTCTCCTCAAAAACCATCAAAGACCACATTGACTCCCTTGCTCCTGCCCTGGCTGGCTTCTGCAACCACTCCTTCACCACAGGAGTCTTCCCCTCCCTTGTACACCCTCTTCTTAAGAAACCCTCTACCGACCCGTCTTGCCCGGCCAACTACTGTCCAATCTCCATCACTCCTTTCCCGGGAAAACTCCTGGAAAAGCTGGCCATCTCCCAGCTTAATCTTCACACTGAATCTGTTGGTTGTCTCCATGACCATCGGTCTGGCATCCGAGCCACTAGAAGCATGGAAACTGCTCTCCTAAACATCTGTAAAGACCTGCTCTCCAACCTTGACTGCAACACCTCCTGTGTCCTCATCTTACTTGATCTCTCTTCTGCCTGTGATACGGTAAACCATGCCAGCCTGCTCAATCGTCTCCTTGAAAACTTGGGCATTACCAGTCAGACCCTGGTGTGGTTGACTTCTTTCCTCTCTGACCGAAACTCCCAGGTTCAACATGGGTCCTTCCTCTCCTCTATTTCTATCGCTACCTGTGGTGTTCCCCAGGGGTCTAACCTCTCTCCCAGGCTGTTTAACCAATACCTGGCACTTTTTTCCCACTGCATTGCAGCACTCTGCCCCAACTTTCAGTGCTATGCGGATGACACTCAGCTAATTTTCAGGCTACCCTCAGCCACCTCTTCTTCCTCTCTCATCTCTGACTGTCTGTCCGCCATCCAGGAGTGGTGCGCTGCCAATGATCTCTGTCTTAATGCCAGTAAGACTGAGATTGTCCTCATAGGCACACCCTCCCCCTCCTTTCCTGTCTTTCTCTGGCTGGCCTCTCTTGGCCCTTTTCGTGCACCCACAAGTGAGGCCAAAACCTTGGGGTTATCTTCGACTCCACACTCTCCTTCTCTCCACACATCTCTAACGTCTCTTAGAAGTCACACTACCAGCAACACCTCCTCAGAGGTATTCTTCCTTTCCTCTCCTTTCCCCAGAAGCTCACTGTCTCCAGAGCTCTGGTTCTCTCTAGTCTGGACCATTGCAACAGCGTCTTTCTAAATCTGCCTGCCTCTACTCTCCACCCTCTGCAACTTATTCAGAACAGGACTGCAAGACTTGTTCTTGGCCTCAAGCTCAGGGATCGTATCTCTCCAGCACTGAAAGCCCTGCACTGGTTCCTAGTGGCTGTGAGTTCAAAACCATCTGCATTCTCCACAATGCCTTCTGGGGCCTGGGGCCTCAATACCTTCAACTCTCTCTCTTCCTAAATATCTTCCTTCTCGAGCACTTCGCTCATCCGCCTCCAACTCCCTCAGGTTCAGTCGCTTCTCCAAGCAACGAGTTGGTGGTAGATCTCTCTCTTCATGTGGGACCGCCGCCTGGAACAGCCTCACTGCCTCACTGAAACTTGAGGAGAACCATCTCCAGTTCTGGAAGCACCTCAAAACCTTTCTCTTTGATTCCGCTTTTGACCCTCCTCTCTCCTGCTGAACCCCTGGCTGAAACTGCACTGGTTACCTGGCCACCCGCTGATCTCGGGCCCGGGTCCCTTCACCGCCAGTCGTACCACTGTACTGCCTTCCTGGCAACCCCCGCACTCTGAGCTGCCACTGTATCCCTTCAGTCCCTCTACCAGCACTTGATACCGGATGTCTGCACTTACCCTTGCACTTGCCACCAGTTGGCCATATTTACTATGTTATTAGTCTATTATCCTGTGTACTGCACTCTCCCCTCCCCCTCTCCCTTGCACTTTCCCTCCCATGTACTTGCACGATCTGAATGACACCTGGCCTAGTAGGATCACTGTTTGTCTTCCCACTGTTCCCCCTCCCTTGCCTTGTCGCACATTGAAACACTTGTGTATAGGCGCATTATAAATGCCATATCATATCATATCATATCATATCATATCAATCCAAGGAAAGTGCAGTGACCAGACCCCTTACCTAGCTGTCCAGAGGGTCCTGAGATCCAGCTGACTTTCCAGAATCCCAAACCAGGGCTTAATTTGTAAGTCGCAAATAAACCCAGCCCTAAATTGCATAAGCCCTTCCTTTTGTAGCATTGCATCCATTGAAAACCCATTGAAACCCCAATTGAAAACCCTATTGACAACCTCACATTGCTATTATAATTCAGTCACCTTCCCATAGAAGAATCTGTGTTTAGACTGTGTATGTTAGCATATTCCCTTTGGTAAACCCCTCAGTGTCTGTGTTAATCCTTAGCATATTCTTAAGAAAACCAATTAATTCCCCATTGAAATACTCGGTACAAGTTGGTTACAATTTGAAATGAACCCCCTTGTCCCTAGTGTCTTTCTTTAATAATTATATTCATTAAAGTATTGCCTCAAAATAATAAGTCCCCTTGTAACTGAAAACCGAATTTGCCTGTGCATTGTGTGCATTACCCCACAAATTTCTATTTGCATCTGTCCCATAAAAACCCCAAACCGTAGTCCCACTGAGAGCAATCCCTTTTGCCTAGAAGTCTATCTGTTATGTGTCTCTGTCCGTGTCAATGAAAAACAATTTTCCTATTCTGAGCTATACCCCTTCCCTGAGCTGCCTGTCATTGTAATTCCAGTGTAAAACGAATTTCCATTTGCTGTTTTTATTTTTTATTTTGCATTTGCTTTCTCCCCAAAATCAATTTTCCTACATTATTTCTACGTTGCCCTGATGTGCTGATTGAAAGCTTCCCTCTCTCCTCAAGGGTAGCAACACGAATTTCCTTTCTAGCTGTTCCTTAGCAGTTGTGAGTAGCGTGCAAGTAATGATCAAAATCCAATTCTGCCGTTTTGCACCAAAAATGGTTTTTCACTTTCTTTTCTGGCCTCCCATCCTGGGGTGGTGGGCTTTATCCAAAATTTGATTTTCTCTCTCTATCCCTACTCCCAGCTACTGCCTTCCATTCAAAGGAATCAAAATAGCTAATGTTTGGGGTTGAGTGGTGCAGGGGGGAGTGCTTAACATTGGTGTTATCTCTTTTTAAAGTGCTCTTTTTCTGTGTTGCCATTAAAGATTGTGAGAATTGTAAACAGTATATCGTCACTGAATTGTTTTGTACAGATTAGTGCAATTGTGTACGACAACAGTAGTGGCTGTAAAATTGTTTAATTTTCCTTTTCCATTAAATAATAAATGAATAAATATCTTATTGATACACACCGGCCTGATTCCTGGTCCATTGGGACACGGGGTGTTTGTGGAGGTTGGGTGCCAGACGGGTTGGAGGCCTACTCAAACAAAAGAATCTGTGCCTTATACAAAATTAATAAACACTTTTTTGTACTCCACATTCATTGTTGGGGAAGAAATCCCTGGCTGGAGAGTGCCATTTAATAAAACCATGACAATGTAATGTAGAGGAATGATGTAATTGAACTGTGTATGGTACTTATGATTGCAGTACACTTGAGGATAGTGCTCATAGAATATGTGTTTGATCATAATTGCTATGGTAACTAAGTTTGATAGTGTTAGGAAGCTGACACCTCTGGTCTATCTTCAGTGAGAAAAAAACAGTACAATTTGTCAGTCAGGATAGTTTAAAAGCTGTAGTTGTATACAATTTTAAATATACATTGTTTTAGACCCTCATAAACAGTACATTGTAAGTACTATGTTTCGTAAAACATTAGTATATGACACACTGCTGTTGTTGTGACATTAAATAATCATTGTTATGTCATTGGGAAACAAAATCAGTACTGGATTAAAAGAATCATGATCACAGTTACATGAGTGTAAGGGGGATAGCATGTTTGTATGAAGTATGTAGTGATTAAGGGAATGCTTGAAGTAGTTAGATAGCTGTTGGCATATTCGAACTGCATGCTAAATACATTAGAGGTTAGAAGATGTTTTGTCTCAAAAGAATTGAAATGGCGTATTTGAATTGTTTTGGAATGAATTGTATTTTTCAAGTAGTTAGATACCTGTTGGCGTATTCTAACTAGATTGACTTTCAAAAGTACTATTGTAGTATTATGGATGTAGTTAGAAACCTGCTTGTGTATTTTAATTGTTAATCATTCAATAGTTTAGTGACTAAATTTGGGTTGAAGGAAAATTAAGTAGGCATTTGTTACATTTGCTGGTAACCTATGTTTTGGAGTAACAGAGGGATTGCTACATTCAAACAACCACTTCTTTTTTGACATATGCAGTGTAGTGCCCTGAAGTGCTTGTGGCACCAGTGTGGTATACTATACCTACTGTTGTGAAGGTTTTCTTTCCAAGAGATACTTGGCATTGTGTGAAGCCTTTAAGCTTACAGTTATTTGTGTTACCATCTGACATTTGTGGTTGTATTGTTTGATGCACAAGGAGTTGGTCATTGTTTTTTAGCAGTATTGTTTGGAGATCTGCTATAGCTTCTGTTTGTATTACCTGTCTTTTTAACAGTTTCCTTTTTTGAAGTACAAGGTACATTTCTAGATGGGGCTTATACTGCCCATAGCCTGTTGTATTCCAGGATGCAAGGAATATCAGTGTTGACTTTGTTTGCATAAAAGCTAACTAGAAATAGACTATTGAGTGTATGCAGATGTGAATGCTATACGTAATACATTCCTTCTTTAAAGACTGTGCTATCAATGTCAATTTATGCTTGATCTAGGGTTAGAGCTTGTGATTTATGAATAGTGACAGCATATGCAAGAGATAGAGAACATTGCTCCCTGGGTACGTACATGTCTTTGAAAAGAAGAAAACTTGCTATTGTCCCGCGAATATGTTTACCTTCTGCAAGTTTGTCAAAGTGAATGTTGACAAACTGAATGTTGTTGTCATGTGGATATGTTTGGAAGCCAACAACTGTACCAATTTCTCCATTGTCCAAACCGTATTCTACATCCAGGTTACATTTTAGAAGTACTCTGTAGTTTAGACACAAAGTCAATATTTTCTCCAATCCAGCTGTGTTGGAGATACATTTTCCTAAGCTATTTTGATGTGTTGTTCCTTGTTGACACATAGGACGTGCCATGCTGTACACTTCGAGTTTGTCTGTGGAGCTGATATTCAGTTTGTGTTGCATTTCTTTTTTCAACATTGTCTTGTTGAATTGACTACAGCTTGCAAGGGTTGGCATTAAGGACACACATTTTAGATTTTGTTGAGTTAATTGTTCCATGACATCAGGAGCAGTTGTGTTTTGTCCATATAGCTCATGGATTAGTCTACTATTTAAGATGTATCTTCCATCTTTAGTAAGCAGAGCAGTCTGCAGACTGGCACACTTTTTGAGTTAGTTCTCTGTAGATTTGCCAGAGATTTACATTTCCAACGCTGCTGAGGGTATTGCAGCATTATTTGTGTCCTAATGTTATGAAAATAGTTTGACATTTCACTGGTGTTAACTGTAGGAGGTCTCTGTAAACAATAACATGTTTTCCTGCAACAGTTCCTCCTAGTTTGCATTTAGGGCTTCTTGCATTCTGAGATGAATTAAACCTAACATGAGGTTGGAAACCATGCTTACTTCATCTATCAGGAACACTTTCATTTGTTTTAGAAATCTGTGCACTTCAGTAGCAGCTTCTGCTGATAAGTTGTAGTATTCTAATGTGTTTTGTTGTACTACAGTGAGATGCAGTAGTCAGTGTAAAGTTACACTTCCTATTTTGTAGGCAGCTAAACCTGTGGGGGCTGTTACTACAGCCAAAAGGTTGAGTGTTGCATTTTGTAGAAATGTGCTGATTATTTTAATTAAGAATGTTTTACCAGAACCAGCTTCACCACTTAAGTACAGTAGCAGAGGTTTATAATTTTTACAGCTACAACTTTTAGCTTCATGTTTAAAACCATGTTCACTTGCTTGAATGACTTCTAGATAAATGGTAAGTTGTTCATCATTTAGCTGTTATTCCAGCACTGACACGTCTTCCTCAGATTGTTTATACTGATACATGACATTTTCTACCTCAGTCATGACTATTTCTGCTTCATTTAGAATGAGTGGTTCTCCAATTGCTTCTTGGCTTCCTATAAGGAAAGGTTGAGTGCCCTCAAGAATGTCTTTGTCTAGTTGAGCATTAATTTCTTCCTCTTATAGGCGTTCATTGTCCAACATCTGTTTGTATTGTTTGAAATTGTCATTTGTTATACTGCATTCATTTGCTTTGAATGCAGCTTCAAATGAGTCATAGTCACCTAATTATCTGACTCGACACAGTGGCCGATCCAAGTTAAGACCTGTTAATCTCCGCAAGGTTTACTCTCCATTGGGAACACATTTGGCTACCTTACCTTTCAAGTGTGTTCTTATTTAATATCCATTGAAAAGGATTACTATTATAAGCAGCTGAACTCCGGCTGGATGTGATTGTATAATTGGCTACATTCGATCCTTGGAATAAACAGATCCCAAGATTTCATTAAGGATCAAGTTCAGATCCATGCCCACCAGGACTGGAGGGGACGATTATTCTAGAATTCCAAGAAGAGATACCCCTGATGAATGTCAGGCATCTAAGAGTCAACAGACAGAAACATGTTGGGTTATATATAGAATTCAACAAATGCATTTTGCACTGATGTTTGTATGTTAAACGTTGTTTTTTTAGTTAATGTGGTATGGTTGTTTTTTCATTTTACATTGATGTTGTGTATTTAATCGTCCTGTTTTTTGATAATCTGGTTTTAGGTTTGTTCCTTAATCTGTGTATGATTTAACACAGTTTTTTTAACGAGATTGATGTTTTCTATAATACAAATATGTTTCTTAATGATATAGTTCTTGTGTGTTATACCTCCCCTTTCCCATTTAAATGTTAATTTGAACTGTTTTCTTCCATACTATATAATATTGTCTTGGTGTCCCCAGACAGTGAAAACAGTAGGTTTATGTAACAGAACTTGCTGTGGGGATTGGATTGCTTTAATTTGACCTCATTTGTACTGCCAGTATTCTTTCATACCACACATGTTTGCCAAGAGATTTGTGATATGTGACTCCAAAAATTCATCTTTGTCTTTTATTTTTTCTGGCAGTTGGGTAGTGGATATGTTTAAAAAGTTAGAGCTAGTTCACTTTTGAAGAGGAGGTGGAAAATGTATTCAACATTTTGTTTGAATCTGATGTCTTCAGAATACGTTCTTAAAGCACAATATTCGGATGCACTAATTTACGCTGACCTTTCATCATTTCTTCCTTTTTTTCCTAGAGGAAAGAGTAGAGGACAAGAGTGTGCTTCTACACTTGTTTCCCCCATATGTTCATCCTTTGGCTTGGTGTATTTGATGTGTTTCTAATGCATCCTCAATGGTGTCTTTGGAGTGTAGTGGGTGAATTGTATATTGGTCTAAAATGTTGACTGTAGTAACAGAATCTACAAGTTCAAATAAGTCAGTTGGTCTTGAGCCTTGAATAATTTGAGTGGTTTCTCTTCAGTTTTCCTATATGTTCATATATTTGTAGTATTTGTTGTTTTCTTTTAGATATTGTATTTCTTGTTTAACTTTGTTTAAGTCGACTAGTTGTTGCAAATCTTTTTGTCTTTTGTTGACGCAACATTAACTAGTATGATCAAAGATTGATCTATTGGTCATTGTACTCCTAAAGTTTGTACATTTTCTTTCTTTTAGATCTAATGGATAATATACTACTTTGCCAAGGATGCCTTTTATTAACTCAGATAGAGGTAATTTGGCTGATTTCGGTTGAAGGCATATTATAGCTTAAAATGGGTGCACTGTTTGTACTACAATGCTCTCCTACCATTTAAGTTGTTGGAGAGCTTTCAAAAGTGGGAATATTTCTAAGTTATTAGTGATAGCATGTGATGGCATTTGGTTATTGCTAACATTGTCAAGCTTTGTGTTGCAGGGCGTGCATACTGTTGAGGGGTCCGTTATTTTGTATTTACTTTCTGCTTTTAGATATAAATCTAATTGGAACCATTGAATTCTTCATTGGTTTCTATTTTGTAGGCTACATCTACTATTTTTGTGATCTTTTTATAAAAAGTTCTGTGACAACAGACACATATTTGGTCTGGTATTTCAGCAGATGTATTTTGAAACTTAGCTATTTCTTTTTTGTATGTATTTATTAGGATATGAGGTTGTTGGTAATGTTTTCTGAAGGTACAGAATTTTCTAAGTCATCTTCAGTTTCTAAGTATTTACGTAGAATGTGCTCTATTTCTTGAAGCAGTTCTCTGACTGTTCCGTGTAGAAATATGATATTTAAATTTTGCAGTTCTTGAGCAGGACTTTTTGTATAGTATGGTTGATGCACAAGATTCAATATACTAGAATGGTGTGTCGCTAACATTTTGATGTGGTGGAAAGTGCTATTGCAAGCAGTTCTTAAAATGCAGGCTAATGAATGTCCTTGCAGACCAGTGTGGCTGTGCACTGGACATGAGTCTATGGTTTGCAAAATGTTCATTTTACTTTTGTCTTTTAATTTCACATTGTGATTGAGGAATTGTCATATAGATGTAAAGGATTGTTGACGTACATTACACATTAAGCTGCATGTCAATTTGTGCACTGGATGGTTTGTTTGGGTGAAAGGAGCATTTGGTTCAAAGTTTGTTGGGGACTTTTTTTCTCTAAGGTTTTTTTTATGCCATAATGGTATGTTCCACCATTTCATGCCCTCGGCCATTATTGTCTAAGGCAATAGCTTTTTGTTGTTCTTGTTTAAAAGCTTCTCCATTGAAGTATGGTTTTGTGCTGCTTGTGTGAATCTAACACAACAGAACAATGGATGGGTTTCCAATACTTCGCTGGCTGAAGGGAAGCAACAAACAATAGTAAACAGGGGTCAAGCCGGCGGAAAAGGAAAGAAAAGGTTCACTCAAAGGACAACGTCCAACCGTGAAGAAAGGGAGAAAGTCCCCTTAGCTGCAGTTCAGATCACCATACATGAAACAAGCAATAGTTTAAAATACTATATTTATTTATTTCAATTTTAAATCTTTTAAAAAAAAATTAAATCATCTAAAGTGCTGATACAACATACAAAAATATATATCACACAACTATAAAAGAGTGCATACTGTGTTAAAGTGCTAGTTTCAAATATTGGCTGCTACAGGAAATCACAAAAGGATGAATCACATTAATCCTAAAAGTTAATCTGGGCATGCCGTAAGGGGTGCCTCAAGCGAGTGAAGGGGATCACTCTAATGAGGAAACCCCCAGTTGCCCTGACCAAACTAAATATATAGCAAACAAATTGTATATCAATGGCATAACCTGAACAATATTAATGATCAAGGAAACACCAAAATAGTATTGATATTAATAATTCCAATAATCAATTTAGAAGCAGACAAAAAACTAGAAAAGAATTCATATTAATTCAAAGGAAAACAGTAGAGCACACACACTAAAATCTAACCGTGGGATGCTGTGCGTCTAACACAGTATGCACTCTTTTATAGTTGTGTGATATATATTTTTGTATGTTGTATCAGCACTTTATCTGAACTGATCTGAACTGCAGCTAAGGGGACTTTCTCCCTTTCTTCACGGTTGGACGTTGTCCTTTGAGTGAACCTTTTCTTTCCTTTTCCGCCGGCTTGACCCCTGTTTACTATTGCTTGTGTGAATCTATTCACTATTACAGAAGTTTGAAAAGGTTTGTATATTGATACTGTGCCTACTTAGAAGTAGTTTTTATAATGAATTGATTAATTTAGTTAGTGGTCTCATTCTGTTTAAAATCAATACAAACAATGTTCTCTTTAGTAGAAAAGTCCTGTCCATTAGAGTTTGCAGGATAAGTCTCCTGCGGTAGATTTTAAGGGTAGATTGTGCCTTTTCAGCTGTTTTCATAAGATTGTGAAGACGTTTATGGTGGAAAATGTTCTGTAAAATACATTTTTGGATTGCTTTAGAGTGACTACGTTAACACTGTTAGATAGAGAGTTAGGTACGTTAGTAGGTCTGCTTATCTTTGTACATATTTCTTTACTTTTTGGTTTTGCACGACGGACCATACCTTTTTTAGTCGTGGCTGATTTAGCTTTGTTGAGTGAGGTACCTAGCTCTTTTGTTTTAATGTTTTCTATTCATTTTTCTAGAAATTGATGAATATATGGTGTAGTTTTATTTTTATCTGCTCTATTTCTTATGTCTTTTCTACCGAGTTGCTTTTTAGTAGGCATTTTGTTGTGTCTGTTGGGAAAAGAGAAAGTTTGCATTGGAAATGTGTGCAATGTATATGCATGTATGGTGCATAGGAATGTGGGTGTGATTATAGAGATGAATGGAGTGTTGTTTGATTGTGAGGTGGTATATTAGGTGTGGTTGGGAAGGTTGTGACAGTAAGAGTCTGCAGAAGTGTGATGTGTTGGATTAGTGAGTAGGGGAGTGGTGGTGTGATGGACTCTGTAGGGTGAATGTGCTGTTTTGAGCAACAAAGTGGGTGTTGCAATGGTGGTGTGTAGATGGGAAATATTATGAGTGTGGATGGTGGAATATAATGGGCTAGAGTGAAATAAATGTTGGTTTGAAAAGAGTAGTCTGGGGTAATATATAGTGGAATTGTACTGCTATAATTACATACATATCCATAGTACATTAATGTACTTACTTTGTTGGATGCAAAGGGTATTCATTTTTTGGTTGTCTTCCTTAATGTGCTTGTTTCCTGTAAGTGAAAAATAAAGTTAGATCTGAATTTGCTTCACTTTTAGTACATCTAAAATCCTCCTTTACTTTTCATCTTTGTTCCTTCTTAATTTATATATTTTTTTATATGTTTAATTAAGTTGTTATAGTACTTACTTTTTGTAATTCGTATTGATTTATGAAATGTGAAAAGCATATGCTAAGCTATAACACATGAATAAATAAACAAATAAATAAATAAAAAGTTAGTGGGGATATGTGCTAATGGCAAAGTAATTTTAGTAAGTAAGGTTCATCTTTATGAAGGAACTAAGAGTGCTAGGCAAAAACAGTTAATAACATTTGTGGATGGTTAAAAATGGTTGCTTTTCTGAGCATTTTCATGAACGTTAAGAAATGCATATGTGTATTTTTAGAAGCTCTGTAACGTTTTGTAAAAGAGAAGGAAGGGTGTTGGAAAAGATTTGCAGTACACTTTTAAAACGCAGTTGGTGTGAGGAAGTTTAATATGTTAGGAGTATATGCATACTTGCCAACATAATGCATTCTAATCTGTAGGTGTTTATGTAGTCCTAGATGTTTTGTTTGCTTTCTGAGACTTTTAGTTCCCCTGTTCACATTGTGAAAGTTGCAGTACAAGTGGCAGAATTTAGAGAAAAAATACAACTGCATAAGGAGCTGGAAATTGGAATGGCTTATGTTAGGAAGTATACATGTTTTGGCAATATATTAAACTGGTACACACTCGGTACCCATTATACATGGTGTACAAATCTATTTTATCTGCTTTTCCTTTCTTTTATGAAAATGTGACACAGTGCGGCTGTAAATGCAGATATTCATTTTTTAACTTTCTTCAAAATGATTAAAAACATTATTTTGAAAAGCACATCATTTTATATGTTTATTTGGTATACATGCCACAGTTTTGAATCTTGAAGTTAAGTTGTGCTTTTTTCTTTGCATTCTGGGACTTGTAGTTTGAGTTTTATAATGGGCAAAGTTAATTAGAAGTGACAGAATTCAAAGGAAAAAATAAAGACTTATTAAGTGCATATAGATTGGAATGGGTGATGTTGAGATGTATGCATGTGCTGCCATCATATTAAACTGGCAGACGATGCGTGCCACTTAAAAATGGTCTAAATATCTATTTTATCTGCTTTTCCTTTATGTTATGATACAGTGACACAGGGCTGTTGTACATGCACATGCATATTTTTTACCTATCATCACAATGATTGTAAATAGACATTTTCTAAGTGCAGAGCATTCTAATTCTTTGCTGCTTTATGTGAGCAGGTGATAAATGTTGCAATGCATAGTATTTGCTAGAGTGGATAAACAAGAGAATATGCTTATTGACATTTGTGATGTCATCTTTGATGTCCTGGGTGTTAGCCTTAGCAGTGCACGGTGGTGGTGTGAGTTATGGTTGTATTTGCTAGAGTGGATAAACAAGAGAATATGCTTATTGACATTTGTGATGTCATCTTTGATGTCCTGGGTGTTAGTCTTAGCAGTGCACGGTGGTGGTGTGAGTTATGGTTGTTTAGCTTACCATAACTGGCAAATTTCAGTTTTTTTTTCATTTTACTTGGAACCATAACGTCCGTTTAACAAAGTTTTTTCTTTGAATTTCGTAGGTTTTTATTAGTGCAACTTAACAATAACGTCCCTTTAACAAAGTTTTTTCATTGAATTTCATAGGTTTTTATTAGTGCAACTTAACCATAACATCCTTTTAACAAAGTTTTTTCATTGAATTTCATTGGTTTTTACCAGTGCATGCTATTTTCCTACAACTTACTAATATCATACTTACCCAATATAGCAATATTTGTTTCCAATTTCCAAAGTTTCACCTTAATATTCTGCCATTTCACACCATCTGGAATAATTTGTAACACTTCTATTCACTTCTTGCAACTATTTCAACTAGTTTTGCATCCGTAGATGTCTACCAACCTCTGACTTCATAGCGGACCTTCCGGACAGTGCCACATGACCATCCATGGTGCACGGCATGATGAAGTGTCTGAGAAGCCGTCTGCTTTTCACAATAAGATCTCTGCTTGGCGGATAGTTCGGAACTGCATTTTCTACTGATCTAGGAACTTGCAACTTCAAAATTTCCCTTGCACAGCTCCAAAACCTATTCCTACTCATTATCCATTAACAATCTAGTACACAGTACATACTTTTAGCAAAACTGCTATTTATCTTAAAATGGCATCACCTAATGCCATCCCTCCTCCCCAAGAGCCACCACCACTGCTGTAATCAAGGAGCATGAGAAACAGTGCCCCCTAACTTAGAAATAACACACGCGCAACGTTTTCCCTTGTCTACCTAACCCTCCATATTAGTGTTTGGTTGCTCTTCGCCCATTTCCCTCCCCACCTTTCGTTCTCAGCTCTCCTGGCAAAAAAAATACATCCAAAAACAACAAACGACATATTCCTTTAGGTACCACCTTTCACAGTTAAAAAAGAGAACTAAGAAAAAAATGTATAGACTCCATCTACTTTATATTTCTCAGTAAAGTACATAGACTAAATAAGATTTTCAAAAATGTCCATTTGCATTTTGTGCTATGCTAATCGGAATATTGTGGCGTTTCAGGGACTGGAACGGTGGATACCGGCCCAGCAGCCCAAGTTATCAGCCCAAGCGAGGGTGGATAACAAGATCTCTGGACCATTATCCCCCCATTCCAGCCCCTGAAATGGGGGATGAAGGCCATTAGCACCCTAGATTCCCAAAGCGGGAACTCGGGGTGCTAACAAAATAGGATTTGTCTTCCAACACCGGGACGCCTGTGGCGTCCCGGTGTAGGAAGGAAAATCCTTTTCCAGGATGGCCACCGTGGAAAGGGAAGGTGAGGGTTCCATACAGGGCCCCTCTTTGCTTTCCATAGCAGCCTGCAGAAGGCAAAAAGAGAACCCTATGACCATATTACCACAAGCACATTTTTCTTCCCTTTCACATCTATCCTAATTTTGAATAACTTTACCACAAAGCCAGACGCTGGTGTACATGGCCACTTTTATCCTATGTTTTGTCCCTTGTGCACATGGCCAGTAGCCAGATTGTCTGGATCATGATATTATTCCATGACCCTGACAATCTGGCCACTGCCCATGGCCACAGGCTACCCCTCAGTCACTAAAGGTATAACGCTATTTTTGTAGCTACATTATGACATTTGTCAAATAATAAAACACTGGCACATTTGCAAAACCATGCTTGTATGTCCTTGCCAATGCTCCTTACGCAAGTTTGCTGGAAATCCACCCATGTTTTATTTTTTCAAAAGTGTCAAATGTATGCACATATAATCGTCATATAACCTAGCCCCCACTTGACAAAATCCATTCAGACTACGAAAACATCTAAATCTAGATCTATAATCTTTTTGCAAACCTTTGTGTAGATTTGTCAAATGGCACCACATTTATAAGCCTTTACAATATTTTGGGACCCCCACTCTGATTTTGCTCCCTCTCGACAGAATCCCACCAAACTTCGCAAAAACATGTATATCTTGATCTATTATCATTTTGTTAAATGAAGTGTTGATTTGTCAAATAGCACCTCATTTATAAGCCTTTACATTATTTTGGGACCCCTCCTCTAATTTTGCCCCCTCTTCACAAAATCCCACCAAACTTTGCATACTCACTCAGAATCAGCCCTGGAATATACATGCAGTTCCATTAAGTGGTGCCAAAGTTGTAAGCCATCCAAGAACTGCATTTCACCAACCCTGTAATGCCGAGGTGTTTGCAAACTTTTCAGGACTGTTCACGAACATCCGAACTGTTCGCACACTTTCGCAGCAAAAAACACCCGTTTTTTTTTGTTGCTTCTTGCAGCCATATTCCATCCCATCCTCATCACCCCTCACCTCCCCAGAGATTATTTGATAAATTTGACAAGTGGAAAGCTGTGTTTTTTCATATGTTTTTACTGCGATGTACGCGGACATCGGCCGCTGTCCGCGAATACAAGATGGCGGGCGTTTCCAAAAATATGATGCACATCACGCTCCTCACCATCCAATCAGCGAGCACGTTGCATGTCTGCGGACATGACGCAAGCCGATTAGCTAATCAGAACACTGTCCGCGGAGCGAACAGGTAAGTGTGTCCGCGGACCGGACACAGATATCACTAATTTTTTGTGACCTACTTTTTGGTCAAAGAAACTACTGGACGGATTTTCACCAAATTTACAAAAGCACACTTTTGGGTCCAAGCCACTGCTCCTGCTGCAAATTTGGTGAAAATACATCCAGCGGTTTGGACTGTAGGCGTGAGCAAAGTTTTTTCCCCATTCAGTCTATGGGAAAAAAAGAAATTTTGGGACCCCCACTAGAACTTTGCCCCCCCGGACCAAACCTCACCAGAGGATATGGTCTATAGAAATTATGCTCCACCAGCACATAAGCAACGCAGCGAACAAGGGACAGGGCCCATTTCTGCAACTGAAGAGAGCAATGATCAAAATGACAAATTGGTTGATAAGGTGTCCCATTCCACACCCCATTTTGGGCTTTATGCCTGTACCCCAAGAGTAAGGAATCACATAGTGAACTTGCCTGAACAGTCTAAAACCAGATGCCTAGGCCGAGTGCCCAGCATAGCCGCCACAGTAGAGAAGGCAGCTGGTATTACTGGCCATGCAGCAGGTAACTTATTCTCACGTAGTGTCAGTTCAAGGGATCGTAGACCATGGTCAGGTCAAAGTATGATAAATAATAAGGTGAGAGGGGATACGTGGGGGTACAGTATTTCTGCATAAGGTACCCAAATTATCCCCAAACCAGCTGGAAGTGAAGGATGCACTCATAAATAAATGCACACATTGGTTTCGAGCAGTATGTGTCTGCTTATCTCTAATTCGAGAAGACATTGTGACTTGCACCAGACTGCACTATCAGGGGGAAAGTGCCGATGAAATTCTAGAGATAGAATCCAGTGATCAGAGAGTGGCTAAGGGCATTCTGGACGTTAACATGAGACGCAGTACAAGCTCTTTCACTTGGATCGAAATTAGTGCCAAAATCTGTATATAAAGAATCACATCCCTGCAATTTGGCCTCTGAATCCAGGGATGTCATTTTGTGGTTGCAAGGGGTAGCAGCTGCTACCCCAGGATCCCCCTCGGCTTCCTCTAGACCTGTCCTTGCAACCCCTGGGCCACTAGACAAAGAGAAAGTGCCAAGAGCAGACATCTGTGTTTCAACTTAAAAGGGGGGTTGTAAATGCAGCTAAATGTGCCACAGCTTTTTTCACCTGGACTCTAGATCTTGAAAGATGGAGAAATAACAGGGATGCATGAAAAACCATTAAGCCGCCATCACTAACAGGTTGGCAGTCCATAAGTGAAGAATGAGTGCTCCCCCCCATTCCCGGAATTTCTTAACATTCTCTGTGACAGTGGTTTCAGAAAACCATTTCCTTTTTGTTGAAATATATTTTTTATTGTGGACATGTATTCTTTTGTGAAAGAAAAGTGTGAGGAATTCGACCATCCACATGGGAAGAGTGTGCTCGGCTGGGCTTTTTGATTTATTGATAATAAAAATGAATGATGAGAGATCAACCCCATAGTCATGTGTACTCCAGGAAGAAACTGCCTACAGGCGCCGTCTTCCCCTGTCATATTCAGCTGGAAGGTGACAGCCACGGGTACATCAAAGCATCCCAAAAAGTTCATGGATCTGCTTTCTCTTTGTCTAATCCGGCTGGTGGCAGTACATAATAATGAGAGATAATCGAGGCCAGAACAGACAACAGGAAAAGTGGGGCTAACACCATTTTGGTATGAAAGTTGTCAACTTGAAACTAGTTCCAACCCCTCTGTATGAAAGGCAGTGAAATGCATATGAGGGTCCACTATTTACTGTAGGCAAACCCCTTCAGAGATTACGCCTTTCAGAGGGTAGAGGTATGTGATTTGAGGGAGACAGAATGTCTGCTCTTGCACATACTTCAAGAGAAACATGCACTTTAATAAAGAGTCACAGAAGGCTCAGTTAACCATAGAGACACTTTGATCTACATCAGACAGGAAGATGGGTGGGATTTAGGTATATGTTGTCACCCCTCACCTTTTCCTGGTGCAGATAACTCTGGTCCTGACCAGAATAACAAAACAGAATATAATGACATAATAGCATAACAAAAGATTGTTGGTGGGGACCCAGGATTGGTATGTTAAGGAAGGCTTAGCCTGCATCAATAAATGGGGCCCATTTGGCTTTAAAATAAGGCACAACACCTCACTTAGCAGATCATCTGACGACTTTGAAAGGAGTAAGAAGAAGGACTCATTTGTACCTGAGTTGAAGGTACAGTCTACCTTACATCTTCTGCCAGTGAAGGAAGGCCAGGAGCTCCAACAGGGAAGCAAGATCCCTCCTCTAAACATCTCCAGGGAACAGAGGGAGATATCAGGCTCAAAGGACCCATCCAACAGCTTCAGAACCTGTACCCAGCCAGCACACAGTGTGTCCTGCTAGATTCTGCCAGCAAGTTTCCTATGTGGGAAGTGCCAGACAGTCTCTGGACAAAGGACAAGGCCATTGCCTGCAATCACTCTCCTGAGCTTTGGGATGTCCACCTTGAAAGGATGACACGAGCCCTGCAAAGAAGCTAGGAGGATTGCCACACAAGCATCAATCATCCTCCATCTTTTAAGGACATTTTCAAGACAGTCGAGTCCTCGAACCTCATGCGGATGCACCGCCATCTAAGCCACCTCGACCAGCATTTCCAGATCCGCCAGCAAGCACAGAGACAACAATTCTTGGCCCCAATCTGCCATGCTGACCAGCCTGCAGATGTCCATCCAGCCTCGTTTGCTGAACTGTCTGCCGCCTCATACCCACAACTGTCTCCCACCACTAACTCTGGCTCAAGGACTGTGAATGCGCCCTGGAACTACCTCGATGCTGTCAAGCAACAACAGCTCCTTCAGCAGCAGGTACATTGTGGTTCTACCCAGGGACGTCATTTAGGGGACACCAGGAGTCTCCCTTGCAAGTACTGAGGTCTCCCTTGCTGCTCCTGTAGTCTTCCTTGCTACCATAAAAAAGATTGTGGTTCTTCCCCCTGGTCCTTCTCTGAAGGCCCCTAGAGACAGTTACAACCCTTTGCACTATGGTCTTGGAATCGAATATCCTTGAACAGTAAGACTGATTACTTTACCAACTACCCTCCTGTCAGTATCCAGAATGCTTCCCTGTCTTTCGTGAAACTGTCTGTTCTCTGTGTTCCTTTACAGGGTGGGTTGTATTTTGTAGTGTGCTAGAATGGTCTGTTGCAGTAATAATAAAGTAGATATGTTTATACAACCTTTAATTGACAATGGGCCTCATTACGACCCAGGCGGTAAGGGGTTTACGCCAGCGTAAACATCGCCGACCCTTACCGCCTGAGTACGAGATCCCTTAGCGCCATGGCGGATCTAACACCTGCTTTTAGCAGGTGTAAAAATCCATGGCGCTAAGGGACCTTGATGTTAATTACGCCACCGTAATTTACGGTGGCGTAATTAACGCCTTCCCCACTCCCATTATGCCCTATGGGGCAAAAATGGGAATGGGGAAGGGTAAATGGGGATTGGGGACTTACCGCCCCGCCAAGGTCGGAATGGGGCGGTAAGTCCGCCAACCCCCATGGTGGAGTTGGCAACTTAGCGCCATGGTCCATGGTGCCAATAGCGCCATGGACCTCCGCCAAGGTCGTAATGAGGCCCAATCCCTTTTATCATTGGGTAATAATTGTATTTTTGCTGTGTTGCAACTAACGATTCACGACGTTGCAGAGATAAGACTTCCGTTCCGTCCACGTTACCAAAATTGGGTATAATTCACTTGTATTCCAACCAGTTAGGATCCCTTCTGGTGTACTAGAGGTGTGGGGTTGATTGATGGTTTAGAAACAGATATTCATCCCTGGAACACTGGTGCCCCAAAAGTTGATTCGTCACAAAAAGAGACATTTATTTCTGGATTAACATGCACTTATTTAATAATACAAAATATTTTCTTTTGATGCCCAAACATAGATATCTGCAAAGAGTGGACTCATTAGCTACTATGATTGCCCCTATATTAGGATAATACCATCTTATCTTGCTACCATACTGTCATTTACTTGTCCTCTGTTTATTTATGATGCTGTACATTGCCTCTTGTCGTATGACCCATCTTAACCAGGGTCCCTCTTTCTGTTCCATGCTTGCCTATCAATGTATACTGCTTCACCATGTATGTAACTCAAGCCTTTCAAGCGCCCAGTTGACCTAGGGCTTGGTACAAATACAAAAATAGTGATGCTCTTTTTTTCATTTTGTTTCTATTTTGCTTTTTCTATTGGAGTGAAGCAGTTTAACACTAATGTTATGGCAAGGCCAGTATTCATTGATGATAATACAAGTATAGTTCCTGAAATAATAGCTGTTGAGATGACACCTGAAACACGTCCTGAAGTAAGCATGCCAAGTAAGTGTGCTGGATGATCAAATCCAAATTAAGCTGTATTTTGATGATTACTAACAACATGTGGTACAAAGCTATGAAAAAGATGGGCAGGGAGAAGTCTAATGAGAGCTGTTTTGTTTTTTCCCCTCATTCTGTACATCATGAGTGCCTCCTGAGTGTTCTTAGTGATAGAAGTACCCACACACAGAGCACATTGCTTGACACATCTTGCACCATGCACAACAAGAGGATAATTTCAGGGTAGATGGGCCACCATACGATGGGTAACAAAAGCTGGCTCTCCTTGTGAGGACAGTTTTATAAAATAAAAACCCCTGATGACCACAAAACAAGGTAATGAAATATATGAAGCCCCCATAGGGCTCAATGGGAATGGGGAAGGCACTAATAATGGTACCGCAAATTGTAGTACTGTTATTGGCTCTGAATTCCCTTCACGGGTCCGTCCATAACGCCTGGTCAGACCAGGCGTTAAAGGAGGGACCCGCTAAGGGAACTCGTAGTAGGGTGGTAAGGAATTATCGGCACCGGTCTCCCTACTGGTGCCCGGTATCCCTTACCGCCCTACTCATAATGAGGCCCATAGAGTGTCTGAGGCCTAACTGTATGGGAGAGCCTAAAGTAGCATACCATATCATAGCATAACATAACATAACATAGTAAAGCATAGCAATCCCACATAGCATAGCCTAACCATCTTGCCTAACCTATCATAATCCTGCCTAACATAGCATAACAATCCTGCCACATCACTGGTTCAAACAGCTATCTGTGCCCTAAAAATAACACTGAGCCAATGTATAAAGGCTTGAAAGAAGGCACTGAACATGACAATAATAGTACATTGTAGGTGATAAAATACATACCTGTTCTCAAAAAGATGAGCCACCCCACATGCACACTATAGACCATCCTGTTGGACCACCTAGTACATTGTTCGAATGTCCTGAGGGCCCCCACAACTACACCAAACACTGCGTAGAATTTGAAGGGGATGGTGACTGCTGTTACATGACATGCTGTCCAGAATAATACGTAGCACAAGTAGGTAGCTTGAGGGGGATGGAAGGTCACACAACTGTGGCTTCCCATGGATGGCTATAATGTACAAGGCAGAAGCAAGGGGGTGATCAATGAATCGACCAGAGGGAGAAGGGTAATAGTGGAGATCAATGTGGCAATGCCAACCTCTCTCTCTACTCCTCCTTGTTACGCTAAAGGTGAGAGAGAGTGCAAACATGTCCTCTCGCCCCATGAGCCAAGGGGTGAGAAACAATACAAACTGAGACAGAGTCCATAAAACAGTCAAATCGTGAATGCACATACATCTGTCATAAATAATTAGTTAGGTTGAGTGACACTAGTAGGGATCGAGGCTAAACCGTAGAATGCACAAGTAGTGTGCTATAGGTAGCATAGGTTCCTTCGTACCAATAGAGGGACTCACTACATTGGAAGGGCAGATGAAACTATAGGTAGATAAGGGTGCAACATACACAGGACATGAATATAAGTCACCAACATGGAATTGAGAGTACAGCAGAACAGCCATTTTCCTAACGCGGAGGCCGCAGCAGGTCCAAGAAAAAGCAATGCATTAGAATCCAAGATGCTGAATTTACAAAAACATATGTATTTGAGATGCCTTTGAAGCTGCCCAGGCAGTAGTTCCCAGTGAGCGTCAAGGTCAGAACACCAGGAAGAGAGTAGTGGGTGAGTGGAACCTAGAGTGAAGATAGTAGTTCCCCGGATGTGAAGCAGTAGCCTCCCAAGTTAATTGAATTAATAAGATAACAGACAGCCATTGATGTCCAGTCGTATGATAATAGTATGTCAAAAGCCTCTATAGAAAATAGTTGAAGGGCATCTCAGTTGGTCACAGAGGATACAGCAAACACTTTAGAACTACCTAAAAGACCAATAAATAAGAAGGCATTCATTCTCCAACATGGTCCCATAGCGCTTTACAAAGAAACTGAGAAAATTGGCTATTCATTATGAGTCAAACACAGATAAGACACATGCTGAACTCCCAAGTACATTGGAAGAAGGAAAGGACAGGCCTCATTGCCTGCGAATGACAAGGAGTTGCTTTTTATTGGAATCATTGCTAACCATGGACTTCTCTGCCCCAGCCCTATGTCTCTCTCATATCGTGATGGCTCGTCAAACTGCCCAAGGTTGGTAAGTAAATTGCCAACCAATACAGATCCTTCGTGTCACACTGCCTATGATGAACAGCACCAACCAATTCATTATCAATGTGATGATTTATTGAGAGTGTTAACTGAAGTAGGTTGGGCCCAGGAAGGGCAATCAGATATGGTTAAACCAATCATAGAGCTAACACTCATATATTCTATATGTAATTTGCAATGCGAACCAATCATATGTATTCATTCGTTTTGTAATTGATACTGTAGTGTGATCATACGGCTGTTATGTCTCTTGTTTATAAACCACTTACATCTATGGTAACTTTGATGGCTGATTTTATGTGGTCCTGGCCGACTTTCAATGCTTTGTAAAAAGCTGGGTTTTTCTGTGTACTTTGAGTACTCTGTTTTTGAGTATTCTTCTTACGAAGCTGGAAATTGGAGGTTCACTTTCCTGCCAGTTACTGCATGGAAGAAGAGAATTTGTGATGGCTATCCAAACTGGTCATCTCAACTGGGTGGGGTTCCCAGACCTGTACTTCTCGATCTGATTAGTTTGGTCAGCCTGGCTTACCCCTCTGCCATGCACTGTGCCAAAGAAGAGGATTTGTGAAGCTCTTCTCAACTGGATGTGGGTCGCAGACTCATACTTCTCTCTGTGATTGGTCTGTCAGCCTGGCTCACTCCTCCGCCAGGTACAGTGCCGAAGAAGAGGATTTGTGATGCTCTTCTCATCTGGGTATGGTATACTCGTACTTCGCTCTCTCTTAAAGCCTCACCAACTGTCCCGGTCTGTCTTGGGATTTCCTGCCCCCTTCTGCGTGCTCTCTGTGGATTCCTGTGACTCTGGGGGCTGCAGCAACTCTGCAGAATTCTGCTCCTCTGGGACTGTGTTGCTTCCCACAGCAGCGCACTTCCACTGCTGCTTTCGCCTTGATGCTGGGACCGGTTCAGAATGTTTCTAAAACTTCTCCGGGGTTCCAGCAGCTACTGTGTTGCCTCTTCAGTCTGGTCTGCACCTGCGGTTCCTCCAGGGTGGGTCTCTCTCCCTGCTTGGTTTTCCCTCTTGGCCAATAAGATTTCCTGAAACACTAGACTGTTCCATATAGTTTTGAGGATCGCTCTTCATTCCTCTGCACCTTCCTCATCCCAATATTTCCCTGAGAGCTCTCTCTAAAGTAGACCTGACTTCTTTGTCCCAGTACCTTTACCATAGATCTCTCTTGGGTCGACTATGTTCTTCTTCATACCAGTACTTTTACTACTATGTACATGACACACGTACATGGGAGGGCAAGGTAAAGGAGGGTTAGTTGGAGGAGATCCAGGGGACGTATACTGCACTTTCTATAGCTAGTCGTCCCTAGTCCCATAGGGGTGGGGGGTCTCTCCACATTAAGTACCATGCCCAGGAGGACTATCAGGTAGAGGCCTCACCTCCCTGGCCTCATGAGATGTGGCTTTCACTAGGGAAGAAGGGATAACATCCAAGGATTGGTATTACACAGACCATGGTAGCAGCCGTGTCATTATGGTTAAGTTGCTAAACTCATAGGAAGAACACTTTTTCGGCATCTTATAACTTCACTCCCCCTGGACAAATGCTCAACAAACTTGCAAAAAAAGTATATGGCCTGCTCTGAATTTGTTTTCATAGACTGAATGGGGAAAAAACCTGTGCACGGCTAGAGGCCGAACGGCTGGACGTATTTTCACCAAATTTGTGGCAGGAGTGGGGGCTTGGGTCAGAAAGCGTGCTTTTGTGTGTTTGGTGGAAATCCGACCAGTATTTTTGTTGCAAAGAACTGAAATGCACGTCAAAGAAAATGTGTGATATCTGGGTCCGCTCCACGGACCCATTTCCCTGTTCTCCCTGTGGACAGAAGTGTCAATGGCTTGCGGAACGGCGTGCTGTTGGAGAAGTTTGGACATGGCCAGTGTTTGTCTGGAGGGAAGCGTGGTGTGCCCCAACATTTTTGGGAAAGACGCCAATTTTTTTATCAGAGGACAGTGCGGCGGAAGGAAGGGTCTGGCAAATGTACTGTACAGAATATTTTGGCAGCAATAAGGGAGGGAATGGGTGGGGGAGTGAGAAGTGTTTCATGTGACATATGTAGGTGAGTACTTTGTGTGGTGATTGGAGGCAGCTGTCGTAACCGCCCCATAGCTTCTGCCACAAGCTACTTGCAGCAACCTCTTTTCGTGGTGAGTGGTGGAAGGTCAATTGCAGAAGGGGACTGAATTGCACATGACATAGGTTGAGTGGAAGCACAGGTGGCTGTGCGCTGTGGATGGAATGCAGTAGTTGGGCACATAGTGTTAGGCATGGGTGAATGAAGGTGCGGTGGGTCTGTGGTAGGAATAGGTTATTGGGTGCATGGCCGAAGCCTGTAGGCCATAGGGTGTAGGGCATGCACTGAAGAGCATAGGGCTGCAACATACCCACCGCAGGAACGCATGTTTGACTCTGCATTCGGTAGGGGGTGGTGCTTTCATATTGTGGTGTGTGCAGATTGGTTGCAGTTGGGCCAGTGTTGCAAACAGAATGTGGGTAGGTTGCCAGTGGCACCATACTTTGTGAATGGAAGTGGGTACGCCTATAGTATGTGATTGAAAGTGCACAGGGTTGCAGGAGAGAGTGTTTCGTTTGTATGTTATGGTAACTGTTGCAATTTGTTGCTGCATAGCTCCATGGCGGTGCACTGTGGTTGGAGATGCTGCAGTGAAAAGTCATGCAGTGTGGGCACTGGGTGCAGTGTTTCAATAATGTCAGTATGGTAGAGGGTATGGTTGAAGGGCAGCTTATATGTGCTTGGATAGTGTGCTGTGTGCATAATGCTTGCAGTATGGGCATTGTTGTAAACATGTTGTGGTTAAGTTGGCAGTGACACAATACTTTGTAAGTAGAAGTGGGTACGACAATAATATGTAAATGAAAGGGCGTAGGGGTGCCAGAGACAGTGTAATGTTTATACATTATGGTAAATGTTGCATGTAACACTGTGCATGTCTATTCTGGTGTGGAGGTTGGTTAAGAGTGCTGGTGGCAGTGTTGCATTTGTGTATAGTGGTAGTTGGTGACATGCGGACATGCATGGTTACATTATGGTGCAGGGAATATGTGCAAGGAGCACATCCAGTGGAGCAATGCAGGTCTGACAATGCATGAGGCATAGGGTGGTGATCTTTGGAGAATGTGTGTGGAGGACATTGTGAACATGCTACAGCACCACAAGTGAGTTGCAAAGCATGCGTTGTGTATTCCATGGTTGTGGTGATAGTTGCACCATGGTACAGTATTTGATTTGCGGCAGGAGATGGTGCAGTGAGAAGTTGTGTAGTCTGGACACAGGGTGCATTTTGTACGTAATGTGAGTATGCAAGTGGGTATGGTTGAAGTGCAGCTTATATGTGGTTGGTTACTCTGCTGTGTGCAGATTTATTAAAGTAGGCCCAATGTTGTGCAGCTGTTGTGCATAGGTTGCCAGTGATACAATACTTTGTGAATGTCATTGGGTAGGGGTGGTGCAAGCTGTGGTATGTTTGTGGATTCTGCTAAGTGAGACCCGTTTTTGGGAATGGGTGTTTTATGGTGAGGAGGAATTGGGTAGAAGTGCTGCTACGTATGTTACATTTGTGCATAATGTTAGGTGCCCACATG
Source organism: Ambystoma mexicanum (assembly GCF_040938575.1). Taxonomy (NCBI): domain Eukaryota; kingdom Metazoa; phylum Chordata; class Amphibia; order Caudata; family Ambystomatidae; genus Ambystoma; species Ambystoma mexicanum. Next base: position 273,457,512 of record NC_090934.1, read on the forward strand.
GTCGCTTGCTTGGATGTATAGTGTTGTGGTGGGTGTGGAAAGGGCTACAATGATGTGTGCATGGTCAAAGGTGTGCTGTGTGCGTCTTAGGATCTTTGTGGTTGCTGCAATCATGCATTATTTAGCAGACGTTTCTGATGGAGGGGCTTTTCAATCAAACGGAATGTGTACTGAGAGTGTTTGACAGTATATATGGAGTGGTGTATAGAAATGACAGTGTGCAATGCAGAGGTTTTGTATGTGATTGGTGCATGTGTGTTTGAAAATTTGACAACACCCAATGAGGAGTGCTGCAAAAAGTGACCGTTCAATGGGAAGAAGTAATGTGTGAGCTGTACTAGGCCGTGGCCCGTATTGTAGATGGCAAAGCGCATGTGCACATCCTGCCATTATGAGCAGGGTGGAAAGGCAAATGGAATTGTGGGAAATAGGCCAATAGGAGTTTAGGGCATGGTTGACAGGAAGAGGCGGTACCATTTCCTCCCAATACTGTGTCATCAGGGTGGTCGAGATGGAGAGACGCATATTGCGTATCGTCGGTGATACCTTTGTGCACCATCTGCACAGGTGTTGTGTGAAAAGAGACGTTGCTGGTAATTTTGGGTTGGAAGGAGTGGACGCTTTCTGAGCCTGTCAGGGTGACTGCAGTTTTGGCGGGATGGTTTGCCTGTGCAGATATCTAGCGTCCGTCACGAACGTTGACTTTGTTGTGCTGCACTATGGAAGTCTACATTTGGGTTACATGTCGTGTGGACGATTAATCCATCACCTGAAGAGGTTGCTGACCACAGTGATGCATATTTTTCCTACTGCCTAGGTCCTTTTTTCATGCATAAACCCAAGAGGATTATGGGTCCATAACGGTGTAATTTGTCCCCAGCCAGAGGTTGGAAGATGTGCTACAAACAGAATGATGCATGAGTTTATGCAGACTGCTGGCATGCTCTCCACCCACTATGAGATTATGATGTCGCAAAATATGCAGTGGTTCCGTAGAAATGGCATTTATTTGAGCGCCATTGGCAATGTTGTTTTCTTTTACACTGTGCAAGAAGCATTGACCAGAATGTGGTAAAAATGTGAGGAGAGGCAAACAGAAATACATATAAAGAGAAAATGCAAAAAAACTTGCTCTCACAGACGTCAAAAAAATAAATTAAAAAAAACTTTATACATGTACACTGCCTAGTTTGATATTGTTTACCCCCCCCCCCCCCATTCACTATCATGAAAAGGTAGTGAATTACGCAGTACTTTCAGTATTACACGTGCCACATCCTGAGTGGCTATGTGGATGTGTGTGGATGGAGAAATTGTGCATACTTTCATTTAACTTATAGATGTGCTTTGGAATGGTACAACATTTGTACTGTAAATGTGTAACTGCACATTTCAAGTGTTCTGCAGGAGTGATAGTGTTGGATGATGGCGGCTTCAATGCGATTGGTGGATGCATGTGCACCTATTTACGTGCAACCCAATGAAGTGGAGCTGCAGAGAAGATAGTGCAAAGGGAAGAAGGACTGCTCCGGCATTACAGGGGTGTGGCCCTCAAGCTACTTTAGGAGGCGCACGTGCCAAAATCTCCCTTTGTCATAGATCTGCACAACTATTTCCTGCAAAGACACTTTGACAGCAAATTGGTTTGGAAGGAGTGGAAACATTGTGGAACTCTGTGGATGAGTGCAATTTCGGAGATATGCATGCACTTTGCGAAGACCTCGCCAGTTTTCCAGTAGTAGATGTAATCGTCATCCATTATGGCGGCATGCATATAGGTTACCTAGCTTGCTTAGATTTGTTACGTAGACTGAGGAGATTGCTGGATGTTGGGAGGACGGTTTTGCCCACTGCCAAGGTGATTTTCTCACCCATAGCACCACGAAGAGTATAAGTGTATGGCCCACTGCTCATGGATGTTGTTCTGAGCCAGATGCCGGAAGGTGTCTCCTCAACAGAAGCATGTCTACTTTTTTGTCCGCTCGTGGAATGCTCTTCTGCAACAATGACCTAATAAGTTGTGGAAATGCAGAGTTTTTCCAAGAAGATGGCATTTTGTTGTCACCCATTGGCGATGCAGTTCTGTTTGCTCGTCTACAGGATGCAGTGAAGAGTTTACTGTACTAATGTGAGCACATTAAAACACAAAAGCTAATAAAAACCAAAAACGTGTTTCTGTACAAGCATCAAAAATACAAACAAGAGGCTCTTTTAAGAGTCTCCCCTTACCATAAATTCCCCCCACCCTGGTTGCAAGTTATTCCCCCACTCCTGTACACAGTACAAAAGCCACATTCGGGTATTTTGCAGGTGATGGCCACGAAAATGGAAATGTGGGGATTGTCCAATCAGATGCTTAGGATGTGCAGCAATAGGAAGATGGACTCCTGCTTTACTTAGGCCCGGTGCTCGACATACTTGGGGATCTGCACGTGCCACATTCAGCGCTTCTCACCATGCTGGCCTATGGAAATGGGACTGCAGCGATTGTCCTATCAGGTGGGGTTTGGTGTGCGTTACAGGAAAGTGCGCCAATAGGAAGATGGACTCCTGCTTTACTGGGGTGTGGCCCTCGCGGTCATTGGGGAAAGGCATGTGGCACATTTTGCCCTTCTTACCATGGTGGCCAATGGGAATGGAACTATAGCCTTTGGCCAATCAGGTGCACTGGGTGTGCGTCACAGGAAAGGGCGGCATTCACTTTTTCAATTACTTTGTGTACTGCGGCTGGCAAACATGGCAAGACACACAGTTTTCGTTGTGGGTGATATCTTTGAGGAAGATCTATGTATGTATGTATGCCCTCCAAGAAGACTTGTCTGGCCATTTCGGTTTGGAGGGAGTGGACGCTTTGTGGTGTAGTGTCGTATCGTGCTGTTTCAACAGACTCCTTATATAATGTTGACGCGTGGCCTCTTTGGCAACTGTACATTTTGTGATTGTGCACTTTGGAGCATTCTTTTTGGGTTACATGCCTTGTTCCCGTGTGTTTAGTCAACTGAAGATTATGATGAACACAGTTACACAAGTTTCTGAGCCGTTTGCGATGAAGGAGGCACTTGTCCAGTTCATGCATTTGTTTCCAATGTCTTGCATACGTTTCTATCACACTATGCAGCCACAGATGTGGCAGCATAATTTCCTATGTGGTCTGTGAATGCTGACAGTGCAGTATAGTGCAAAGATGTGTATTTGTGTCTTTGTTTGACATATGCCTATGGCATACATCGCCCATGGTAATATGACATTTGACAGCACAAATACTTTTCCTCAGGTATAACGTTCATCTTACTATGCCTGCCATACCGATTTCTGCACACTCCATCTAAATTGGCTTGGTGCCCTTCTTGAAAGTGGTGATATTTATTTGTAGTACGTTTTGTGCACTGACTCTTTTGAAAACGCTGTGCAACACGTAAAGAAACCTCTTTGTACAGTGACCCCCTTTCTAACAGATTGAACTACAGTGTTTATTACACTGTCATGGCTCCCGCCCTGCATGCGTGCATTGCTAATTCAGTTGTTGATCTGTGAAAGGTGCTTTCTTTATTTACCTTGTTTTCTTTCCCAATTCATTTTCATTTATTATGGTGTTCTCACACACGCCACAGGTGGAATAGCAGGAAAGGTCAGGTACAGAAGGGGCAGCACCTGGATGGATACTATAGAGGACATGCCGGGAGACAGAAATTATTGGGTGGCCCTTACCTAAATAGGCGGCAGTCATTGTAATGCACCCGTAAGGACCGTTCCCACGCACTTCCAAGTACCTTCCCTCTGCACAGTAGCACGTTGCAGTATATACACAATACAATACCCTTTGCTGGGTAAGGGTCTGTAGCTCGGCATATGGTTTGCAAAGGTTGTTTTACAGCTCTGCTGCCCTACAGGAGTGCCCCTATTGTTGTCCGCAGCAGATGTGGCAAATGCTGCACATGAAAGTACCCCACGTAATTGTTGGAAGGGCGGTAGCCTGCCCACTGGTCCCTTGTGCTTTCATTTCAGTTAACATGGCATGCACTACACACAGTTTATGGTACGCAATTAGTGTTAGGGGTAGTAATCACTGATATGCATACATTGTGGAATACAAGAATGTTTAAAACAACACGAAACAGAGCTTCATTACGTGCAGCAGCAAGCCATTTATTGTGTGCGACCCATGCAGCTACAGCGCTTTTGTAACCACCGCTAAGATTGTTTGCGCTCTGCATATTCTCCTGTTTCCTTACTTGCCTTTACATGCACTAGTATGTGCGTGAGGAAGGTGCACCAGCTTGACCAGTTTGCACTTACTACAAGATGTCCTACCTGCAGTTACATGTTTTCTTCAACTGTATGACCGGCTGGCAACCTCTTGATACTTACCGTCACACTGCTGAGTGCAGACAAAATGTTTCTGTTTCACGGGTCATGCAAAGGCAAGCAGCAGATAAATCAAAGTAATCCGATATTTAACACACCTATATCACAGTGCAGGTTGCTGTTTCTTGTTTAGCAGTGGCTGGTATACAGTTAGGAGTGCTTTAGCTACATTAAGTTTGCAGAGCCTCCCACAAACTCTGCAGCAGTTCTTTAAAAGCGGTAGCCTACTGCATGAATCCGTAGGTCTGGCGACAGGGGCGGTGTTACCGGCATACAATGGATGACTTATGCATGGGTCTAGGAAAAACGTGCGCTTCCACAACTACTTAAAAGTGCATTCGAAGATGCAGACATGTGGTCACTATTGGAGTCCTACGGATACTTGCAGTGTGATTGTACATACGTCAACCAGGTGCAGCCTCCCTAGGAAACATCCATATTGCTCATCTGTAGTCATCTCGGCCAAGAGTGTGCCGCACAGAATAATCATGCACTGTTAATACAAAAAGAGAGACTACTGACAACACTAAACAACATTTACTATGTACATCTGTAATTGCTACAATACACAAACAGTATTCGGAAAAGTAAGGGGTAGCGCAACTGGATATATACACCAGACAATTTGCCCTTTCCTCACATTTATCATGAGGGCAGCTAAGGAATCACTAACAAACCATTGTTAATGGAATGTTATGATTATGTTGCTCTACCAAATACCTATGCTCTTTACAGAAAACGCTATGCTAAAGGAACGTTCTGATTACAGTGCCCTGCTAAAAACCTATGAAATTCACTAACAAAAGCATTGTTAAAGGGACGTTATGGTTAAGTTGCAATAGCAAAAACTTATGAAATTCAATGGAAAAATGCTGTTACAGGGGCGTTATGGTACCAAAAACTCCACACAATGTGACAGTCTTGGTAAGCTAAGCAACCATAACTCGTGCCACCACTCTGCACAGCAAGGACTAACACCCATGACATCAAAGATGCCATTACAAATCTCATTCATGACATCGCTGATTTTTTGGGGGGTTTCAGTTTTACTTGTAAGCATAATGTCCCTTTAACATGATTTATATTGAATTTAATAGGTTTTTATTAGTGCAGCTTAGCCATAACGTCCCTTCAAAAAAGTATTTTCAGTGAATTTCATGGATGTTTACCTGTGCACTCTAATTTGGTACAACTTCCTAATAACATAATTACCCTCAATAAATCTGTATTTTTGTCCAATTTAAAAAGTTTCACATTAAAACTCTGATATTCCCCACCTTCTAGCATCATTTTTAACACTTCTATACACATTTTGTTTCACGTGACCAGGTGTGCATGTGCATCATAATGACATGTTCACGAATGCGTCCACACTTCGTGAACAGGTCTGTTCTTCGTGTACATTTCAGAACTGCATTTTCAGCTGCTCTAGGAACTTTGAAGCTCAAAAATGTACCTTTGTACAGCTCCTATTCCTATTTCTACTCATCATCCATTAACAATCTAGCACCCAGCACATACTTGGAAGAATATTAGCAAAACTGCTATTCATCTTAATACAATTGCGTCAGCTTTTGCCATCCCTCCTTCCCAAGAGCCACTTCCACCCCCACCAGCTGGAGAATCTACACAACAAAAGAAGCCCAATGCTTGAAAAGACAATAAAGAGGACCTTGAAGATGATGGAGAGGAAGGGCCTACCTCTAGCACCCACAGAGAGTCATGGGTGTGGCAGTTCTTTACCACTGTTGGCGATGTACCAAAGGCTAAAGCTACCAAATTGAAAGGCACTGAGTTCAACGTTGTACTCAGTCACGGAAAACCTGGGCAGTACTCCTACAGGACCACCTCTATGAACCACCGCACCAAATGCTCTGATAAAGGCTGTTCCTTTCTCACAAAGTAGTAGGCTGTCTTCCTCTACCTCATCTTCTTCAACAAATACTGTAACCACACAGCTTACTTCTGTGGGACATAAAATCCCACCTGCTACCTTGCAATCGATACAAGAGGCTATTGATCCATATCTTTTGAAAACAACAGTACACTGTAAATACTGCAAAACACCACTGTGGTTGGTGCCACTTCCCTCATTCCCTTACTTTCTGGCCTCTCCTGCACATTTCTTCTTTTTAAAAAAATAAAAATAAATGTTTCCTTAGGTACCACATCAAGAACTAAATAAAAATAAGCATATGGACGCCATCTACTTTACATTATTCAAAGAAGTAGTTAGATTCAATACGATTCTCCAACATTCCCATTAGCATTTTCTACTATGCTAATGGAAATAATGGACAATTGTATATTAGAGAAAAACAAAAAAGCAGAGAAACAATTTTCTGTCTGAAATTCTTCTCTCTAGTATACAATAAAGATCATAATCCATTGCCCTGTATGACTACCACATTCTCTGAATTCCCTGTCTAGCCCATGCATTATTAGAAAACTCGGATTGCAAATGTACACCATCACACAAGAAAGCCCTTCTGCTCTTTTTAGTGCAGTGTGCAATATTCCCAAATTCCCTGCTTGAACCATTCACACATATATCCACCAATCAGTTAATAAAAATCTACATATAGCCTATAAACATATTAAACTTCCACACCCCAATAGCCAATTAAAAATGTTCTACAAATCTTTTGCATCTGCATTTCCTAGGCGTATACAAACAAATTGTACGTAGTGTAAGGAAGGAATTATACACAAGATGAGCCGCTTGCTCTTGCACTAGCGGGGATGCCTCCACCGATCTTCTGCTGCCGTGAGGAATAAGGCCTCAGTTGGAACAGAGGTGGGACTATTGCAAGACACACTTGGACTCCACTTTGTGTGCCACCGACTTTGGACTAGGCCGCAATTCCGCAATGCGATGTCTCCTCTCCCCTCTGCAGCCCAAGTCCCTTTCTCATGGATGCGCTGAAGCTAGCCGATACAATTAAACTATGTAGCATATTGCTCTTCCTCTGAGCTCACTGTACTGTGTGTGAACCGGCCCGATCCATCACGTGTAGCTCATCCATCTCCACGAAACCTTCTCTTGCACTCCTCAGCCTCTCGGTTGGAAAATGATTGCTTGTGCAACCCTGTGCCCTCCTAAGGTATTCACTTGATGTAACAGAAGTGTGCCCCACTGTGCTGACCACCCTAGAGTGCCCCCAATAAGGCCAGGCCCCTGTCGCAGTATATCCTGTCTTAAACTTACATGTGTCACTCCACTCCCTGTTTCACTCAGATGTGCCAGACCAGCCGAGTGCCCAGGTCATCGCAGAAAGTAAAACCCCTGCACTTTTCACCCTATGACTGACCAAATGTGAAATTATGTTGTTATGTATGAACAGCTTATACGCCTCTAAGATTTATTCAAAGGTATATTGGTGGTTAGGTGGTGTATGCATCCCCCCCCTTTCCCTCCCGGGTGGGGTATGCATCTCCCCCACCCCCTTTCGCAATGGGGTATGCTGACAACCCACTCAGAGACCCAATGCACTGCCATGGCCCATCATGGTTACTCACCAAGCAGCCAGGTACGTTGTCCGGCATGTCGGCCCATGTAGCGTGGTAGTGTTGAGTTCCGCAGGACCAAGGAGTCATGAGTTGATCCGGGGTACCGAGCATTGCATTGTGTGATGGCCTTACTGGCATTGCACACCATCTGGACGTTGATGGAGTGGTATTGCTTGCGGTTGCGATACGGCACCTCCATGGCATGGGGAACCACCAATTCTACGTGGGTGCAGTCGAGGGCACCTATGCAATTTGGCATGCCTGCAAGTGCATGTAAGGCAGCTTTGGTATCATATATCTCCTGTGGAGTCCGGGGGAGGCATATGTAGTCCCTTCTGTGCTTGAGGAGGGCATCCAGCACTTGGTTGAGTATCCGGGAAAATATTGGCTGTGAAATGCCATGCATGTGCCCCACTGTATGCTGGTAGGTGCCTGTGGCAAGGAAGTGGAGCACGGACACTACCTTTAGTAGAGGGGGGATGGCAGTGCTGATTTCTATGAGGCTCACTATGTCGGTATGTATCAGGGCCACTATGGTGGTTATGGTGTCCCAGTCAAGCCGGTACAGGGTGTGGATCTGCTCTGGTGTGAGGTTGAAGGGGGTGGCTCTGATGCGGGGAATTGGGGGCTGCCGGCGTGGTAATGGTGGCGGCACCGGTAGGGCATGCTGGCCCTGTCTCACCCTCCTTCTCCTCCTGTGTATCCTCTGTGGTGGTTGCTGTGGTTGCTGTTGTTGCTGTTGTCATAGTTGCTGCCTTGCAAGCAGGGCCTCCAGCTCCAGGAATGCTGCTACAATTGGTATCATCTTGGTGTGGGTGGGGGTGTGGTGTGTGGGTGTGCTCCTTTTGTGCTGTGCCAGACTCTATTGCCTCCACCTGTGCTGATTGGGTGCACCTGTTCCTCTTCCAAGCACTGATCAGGGTTGTTAACACCTTCCCCGCGATGCCGGTATTAACGCCATGGCGGTAAGGTACTTTGCGCCCTTGTGGAGGTCGTTATTTCCGTGTTCGCGATGATTGGAATCGGAGATGGTTTACGCCTTCCCGTTATTTACGCGATGGTGTGTCGGGCGCGCGACACTGGTCCGCTATTTACGCAATCGTAGTTTACGGTGGCGTAAATAACGGTGTGGCAGGTCAGAATGGACCGTACCGGTAAAGGAAGTCGTTATTCCTTTACCAGCCTCGTTTTTCCCTTAACGCCGGACTCGGAATGACCCCCATTAAGATTTGTGAATGCCAGAAGTGAAATTGAGTTCAAAAGCCGTAGTAAACCCGATGGAGAGAGGCTCACATTCGAGAAGGGTTGAGCCTGGAATAGTGGGATGCAGGGGTGAAATGGCATCACCCAACGTACAAGCAGAAAGGAACTTTTGTTTATTATGGGGAGTCTATAGGCCTGGAGAGGGAACAACTATGAGGATGTCTGGGAAGGTCCTGAGGAAGCAGGAAGCACTAGTATAGCTATCAACGATAGAGAGGCCTGGGTTGGAGATCAGGATGTCCCTTTTGAGCTTCATACTACCAGACTTAGTAAGAGTGATAGGATAGTCAATAGAAAGGGAGTAAGAGAAGATAGTGGAGAAGGGAGCATCATAGAGGGTGCAGACAGAGAGTAAGGGGGGGGCAGCCAAAGCAGGTGGGTGGGAGGGTCACACGCTATGGGCAAACAGGAAAACAGGAAGGGAGGCATATGGGGGTCACACACAAAAGAGGGGCAGCAAGTAAGTACACTATAGAACATGAACACTGGAGCCTTGCAGGATCCATAGGCCTCCTGAAGTCACAATCCAGATATCTTGATCACTCAGGCGTGTACTCCTGTGCCGGCCACATGTTGTGTTCAACATCAGATATTCCAGTTCGATACTGCATAACAATGCAGCACACAAAGGTGGACATGCAGACCTAGTACCAGACCTCAGGCCACAGCCAGAAGCAAGGCCACTGACATGGGGGTGCACACTGCGACAGCAGTGCGAGTGTGGGAGTGAATGCACACAAGATGGTGTCCATGATGAAAGGATGACAATTGCCAGGCACGGCCTGCACACAGACACCTGCCTGAGTCACGCAAGGAAGCAGACATCCAGCCATGTCAAAACATAGCAAATGTGCACGCTCCACTCACACAGCCCTGTACTTCACATCAAAGGAATGGGCACATACATACAACCATTCCACTGCACCACATCACGAGAACCCCATCAACAAAGGCCATGTGGTAAACAGGGATCAATGTCAACACTATTGTACACAGACCACCATGTAGCACTCAGCACCACCGAATCCAGAAATGGTGGCCACACATTAACACCGCCACACATTGGCACACATGACGTGCCAGTCATACTCAGTAATCTACATGTTGCACCCACAACAATGACCAATTGCGCATGACATATCGTGAACAAAACACAGTACACTCCGACAGAGCACATATACGTCCCAGTGCTGTCACCAAAATTACAAACCATAGGAACAGCATGGACACATTGGCCAACTTCTCATGACATGTGTAAAGTGGAATAAAAAACATCCCCTGATGGAACATTCACCACCCAAGGTTGCACAATGGCCTCATGGAACACTGTGTGCATGGACCTTGCGATGCAGACGCGACGGTAAACAGTCTGGTTAGGTGACACCCAGCACCCCACGAGATGCAGTAGTCCTACCAAGTATAGAGTGGGGAGGCAGACATTGGTCACTTTGAAACACAATTTCATGATGTATAAGCACCTTGCAAATGCACAATAAATACATAAATAAATAAAATCCCTGACTGGGAGAACTTGAGGTGAGGTGAGATGAGTATGGATTTTAGAAGCCTGTCACCAGGGAGCAGCCAGGGGATGCATAAACAACTTGTGGCCCATTAACTGCAGGCCACAACAAGCTGGATGCCAGTGAGGATCATCTCATGAGTACAAACCACGCATGATGACACTACAATGCTGCCCACAATGGCCTTGACAGTGAGGGTGTGACAAATTGTAAACTGCCTCACAGAAGTACAAGGATGAGTTAGACTAAAATGGCCCACTCATCCCTCTCACTTCTACAAACTAAAACAAAATGCAATCATGAAGGTATGGTAATGCAAGCCAACGTCATGATATACTCTTAGAGGGGTGTGAAGGTGAACCTCAAATGCTGATGTGCACTGCATACTTGTAACACCTTGCATGAGAGAATAAGAAGGAGAGGGCACCACCTGGAAAACCTTGACAGTACAGAAAGCTCCACCCAACACAAGACAACGACTCCACCTCAACCATAAGCAGATGCACCACAACCTAACTGCAGACAACACCACTCTGTAAGAGTTCTCCTCCCCATCCCTCTATCCAACATTTCAGTCCATGACCAAGACATCAGAAGTGTAAGAATCAGTGTACCTACCCAAAATGTCATAGGACATGCCCTTGTTAAGCTCCACCACAAATCAGGCAGTATATTGCAACAGGACATCTGCATGGAACCCATGGAATTACACCCTTCCCTGCACACCTGCATGCACCCACCAATCCTGCGTAGCCACTGGCATGCACATGAGCGAATCAGCAAGTAGCCACTTGTGAACAAGAGCAGAGGCATGGACAACAAACATCATGTACCACATGCAGCCAACTCAATTGCACCAGGGCAACCGTAAACTTTATTGCTAATCTCGCACATCGGATGACAGAGGTGGCATAATAATGTCGTTCACCATAGATAGCACATCCTGCGGGAAATTCAGCCCATTGATGTCACTGTACATGATCAAAAAGGAGTCGCCAATCGGCAGGTGACTCACGGTCACTTCTCTGAAAAATCCATCTTGGGGAACAAATATTCTGCAACAGCGGCAGGCTGCAACAATGTATGTGGGGACAAGGAGAGGAGAGGAACAGTCACAGGCCAAAATGGAACATGTGACACCATCCCCACCCGCACCTAGCAGCAACATAGATGCATGCAGCCATGATTGTAAAAAGGGTGCTTACATCACATGCAGAGGTCGCGATGGATAGATTGTGACAACATCCCTGCCCTCTGCACGGGTCTGACACTTATCCTGTAACACATAGCGGCATATGCTCATGCAAAGGCTCCCAGTGTAAACAGTTTGTCACCATGGGACACATGGGTACACGCATACTTGCAATGCACCTACCTGTACTCTGAATATATCCTGAAGCAGAACAGCCTGATGTCCATGGTACACCCCTTCCAGACCTTCTCTGGGCACGAAAATGGCTGAATGGGACCGTTTGCACATATTCATAGACATCTGGCAAAGGACTCATGACCCCCACATATTCTAAGGAGCCATGGAATGCATGACTCCCCCTACTCTTAGCAGAAACAGTAGGCCAAAATCAACAGTGTGTCCTTCACTGTTGCAGAAGTTTGCCTAAAACAGAGGCCCATTCACCTTATCGACACAGCAGGCACTTACAAGGTCAGTGTGTACCTCCAGGATGGAGGCAGGCCAATCCAAATGCTCACAGGAATGCATGACACATACCTACCTCATGCCCACACACCACTCATTCATCCACCTGGAATACCTTGCGCATGACCCGCATACTTGGGAAACCACCATGGTGCACCTACTGGCTCACCCATGCTTGGACACCACACAAGAAGACGTAGACCTGATGTATATAGCAATTCATGGGCACAACCCCTCCATGCCTGCACATACTGCTCCCAACAACCGCATCATGTGACGGGCACATCATCGATGGCGATATCGCACCACCTATGGCACAGAACTACTCACTTGATACACGTGCATTCACATGTGCATCATGACACAGTAACACAGATGAGCAAAGCGAAGGTGCACATGGCGGGGAATGAACATACAGGCCTCCCATGTGAATGACTCACAACGCCATGCCAGTGGACACACCTGATATCACCATGTGCAGGGTCAGGCCCTACCATGTCCCATACAACACATCCTACATGTCCACATAGCACACACACACATTACACATTACAGGTAGGGGTGCCCTCCTCATTGGGGTCCTCCACAGGTCCTATGTAGGAGGAGGTCCATATCCTCCCCCACCTCCTCATCAGGACTCAGGGATCGTCATGTGCAGGAGTGGCCAAGATGTCCCTGGGAGGTACAGTGTGAACACTGTGCTCAGCAGGGTGCACAGGTAGGGGGGCAGGAGTCAGAATGGGACAAGGGCATGGGACACTCCAGGTAGGAGAGGTAGCCACATATAGCTGCCTGGGGGGAAAGGGGACGGGGTAGGTGATAGGTGGAGCAGAAGAGGCACATGAGCCACAGCAGACAGAGCTACTGCAGTTCCTGTGGGGCTACATGGCCATGCAAAACCTGTGTACTGCTGCTCCTGTTCCTCCTCATCGCACACCTAGGCCTCCACATCTGACATCTCCTCCACCTCTATACTCATCATCAAGTGCATTCTGTAGGCGGTTTGCAGATCTGACACACAGGCCTCGTCCTGGGCAATGGGGTCAGTGGCAAAGGAGGCTGCAAGAGAGGAGAAAGGGACACATAAGTCAATGCACGCACCAAGGGACATAGAGCACACGCATGTGGCACACACGAGACAATGACACAGGTAATAGTCACCAGACACATAGGCAGATGTGGATAGAAATAATACTACTTCCAGCATGGGGTGTCTGCCCAGAGAATAAAGGGCATACAACAGTAATCATATATAAGCCTTATTGGCCGATGAGGAGGGTAGCACCTACCAGGCATGTGCTTGGGTTCTGTCGAGGCTCAAGAGCTTCTGGTAGTACTCTGAGCAAATTTGGCATAGGACCCAGACTTCCAAGTTGCTGATGCAGGCCCACAGCATGGGCCGGAATCTATTGACTGTGCCCACCTCCAGCAGTTTCCATGACTTGATGGCAGTGACCCCCCCCCTGAGGTCGTCCCAGTGCTTCTTCATCTCATTGACATTGCACTGGAAGACCCCAATCCCGGTGATGGGCCTTGTGATCTTTGCCCAGGACTTAGCCCATGCTGCCACCTCCAGTGAGCTGTGATCGGAGAGATGCCCATACTTGCTCAGCACCTCTGCCCCCAGTACCTCCACCTCCTATTGGCTGAAGTTGAGGTTTTGCTACACAGCAGCTGGAGAGGAGGGATCATCCTCGGATGGTGAGGGGGCATCCTGCAGTGAGAAGGGGGTTGGGGTAGTTGGCACTGACTGCTTGCTGGCAGCAGTCATGGCCGATGGTGCAGCAGGGGTGCACTCCTCATTGGGGTCCTCCACAGTTCCCATGTAGGAGGAGGTCCACATCCTCCCCCTCCTCCTCGTCAGGACTTGGGGATGGTCACGTTCAGGAGTGGCCAAGATGTCCCCGATAGGGACAGTGTGAAGACTGTGCTCGGCAGAGTGCACAGGGCACCGGCGGGACTGGCTCCACATTCTGGCCATCTTTGGTGGTTGAGTCACCTGCGTCCACTGCAATGGACTGCCGACCCCTGCTCCTCGTGTCGGTTCTGCACAGACCGAAGGGTCCCTCCAGTGGGTCTGTTGCATCTTTACCTCCACAGCATATCCAGCTCCCTTACATGTCATGTCTTGCCAACATGTACTGGCATGGTCACTTTTTATGTAATGTGTTAGGTCCTTGGATGCTGGGCATGCTCACTACTGCCATGGTGACAGGCTAAGGCAGATGTCATGACATGTGTTGGGAGGCAATCCATGTCTGATTGTGTGCATTGGTGCCCTTGAAGGGTGTACCAGGAGTGGTGCATGCAGGGAGAGCTGACTCACTGATGCAAGGATAGTGGCATGGACACATGCACAAGGGCACAAAACCACGGGTTGGCATGTCCGTTGCCAGATATAGCTCATGCCTCAACTGGCCAGCGGCAGTTGGTGTTGTACATATTGGGCAGGCAGGGCAGCACCATGACCTGGGTGACCTATGCACATGCCAGGGACTCCTTCATCCTCCCAGGAAGGTATGAGATGCTGTGTGCAGGTCACCTGTGTGATGCACTTAGTCATGGAGGTATATGCATGTCTATGGGCACCTCTGATTCATGCCATCTAATGTCACCTGTCCATGATGAGTGTCATACATCTGACGTTGTCCGGTGGACTGATTGGTATTGCATTCTTCTGCCTATGTCATGAAGACTGGCAAATGTATGTACAGCGTTGTTCTATTGAGTGTGATCTGTTGTTGGGGGTGTTTACTAAGGCCTGGCCTGCCGGTTGAATGGCCGATCTACACAGCTTCTGGCTCTCTCTGTGAATGCAAGACACATGCATGTGTGACATCACCACTATGTGTTTTGCATGTGAGTGTATCATACAGGGTATGACCTGCATCCCTATGTCTGCACAGGCAGGATGGTACTCGTATAGGTTACGTGTTGCACCTGTGGGATGTGACTGCAATGCCGCTCAGTTTATGATGTCACTGGACCAATGTGTGGATGTGTTGAATAGACGCATGCAAACTGAAGGTGACATTGAGGGGTACGTCGTCTTTTGCCTGTGTGGCTGTGTGTGTGTGTGTGTCTGTGTGTTGGTGTCATATGTGTAGTGAATGCACGTGGATGTGTGAACATGTGCATGGTGTGTCTCTCCCCTTGCCTCAGTCACACAGTCCCAACATGCCTCCACAGGTGTGAAGTGCAAGTCATGCAAGTGACATCAGATAAGTTGGCAGTGAACAAGTGCTTTATTTTGTGCGGTACATAATAACATACATTTGTTTGGTGAATGTGTGTGGTGCTGTACATGGAGGATGTGCAGCAGTATTTGGGATGGTGCTGTGCTCAGGAGGGGTTGTTAAGGAAATTTTGGCAGGGGGAAGGTCGTAGGGGTGAGGTTGGGGAGGTGGAGTAGAATGAGATGCATCTGAGCTGGGAATAGGGGCCATTTCCAGGGCCTCCCACTTGGCCTTTTGGTTTGTGTCTCAGGCTGGGAAGCCAGGGATGCTGGAGAGGCCAGGCTGCCGTCCTGCCCAATGGCTTGTTTGCCTCCAGGCTTAGTGGCACTGTGTGCAGGTTGTGGCACACAAGGCGGAATGCCAATTACCTGCACTGCCCTATCCACCATCTCAGATATCATCATGGGTATCCAGTGCATAGCCAGCAGTTGAATGAACCTCCCCGACACTCCCAAGTGTGCATCAGTCTCGGTATCCAAGGACGTGCCTAGCCTAAAGACGTTCCTGTTCATCTCATTGTCTGTAGAATGGATGGAATCAAAGCGGCTGGACATGCCTGCAAGCTCCAGTGTTATGCTGCGCCAAACCTCTGCTATGCTGTCCACCATGAGCTGCTGCAGGAAGTCATACATTTACTCAGGTTGCTCCAACTTTGATGGTCCCACAGGCTGTAGTGTGGTGGTGCTGGATGAGGGTGGGCTATGAGAGATGCAGCGACGTGTCACGTTCGAGGAACCTTGTTGGCAAGGATGGTTGGGGGAGGTGATATATGTGGAGTCTCTGCTGCTGGTGTCCTGCTCATGATAGTCTGCCTGCGTGAGGGGCATGCTGTCCTCTGTCAGCATCGCTGGTGTAACCTCATCTGCAGGTCGAGCAATTTGGAGATCCATGCACCTGTATGATGCTGGTGACTCTCCATAGTGCTCCTTCTGTATGGGGGAGATGTGGTCCCGCCAGTCCTCCTCTTCCTGGGCCTCCTGGGTGGAAGCACTCCGGTCAGCTAGGTGTTGTCCTCCCTCCTCTCTGCTGATGGAGCATTCCCTAGGGGCACCTTATTCCATCTTCACAGCTGTGTAGTGGAAGCAAAAGGAGACATGTCAGTCTGTGGCATTGATAAGATGCATGAAGATATGTGTCATTTGTGATCCAACATGTGTCTCTGTGTTTGCATGCATGTGGCCCTGACTCATCTCCCAATTGCAACATCGACCCGCATGTATCGATAACCCAGCAGACAGATTCCTGAACCCATTGTCGATTGGTGGTACATGTCTGTGCAAGGTGGCAATTTGTGAGGTTTATGTGGGTATTGTTTTGGTGACTTCCCCATGATTCACTGTATGTGTATGCATGTGGGTGATGGTGCCCTGCGAGTGATAATTGTATCCTGTGGCGGGTCAGAGGAAGGATTGAGACTCTGGTCTTCTATTTTTGAGTGCATACTTTATTAAAAGAAAAGTGAAAACTCCTGACTTTCCCTAAACTATGGGTGTTCCCTACCTCACAAAAACTGACTACGGTGCTAGTCAGTTACCAGTGAGTTCAAAAGGAAGGTCTGTCCACTATCCAAACAGATCTAACCTGACCGTACCACTACAAATACAACCAAGGAACAGGAGAATGACACCCTTCTGTTGTGGGCTGGTTTCTAAGCAAGTTCACATTAGTAAAGTATTCGTTGTTAGTTCTTTGTGACTACTTTTATCAACTCATATAGTGCAGATATTGGGCTTTTTAACTTTTCAACAGTTTCTTTTACACACTGGATTTCCCTTTGCCCTTGGGGCAATTCTATTCTTCCCTTGTTTGTTAAACTTGAGACTTTCTCTTTACTGAATGTCCAATCCTTTTCTTTGTTAGGACAAATATTCCTGTTCCAGTTGTAATTCTGACACTTCTTATGCACTTCACACACTTTTTACTGGGACTTATATAAGGGTTCCAGTACTGATTCTCAATCCCCTTAGGTATACCCAACACTTGGTCTTTAGTTTGACGAGTATGAGTGATCCAGGAATGATTTTCACTCTTTTCCGATACCTAGTTTCTACTGGGACGAGTACGAGTGTTCCAGTAATGGTTCTTACTCTTCTCCAAAACTTGGTCTTTACTGGGACGAGTATGATTGTTCCAGTAATGGTTCTCACTCTTCTCCAACACTTGTTCTTAACTGGGATGATTATGAGTGTTCCAGTAACGATTCTCTCACTTCCAATACTTGGTCCTTATTGGGACGAGTATGAATGTTTGATTTGTTGTTTTTGCTCCCCCACTGGGTCCCACGCTCTTCCCATTACCTTCCTGTTTCATGGATCGCATCACTGGGCCATTGGTCCGGACAGGGCCTTTGTCAGTGATTGCCAGGTTGGCTTCTCGGCTCTTTGCTTTTTCTTCTTTCGTCACGCTCTGTGGTGCCTTCAGGTAAGTGGTCTTGGTGTCGTTTAGGGACTCCAAAGCCCACTGGGTTTCGGTCATGCCACCACGTCCTACTCAGTTACCCCTTGGACAATGTACCAGTTCTTCAAGTTCTCCTGCTTCAAGTATTCTTGAGTGTGACACACTAGGATTTGCACGCCAGCTTCCTCCCAACATTGGAAGCTGTGTGTCCCTGTTTCCTTCAGCTTTGCTCCCACAGCTGATTCAGAACTCCATGGCTTCTCTCTCTTCCAGATCTCCTCTTCTCAAATTTAATGCCTCGGCCATGGTACTTTGTCAGTGGAGCATTAAAGTCCTTCTTCTTCGTTCTGCTGGTACTCTGTAATGCTACAGTGGTTTTCTTCAACTCAGTAACACATATCTATTTATTTTCAGGTTTTCTCAAAGGTTCTATTTAACAATAACAAATATTAGCATTCTCTTCATGTTTTCTTCGGGAGATTTTATTAGTGATGGGTTATAGATTGGTTGGTTAGGGAGTTCCTCATTGGAACAGGAGTCTGTGTTCACAAGAGGGGAGTCTCTCCATGAGGTCCTGTTTTCCTTTACCGCCAGGGTGGGTATTGCATAGCTGGCTCACCTCCCTAGTCTCACAGGGAAAGGCTCCCCCCTGGGGAGAAGTGACTGAATCCCGCGATTCTTCACAGTCTCCTGTGTACATGTAGCTGGGCCTCCAACAGTTGCTGGTAGTGTTGTTGCATGTGCAGTGGTGGAGTGGGACATGTTATTTGGTGGGGCTATTTTCCCTTTGGTGGTCACAGATGCCTCTATGGGACTGTGTGTGTGTGTGTGTATGTGTGTTGTCTGTTGACTCTGGGATGCGTATGACAGTGGTTTTGTCATGTACGATGTGTGCAACTTGTGTATGTGTGTTATGTGGAGTTGTGAGTCCGTCTCCATTTGGGGTGATTGCGCTATGGCGTGTCCTTCGTGCTTTGTGGTGATGTGGTGTAATTAAAATGGACATGGGTAGTGACCTGTGTGTGTACATGTTGTGTTACCTTTCAGCCTGTTGCATGGATTATGTATGTGCTGAGTGTGTGTCTGGTTATGAAACAAATAGGCGTCCTGCCACTTGTTTTTTTTTTTTTGATTCATGTAAGTCTTCGCTAGTTAGAGAGTGTTTTGGCTTGCATACATCTGCTTTGTGACACCCTCAGAAGAGCTATTGTTCAATTTGATGATTCAATCAACATACAAAAACGCCTACAATGTGCGTAAATCTGACCGGCATTTTTTAATTAGCTGGTGCATTATTTATCATTATTTTTTCTTTTTCTTTTTTTATGCATAAAGGTGCAGAAAAAATGCATACATACAAAGTAACAAGCATAAACAATCAAACACGTGTGGATCAGTGTAAAACAAACGAGACAAAGTGAAATATAGACTGCACCAATTTCAGAAAAGAAGATAACAAGTGAATTGTCATGGTTTAACATCTTCTAGACAGTATTCAGGAATGTATTTTAGTACAACAGAGAAGTTCATGGACTAAACATATATCCTCTTCCTCAACCTAATATAGGTCCGATGCCAGACAAAAAAGTGACAAATCCAGGGGTCTAGTTCAGGGAAATAAGCCATATGTGTGGCGTGGACTTTTAGGCAGTGTAGGTGCTTAGACCACGGGCATTTTGGCTATGGATGAGTGCGCCTTCTTCTGGGCTTCAGATTGTGTCTCTCTAAGGGACGAACACATATACAGGATATTAGAAAGTTAATAAAAACAGGTTCCTAGAGGGAAACTCTGGGAGGGTGGATGCGATTCAGCTAGAGGCTGGTGTCAGTCTCTTTCTCAGGTGGGGGCAGCACTGACCTTGTTGGTGTCCCTAGCGAGGGCTTGCAGTTGCTAGGTGCGGTTTTGGCCAATGTCCGTCGTGGTACCGTGTGTGTTACGCCTTTAGATGTAATGGTCGAGTAGGTCTTACGGCGGGATGAGATCCCTCGTTGTTGGTGCATGTGTTCCAATGGTCAAAACATGGGGCTCTGCGGGCAAGAAAGAGAGAGGAGAGGGGCACTGTCAAGATGGGGGGTCGGTCTGATGTGGTAACATGGCCCTCTGGCCGCACACTGCTGAGTGAGGCTGGGTAACAGTATAAAGGCATGGCGAATTGATGAAGTTATTCGAAAAGGAAAAGAACAGAAAAGGAAAATGGGCGTTATTATTTTACCTTGTTTCCCTGTTTTTCTAGTGATTCTTGAGGGAGAAACTATGTTTCATGAAATCTCCACGTGTTCAAATGGTTAAAGGCGGCTGTAACGTATTTGTTATGTAGTCAGGATAAGGGTAATAGGAGTTGTTGGGGGTGTGTCCTAGCCCCCATGCGTGCCCGTGAGCCCCCACACTAGACAGACCACACACGACACACGTCTATCTAGTTCGGGCTCCCCGGTCACTCTGCGGCATCCGGGAACGCCCCGTTTATTTAACTTGCACGCGGCGACGTGCAACGTCACGCCACCACGTGCGCTTCCCACACGGGGCAGCGCCACAGGAGTTAGATCACGTTTCTAAGGAAAGTATCAGTGCGTGCACTTGTCCGGGTTTCGTAGGTATGGAAGTGATCATTGGGAGATGGAAAGCTGTTTACCTACTATAAGCAGCAATCGGTGCCTGTGCTCGCCGCTCTCTTTCATCCGGCAGCAGTTCCTCCTCTGTCTCGGTGCTGGTGTACAGCACTGGATAGGGCAGCGAGTACATGCGTGAATTATTAGTGACTGATTACATGCACGCATGCGCGGGAGTAAAGGTTTGCCTTTGCGGTGGCAACCTGGATGCATCAATGTGTGTAAAGAAACACTAGCCTGGATTGGGGGGGTGGGGGGCTGGTGTTATCTGTTTTGGACCCTCGTTTGTACACACGGTGAGCTAATCTGTCTATAACATCACCAGATCGACTGACCCACTGTAGCAGAAGTGGGTTCTTGTTTGTTAAGCAGCGCGCCTAGGAAGGAACGCACAGCTACAGTATGCAGTAATTTGTAAATCAGGAGTGAGTGGGATATTTTCTGCTTAATGTTTGAGGTAACCACTGTGGCTTCAAGGAATTAAGGCTGGATCTCTGTAGAGTCTCAGTGCCACTGGAGAAAAAAAGAGGCATATGTGAATGTTGTGGCATCAGAGATAGAAGGAGTAGCTATGGACTATAAGTCCTCCAGCCCTGTGGTCAGCACTGCAGCTAGCATTGGGGCTGACAGGTTAGAGTACAGGGGCTGCCCGATATATTGATGTTTTTCCTGTTGGAGGGCTCAGGGAGTTCAATTGTAGGGGCCTGCTGGTTTGGCTTTGTTGAGGCCTAGATTGATGGACTTCAATGTAAACATCCTCAATGCTTCCTTGTGATGTAGAGCATTGGTCACATTCATATTGTTTGGGTCCTACAGCGGATTCTTGACCGATGCTCGTCAATTCTTTTGTTCACTTCTCTTTGAGATTGGCCCACATACCGAAGCCCCCATGTATGATGTATTTCACATTTGAGATTTTGCAGTTCAAAAGATGGTTTAAGTTCCCGTGTTTGTAGTCCTCTTTGAATGATTTTATTGTATTGTTGAATTTGCAAACTGTGCACAATCCACATTGGTAAAAGCCTCTGACGTCCCTGAGGTTCCAAAGTCCTGTTCCTGTAGTCTTTATAGTGAGCCTGGCATGGGTCAGGTAATCTTTAAGGTCCTTTGAATGTTTCAGGGCATCCTGGGGCTGGGTTCGTCTGGGAGGCTTAGTTGAACCAGAGGCCATTATTATTTGATTATACCTCTTATTTTTGTAGTGTCTGGGCTAATTGTAGTTACACAGGTAATAGTGTTCGGTTCTGTTAGCAGTGGTTTAGGTAATAGTAAAGAGTCCCTTGGGGTGCATGATGGTCCTTTTTACGGGTTTTCTTCAGGAGTTTATTCTGGTAACCACGAGCATGTAGTCTGTTCTCCAGGTCAGTTGCATGATGTCTATATTATTCTGTTTCTGCACAGTTCCTCCTCAGTCTTAAAAATAAGTTGTCCTTCAGGTTCTTCGGATGAGTACTTCGTTAGTGCAGGAGGGTTTTGCAGTCAGTCTCCTTCTGGAATAGGGTGCAGATCAGTTTTTCGTCTTGGACCTTGATGGCCAGATTGCCACAACCATGGCTTTCACCCTCCCCCCATCAAGGGGAAGATTTGTGTTATGGAGGGAGTTGTTTCAAGTCACCTGCCAGCAAAACTAAGTGCGAAAAATACAAGTACCAGAATCCTCAGAGCTAATTAACTTGTCAGACCTGAAACAGAAATGCAGACCTGCCTGAAAAAACAAAGAAACTCAGCCTCCCTGAAGATTGATGAAGTCATGAAAACGTGGGTTTGGAGGAGAAGCTAAAGACTGGTAACAGAGTGCCTGCCTTCACATCTTTAAACATTGTTCCAGGAGTCCTGGGCTCACAAGGCAGTGCAGCAGGGCCATCATGCCTTACATTGGAGAGCCACAACCATCGCTTTACCCCTCCCCCTATCAAGGGGAAGATTTGTGCTATGGAGCGAGTTGTTTCCAGTCACCTGCCAGCAAAACTAAGTGCGAAAAATACAAGTACCAGAATCCTCAGAGCTAATTAACTTGTCACACCTGAAACAGAAATGCAGACCCGCCTGAAAAAACAAAGAAACTCAGCCTCCCTGAAGATTGAGGAAGTCATGAAAATGTGCGTTAGGAGGAGAAGCTAAAGACTGGTAACAGAGCGCCTGCCTTCACATCTTTAACCATGATGAAAGTAACTCGAATTCCCCTCTGAATTATATTGTGAGTCAGATGTCGCCTCACACATTCCAAAGCTGCTCCTTGCAGGATGCTCTGCACAAGTCTTTAATGTCCATTATAACCAGAATTTCCTCAGTTTTCTTAAAAGGAGTATTTTCAAAAACAGTCATGGTTTACATGGTGTCCTGCAGGCAAGTAGGTGTATGCTGCTTTAATGGTATCAGAAAAAAGTCTACAAATTTACAGACGAGCTCTAAAATGGAACCACACCCCAATTCTATAGGTCTTCCAGGGGGGTTGTCTGCATCCTTATGAATTTTGGGCAGGGCATAAAAGGCTGGAATTCTCCCCTCGGATTAGTTCAGAAATGCCTCTTACTTACCTGTGATCCAGTCATGATCAAAAGCAAATCTTGTTATTTCTTGGACTTTGGCTCTGATATCTGTGGTGGGGTCATTTTTGAGTTTTCTTTAATTGGATTCATCCTCCAATAGATGTGCTACCATCCTCTTATAATGGTTCATGTTTTGGATGACAATCCCCCCTCCCTTATCTGCTGTTTTAATAACTATGTGTTTTCTGATAGTTGTGTTAGGGCTTTTAATTACTTGTTGGTCAGATTGTGCCTTAAAGATTTGGAACAATTTTGTAGTTTGGTAACCTCTTGTCTGATATATTTCTCAAAGGTAATTTTCGCAGGTGGAGTTTCATTTTCCCTGGGGCAAAAGGAGGACCTTATCCGCAATCCTGTGCCTTCTTCTGGTTCTATCTATTGGGAGTCTTTGAAGTGTGCTTTGAGACAGATAGACAAAAAGCTAAATGTATTCTTACGGTCTAAGTTAAACCAGTGGTTTGGTTGGTAGGGACATAGGATAAACCTTTGGAAAGCACTGATAGTTCTTCCTTTGAGAGGTTGAAGCCTGAGGGGCTGAAGGTTGGAATTTCATTCTGACTTGCTACCTCCATTGGTTCTGTTGCCTACCTCATGGTTGTCTCCAATTTGGGTAGCGGAAGGTTTGCATGGGTGGTGGGGGGGGGCCCCAGAAACCTCCTCTGGAGCCCCCTTTTCTATAAAAAGGAAGCAGAGGTGGAGGGGGATACTGCCTATGGTATGTATTTGTTCCAATAGTTACTGTATTGATCCTCGGGTCCTGAGTCTGAGCTTGACGTGTCGGAAAAGGTCACCCACTTCCTTCTCTGTCTTGTAGCTCCCAGTGTACATTGCATCCTTTCTTTGTCTTGGTTTTCTTTGTACTCTGATGCTAGATAGGGGTATACGTTTTCCAACTTGAAACTCTTGATGTCCTTGGCAAGTTTCTTAAGTTTCTTTTCCAATGTGCCAGCGATAAACAGATCCATTGTGGAATTCATTTCTGTCAGTTTTTCCCGTGTGTTGTCTAGACTACCATTATTCAGAAATGTTTCTTCTTCACTTGCAAGTTCTTCTTTGATTCTAGTGTGTACGTGTTGAGCCGTTGTAATAGTAAGGACCGTAAGGTCCCTATTACATTTTGTAGCTATTTGACTAAAGCCCATCATGTATTCTTTGTCTTCAAGGAACAGTGCTGGCCCATTGTGGACTGTCAGACTCATTGCTACAAGGTTTACTTTCAGGTATTCCCGCCGAAGATGCTTTAAATTGATTGTGTACATTGGAGGTTTAGATGTTCAGCTCTGATTGGGATATGTGCTTCAGGCATGTGTGTGGGACTGGCCATGTGTCCTCTGCCACTTGAGTGTGTGCGCATGTCCCGGGTGCAGGTGTTGTGTCTTTCATGTGATATGAGGTGCATCTGTTTCCTAGTGTGCAGCTTTTTTGATGATGGTGGGAGGCATGTGTTCTTGATAATGTTACATGTGTTGTGAGTTTGCTGTGTGAATTCTGTATGTGTGTGTCTTCATATGTGTTGGAATGTGTCTGTGACAAATCAACTTGTGAGGCGCTGGTGGTCCAGGGATGAATATCGGTTTATGCTACAGCTTTTATTTACTTTTGAACTTTTTGCCCGCTCCTTTTCCGCGCAGCATTGTGAGCACTGGGCTCCTGCTGACTACGGGAGGCGGGGCCGTTGTGACTCACGTGCCATGATCACGTGATTGGGCCACGGACTAGAAATCTGCACTGCAGCCGCCCGAGCGGCGTTGTTTAAAAGCTCACTCGCAGTGTCACGTTGAAGGTGCAGGAGGCATCTCCCTTCTGCTACAGCTTTTATTTACTTTTGAACTTTTCGGCCCGCTCCTTTTCCGCGCAGCATTGCGAGCACTGAGCTCCTGCTGGCTACGGGAGGCGGGGCCGTTGTGACTCACGTGCTGTGATCACGTGATTGGGCCACAGACTAGAAATCTGCACTGCAGCCACCCTTGCGGCGTAAACCCTGGTGGCAGAAGGGCTGGTGCTGTTAGGCTGTTTGGCGGCTTTGGCGCTAGTGCTAGGCTGACCGAGGCTCAACAAAGATCCCACCATATTCATCCAGAAGTCAAAATAAAAACATAAAGACAAACCCGTGGAGACTGCGGGCGAATAGCCTTTGATCCACCATAGTAAGCAAACCTGTGGAGACTGCGGGCGAATAGCCTTTGATCCACCATAGTATGCAAACCCGCGGAGACTGCGGGTGAATAGCCTTTGATCCACCATACTAAGAAAACCTGTGGAGACTGCGGGCGAATAGCCTTTGATCCACCATAGTAAGCATCACATTGCGAGACACATACGGAAGAGAGGTCCTGAATACATCAGCCAGCGTCATAGCATTTCAAAAGGAAACCAACGCACCCGGCAAGTAACACATGACGTAAAGTATTACCATAAAAAAATTAATAATAAAGAACCACTCATTCCGGGCATGTTGACCTCAAGAGACCTTTCAATATAAACTCTCATCCCTTCAATGACACGCACAATAAAGCGCAGGAAAAACGCTGAACTAACCCCCCCGCACATGAATCTTGGAAGAAAGCCAATGGAGACGCCAGAACCACAAAATACAACCATCAAAGTAGACGGAAATAGCAAAAAAACATCCACAAGAGAATCTAACATCAAAGACGTCCCCATATGTACGGAAGGAGAGGAAAAAAGAAGTGAAGTAGTAGGCATAAGCCCCCCAACTGGACCCATAAATCAAGGAGAGAGAAGTGACGGCGGACTGCCATCACCGTCAATAAAGGAGGATATGAATGAACACACACCAAATGCAAAGACACAAAGTATCCCAGAATCACAAGAGAAGACTGAAAACAAAATTGAAGGGGAGAAGACCACCACAGGAGAATCAAGACTCACAGCTCCCTACTCAAGGGAAAAAAATACAGTCATCAAAGGAGAAAGAAACAAACGAAGGTGAGAAAGAGCAAAAGCCACAAGCCCACTGAGAACAAAAGGAGGAAAAAGAAAAAAAGTATATAATCCAGCAAGAAAAAGCAGTAAAGGCACAAAAGAGATGGCAATCCCTGTACGAAAGCCACAGACATTCCCAACAATTAGATACAAAGAAAAATGAGCAGACAAATCCAAAAGCCGCAAGACTGTCTCTTGATACAACCAAAACTGAAAACCTAATGAGGAATCACGAAAGAAGAAGAGAGGTATTTGGTAACACACCACCGTTTGCAAGAAAAAATGAGACATATTCCTTGATTTGTAATCAACAAAAAGGAAACAAACTGATGCTAAAAGAACAACAAAACAAAGACAGAGATAGAAGCCTGCAAAAAATCAGCGATTGGCAAGCTGACTTCGAAGAAAAACAAAAACAAAATCTAGAGTCGTTAGATAACAAATGCAGATGCAACCATCACAACAACCAAGAAATAGCTTCCATACCAACGTCAATACTAGACCTACAAAACATGCTGATAACCACAGCACAATCATTACTGCCATATATGAAACTACAAGAGTCCTTAGTAGAATCAATAAAACATCAAACAACACTCACTGCTTTGATACACTACAAACAAAGTTATCTTGAACAATGCATGAACAAAATTTTGGAGAGACTTGAAATTGAAACACAAAATAGCTATTTATGGCAAACAAGGCTATTCGATATCGCACGATAGAGCCGAAAAAACAGATTTGACTCATGCATTAATCACAATGCTGACAAAAGCAAACAAAGAAAAACCAACACATATGCCTATACCAAACCACCATAGTAAAGCTAACATGACGACAAAAGAAGAAATGGCTGAGAACAGCGAATTAATAAAGGCAGCTCAAAGAGGAGAAATAAAAAGCAAGACCTTGTCCGAAGAATTAAACTTAATTGACTTAACTGAGGAACCCCTTACAGAGATGAAGACAAATAACCATATAGCCAGAGACAAAGAGAAAAAGAACAACCTAACTGATGACAAGAGAGTCCCTTCTAAACCGAAAGAACTAGAAACGTATGAAATCTTCGCAAAAGGAATCAAGATATCACCATATAGAGAGTCTGCAAAAAAAGGAATACCCCCCAAAAAAGAAAACAGAGAGGCTTGCGTGCCTTCCTAAGAAACTTAACAATCCCCGCAAAGGAACCCCATCTAATAGCGAGTAACAAAATACAGTTGACCAAAAAACTATCGCAACAGAACAAACAAGAAAACACTGAGCTTAAAGAGAAAAAGAAAAACGCAGACCATAATGCTGAAGATCCAGAAATAGAAGAACTCATCAATCTATCAACGTACACGGAAGATGAAATTGAACCATCAGGAGAAGCCCAAATCGAAATTGCAGGGGTCTGCATGGTAACGCTGCACGAATATGAAGAAGAGCAACCAGAAGAAAACCAAACCCAAGAAAGCTCCAGATGTGAAATGACCCTTGATGAGATATCAAAGATCGAATGTGAAGACGATGATGAGGCAGCAACAGGTCTGAATAATGAAATAACACCGACAAGGAGACACGAAAACAACAACGATAAGAACGAAGCCACCCTTGGGCAAACTGAAAAAACAATACAATTGCCAACCTTCATCCATCCACAAAACAAACAAAAGGAAAAAACAGACAAGAAGATAAAATTAAAAAGGAGAGCAACAAAAAGTGACAACCTGATAATGAACCACACCAACGTTCTAAGATTGATACAAGCCATTCCAAACATGAAGGAAATCACAACGAAAGATATACGAACAGAAGAATTCTGTGATGACATAACAATGGACCAAGTGAAGATCAACTTCAGCTCTGAAAAAACACAGAATAGAATGATAGATAATAAATTAATCTTAAAGTTGCTAGGTTTCGAGGTATTTCTGATTGAAGAAATACCAAACACAGGAAGCAAAAAACAAACAGCAAAACCAAGCTGGAGACAATCTTGGGCTAATGAAAGTATGTACGGAAAGACCGATGAACATGAGAGCAAACCACCTGAATATGAGAACGAGGACCACATGCACAAAAACAAAAGCAAATGATAATAAAGAATATCAAAACCAACATGAGCTCTATCGAAAATATGGAATATGGAGGCAACAATATGAACCAACAACAACAACAGAAGAAATTTCCAACCGAAGAAGATAACAATCAAAAGAAGACAATATGTACAACACTACACTATGCTCATGGAATACCCAGGGCCATAATCATCTATTCAACATAACAAACCCAACTCTCACAATGGCTGACATAATCTGCATCCAAGAATCATGGTTAACAGAACAACCTATATGTGACAGCTATACAATAATAATGATCCCAGCAATCCAAAAGAAGAAAGGCAGACCGTCATCTGGACTCTTGACGATAATCAAAAATGGGCGAAACATCGATATAATAGAATCTGAACCGTTGGATACAAATTACAATTCTCAAGTATAAAACAGAAAATAATGAGAAAGAATCACCAATCAAGAAGCATGGGAAGGTCCGAATATGGGCTCTAATGAACCTATACTGGAATCCGGTAAGCATAACGGATGAGAAATGTACAGACATGGTATTATCGGCAATAGACGACATCAAAGGCAAACACAATGAGATAGAATTCATAATATGCGGCGATTTAAATATTCACATATTTGATAAAAAAGGAGAAGAACTAGAAGAAGGTCGTCTCACGCCCCGAGCCAAATGCTGGACCAAGGAATTAAGATGCAGGAACCTGAGAAGATCGGATAGCCTTGATACAGCAACCGGAAGACAAATAGAAACTTGGGCAAGAGGCAACTCCACTGCCATAATCGATTATATATACATGACAAAAGACATAAATGAAGAACTGAGCGAATCGATAAACATCAGAACAGAAGTGAGTGATCATTATATAATAAAAAGATCATGGAACACAGGAAAAATGAGCAATAAAAAAAAATGGAATCAGCAAAAATTGAAATAAATAATGGAAAAAATAGATTAAGAATTGGAAGAAAAAAAATGGAAGAACTACCATACATAACAACACTAGATGATACGAAAAAAAATCAACTATGGATGGTTACTCTACCATATAGGTGCCAGAATACAACAAATGGAAAGCAATTAACAAAGAAATATACCCATGCATACAATGAAAAAATAATAAAAAAGAAAAAGGAATTGAGATCAAAAATAAAATTGATAACGAAGCAAAATCTACCTGAGAAATACAAGAAAATCAAAAAGGTAAAACAAGAATACAGAAATTGGATAAAGAACAACAAAGCCGTAATAATGCAAGATGACGCAGAGAAGATGCTACAGACTTTAGAAAACAGAAACACAAGAGAGCTATGGGCGTTACTACACAATCAAACATATTCACAAACCAAAATGATCACTGATGTACCGGAAGCAAAGTGGACGGAATATTTTACAGAGATTTATGGAAACAAATTCATCGAAGGAAAAAAAACATAAAGCAAAAAACACAACATGGCAATGGGAATGGGACCCTGAAGAACTACAAAAGGCAATAAGTACTCTAAATATCTCCAGAGCCCCAGGCCCAGATGGCCTATCAAATATGGTAATCAAGCAGAATCCTAAAATCTGGGAAGCTATTTGTGAGAGCATCTTTAAGATGATCCAGAATACAAAATCAATCCCAAATACACAGAAACAAGCTACAATAATACCCATATTTAAGCATGGCTCCACAAAAGACCCACAAAACTACTGACCTCTAGCCTTACTTGATCCCTTGGGAAAGATATTTGCAAGATTACTACTAGGAAAATTGGACAGATGGGCAAAGGCTGAAAAGAAATATGCAACAAGACAAACAGGATTCATTAAAACAATAGGTACCAATATTAATCTCATTCTACTAAACATACTGAAACACAAAGCCATAAGAACAAAAACGCAGATCTATGCTGCCTTTGTAGACTTACGGCTGGCCTTCAACTCCGTGAGAAGAGATGACCCATCGGATAAATTGAAGGCATGGAAGTGCCAAAACGACATCATTGAACCGATCAAACTCCTGTACGACAACACCAGTATAAGAGTTAGAATGTCGAGTGACGGCTCACTCACGGAACAAATTAGAACGTGGAATGGCCTGAAACAAGGATGCCCACTGGCAGCTACCTTATTCCATCTGTATATGGCAGATCTCGAAATAAACATATACACACCTCAAATAAACCCTCCAAAAATAAATAACACAGCGATACACTGTATCATGTATGCTGACGAAATAGTGCTACTGGCAAAAACACCTAGAGGACTACAGATTGCACTAGAAAAACTAGAAGAATATAGGACAAAGAACCAGCTGAAAATAACTATGCAAAAAACCAAAATCATGTCATTAAAGAAAGAAACCAAAAACAATCGACATCTTCCCTCCTTTTCTATTGGAAAAGATATAATGGAACAAGTAAAGGTCATAAAATATCTGGGAATATGGATCTCCCAATCGCCAACAGAAGAAGAATGGGCACTACATCTCAAAGAAAAAACACTGTCCTTAGCACGAAAGGCAAAAGTAATTCACCGGAAGTACAGAAAATTCTCTCTGACCCCAGTAGTTACATTTTATAAGCAAAAAATTACGGCCAGAGCAGAATCCATGATAAACATCAACAGCAACATCTGGGGCAAATTGGAAGGGAGCTTCTGGAAGAAAGTGTTAAACCTGCCAATATTATTGCCTACGACACGCATCCGAGCTGAACTTGCACTCCAATCGCTTGAATCCATCGTCCTATGGAAACAGCTTGATTTATACCAGAAAATCATGACCAAATCCAATACCCCACCTCTTGAAATATTCAGAACTGAGAAAATTGACAACACGGAACATGCCCTAGAAATATGGAAAACATTGATAGAAGTAAAAAGAGAAGAACAAGAGATATCAATGGAAATGTTACTAGAAAGACCACAAAAGGCGAAAATCAAACTAAGAGAGAATGACTGGCTAAAGACCAACCAAACAAAAGCTAAATACTGGCATGATATATACAGCCCATTTGACAATAGAAGAATTAACCAACTAACATTGTACTTGTAAACCTTCCCATCCTCCCAAATAAGAGACACATAAGAGACACATTCATGAGACTAAGGCTAAACATCCTTCCGACTCGAGAAATAATGGCAGCCAGGAAACAAATCCCCGAAAGCAAAAAACACTGCCGATTTTGCTTAACGATGACAGAGAGTCTACATCACATAATCATGATATGCCCGGCACTGAATGAAAAAAGACAGCAATCGAGAGAATGGTTCATGAAAACCCAAAAAAACCTTAACACCTGAAGATCGCTGGGCGATGTTGATTGCTGGAAATGAAAGAAAATCAGTGTTTGCTCTAATATCTTTCTGGAACAACATCATGAACAATAGACAAACAGGATAATGCACTGTTAGGAAGAAGGAAAATAAGAAGTCGAAGAAGGATTCAACAAAATCCAGGAAAGCAATGCGACCTGAGTAATAAACAGAAGGAAAAAAAAATGATAGGTTTGAATGTAAACCAAACATTTAAAAAAAATATATATATATAAAAAAATATCGGTTTATAAACCATCTATCAACCCCACACCTCTAGTACACCAGAAGGAATCCGAACAGATTGGAATATAAATGAATTATAAGACCTCTTTGTCCAATTTTGGTAACATGGATGGAACGACAGGCTCTGCAAGGTCGTGGATCATTGGTTTGCTGCAACACAGCAAAAATATGATTATTATCCAAAGGTTGTATAAACATATGTACTTTATTATTACTTAAATAGACAGTTCTAGCACACTACAAAATACAACCCACACTGTAAAGGAACATCAGTATTACTGTTCAAGGTTATTTGGTTTCACTACCAAGGGGGCAAAGGGTCATAACTGTCTCTAGGGGCCTTTGGAGGAGGACCAGGGGGCCATAACCACAATGTACCTGGTGCTGAAGAAGTTCTTGGTGCTCGACAGCATTTAGGCGATTCCACTGTGTTTCGCAGCTCTTGGAACAGATTTAGTGGCAGGAGACATCTGCGGGTACCAGGCGGAAAGCAGTTTGCAAAGCAGGGCTGGATGGACATTTGCAGGCTGTCTTGCGTGGCAGCTCGGGGCCAAGAATCATTGTCTCTGTGCTGGTTGGTGGATACGGAATGCTGGTCGAGGCATCTCAGACGGCTCTGGTGACTGTGGCATGGCAACAGTCAGCAGGGCAGCCGGTTGCGGTTTGAGGACTCGACTGTGTTAAAAATGTCCTTAAAAGAGAGACGCTGGTTGATGCTTGTGTGGCACTCCTCCCAGCTTCTTCGCAGGGATCCTGTCCTTTCAAGGCGGACGGCCAAAAGATTAGGAGAATGTTTGCAGGCAATGGCCTTGTCCTTAGATCAGATGCTCTCTGATACTTTCAAGGCGGACAGCCAAAAGATTAGGAGAATGTTTGCAGGCAATGGCCTTGTCCTTAGATCAGATACTCTCTGGCACTTCCCATCTAGGAAGCTTGCTGGCAGAACCTAGTAGGAAATGCTGTGTGCTGGCTGAGCACCGTTTCTGAAGCTGCTGGATGGGTCCTCTGAAACGGGTATTTGCCTCTGTTCCCTGGGATATGTTTAGGGGAGAGATCTTGCTTCCCTCTTAGAATGACTGGCTTTCCTTCACTATCAGAAGATGTAAGGTAGACTGTACCATCAGCTCAGGTCCAAATGAGTCCTTCTTCTTTCTCCTTTCAAAATCTCCATATGAGCTGCTAAGTGAGGGGTTCAGCCCTCTTTTAAAGCCAAATGACCCCCATTGATTGGCGCAGGCTAAGCCCACCGTAATGAACCAATCCTGGGTCCCCACCATTAATCTTCTCTTATACATGAGGTCAGGAAAAGAGTGTTCTGCAACAGGAAAGACAACGGGGTGACAACATATACCTAAGTCCCGCTCATCTCCCTGTCTATTGTAGATCAAAGTGTCTCTCTGGTTCACTGGGCCCTCTGTGACCATTGATTAAAGTGCAGATGGACTGTGTGCGGAATGGCCTCACACAATCCTCGGAGGTTGACCTCCCATTATTAGTTTTCATTTATAAAAAAATCTAAACGCCCAGACGAGAGCACTCTCCCGTGCGGATGGTCGAATTCCTCACAGTCGATATGTGCAGTGTTTGTCATATGGGTGCTGTGTCTATTTTGCATTGTGTTGGCTACGTTGTCATTCTCTGAGGCATTCTCATGTGCATTTGTGATCTGAGGTATGATCTGCAATTCCTTAGTGTAATGTTTCAGTCGGGACATCCGGCATGTAATGCGCATGCATCTGTGGCATGCTTTCTGCAATGTTCCCGACTTTCTTAGGCATATGGTATGGGTATTTATGCAAGTGTGGCCAGAGAATTGTGAACATTTCAGTGGCTCTGTGTCTGTTTTTTGTGGGTGTGTCGATGGTTGTGTCCATGCACTGGGGGGTGGTCAGTGGGAGTATCCATCTATTTGGTGGCGTGTCTATGTTTTTCTGGATGTGCCAGGGGCCATTGCATTTCGGTAAGGGTGACACCCAAAGTGTGTACGTTTGTAGGTATTTACTAAGTGAAAGCGGATGTTGGGATATATGTGTGGAGTGTTGTAAGTTAAACCATGTAGCGGATGGAGGAAGTATGATGCACAATGCATGTAAGTTTGTTGATTGGCTTGGTGACAGCAGGGATGTTTGGCAAAGGTGCGTGGGTGCACGGTTGAAACATTGGCTGGTGTTATGTGCACATATTTGTCATATTTGGCTTACGTTTTCCTTGCCATATACCCTTATGCTGGTATGAGTTCCACTGACGGGTGTTACATGGGGTATTTTTGGTCATACGTGCTTTATCTCAGTGAATCAAGCTTGACTTACGTCCGATTGTGTGCATGGTACTAGATCCGACAGATTTCTGTGTCTGACTTTATAATATGCGTATTTGGACATAACTTACAAGGCCCATATGACTAAATGAGTTTTATCATAATGTACGCACAAAAAAAGTCATAGCAAATTTGGCCCTTAGAGTTTTCAAAATATTTCAAAAGTTATTGAAAAAAGTTCAACAAAATCGTTTTCTGCGGACTCTCCCAACAAACTATGTAAATGCTGTACACTTGAACTTAGCTTTTTTTAGAATTTATTTTCAGCAGTTTCACCATATGGGTAAGTGGAAGAGAGGTTAATAATTTAGCAATTTCATGAACTGAAAATGTCAATTTTCGGGACTTCACATTTTGCACACCACTACTTATCAGTAGTCATCAAAAACACCTGCATGTCATTCCACACTATTCACAAGTCAGGATTAACAGCTACAGGGAACCGACCAAGCATTTTTAGTCCTCTTACCCCACAGGAAACCACGAGCGAAGGCGGCACGCAGCGTAACTCAGTGTCCTGATGAGATGGTGACCGCCCTCATCACTCTGAAAGCAGCAGGAAGAATGGTGCCATTAGTGAAGGAAGAAAGGGGGGTGGCAAGAAAAGGTAGACCTGAAAAGAGGGTCGTTTCCGGGGGAGTGCAGGCAGTGGCCATTGCCTGTGGCTCTGCCATGAATTTAAGAAGTTTTCATTGTACTAATGACAAAGAAAGGGAGGTGGAGGGAAATGATGGAGCAAGAAAGAAGGGTCATGAGAAAAGAGGTGACGGGGCAAGTGAGAAGTGGTCACAAGTAACCAGCACGTGCACCCTCAGGATAGGAGAATACAGAACCTCATGAGGTAAGAAGGAGGAGGTGCCCCGGGTCCATCCCAGGAGAGAGAACAGAGGCACATGGGATTTATTGAGGGAGCAGGCAAAAGAGAAAAGGAAAGTGTTTAGTTTTCAGGAGGATGAAGGGCGTCCTAGTGTGGGACATATTAATAAAGCAGAGTGAGTGGGACACTGAATGCAGCCTGGCAGGGGATGGTCTGAAATGGCTGCAGTACGGTTAATGCCAGCATGGGGAGAGAATAAGACGTGATGGGCTGCCCTACTTAATGGTGCAAAGACTGGTCAAAGAATTCTGAAGCATCCAGCCGGCATGGCAAGTTGTGGTAGAGCACCACGACCCATGCTTTTTGCTGGAGTGAGTACTAGGGCTGTGCAGAGGGGCCCTGATTAGAGTGGATTCAGGACAGCAGGTAAGCACAGAGGCAGGAGAGTGGAGAGTGGGGATGATGAGGTAGATGGAGGAGAATGGATGTGGCACAAAAGAGATCTGGAGAACAGGAGGAAATAAAAAGAACAGTGGAAGTGGAATAAGCAGAAGTCATGGGGGGAAATTGTGGGATGCATTGGTGGGAGGAGATGGTGTAAATGTGTGTGGACCAGGGATTGGGGAATGTGTGGCAAAGTAAAATTGGGAATGGAGTTGGACGTGAGGGAAGAGAGATAATGCCGGTCCAATAGCACAGCGAGTAGAGTGCTCTCTTTGACATCTGTGCAAAGCCTGCTGACGCAGGTTTGAATCCTGGCAGGGCCAAACTCAGCCTTTCATCCTTCCGAGGTCGATAAATGAGCACCACACACCGTGGGTAATAATAAGCAGCGCTCAGATACCTGAGGGTTTGTAGCGCTATATAAATGCTAAATGATTATTATAATGGGTTAATAATTGGCCCTCACTTGTGGCAAGGCACTGAAGGAGTTTCCAGGCACCGGAAGTATGCCAACTGAAATACAGACTGGGGTTGAAACGGAAAATGTTGCAGGTGTGAGTATTACTGACACAGCCTCACACTGGGGAAATGGATGGGGGTGGATAAGGTTGTCATATTACCATACATAGGGATGACAAAGACACTGAGCCTCTTTACGACTTCAGCGGTAGCCGTGCCGGTAATTACCGGATTCATGAATTTACTGGCGCCTTGGAATGGGCAATTACCAGGGCATTACAGCCCCGGCAGACACAGTAATTGCCTATTCCCGGGAGCTTGTAAATATAAGTCCCCTTTCCCAATTGAGTCCCATTGGACTCAATGGGAATGGGGAAGCCTGATGCACCGGCACCATTCGTGAATTGTGCCGGTGCATCCGACATGGTCTAGGAGTGGGTGTCGTTCCTCCCAGCAGGTCAGACCTGCCGGGCTGACAGGCACCCGGTCACAGACCTCATAATTTTCCCGAGTGGCAAGCTTATAATGAGGCCCACTGTCTCTATGCATCTATATGTTTTTTATATTGCGCCACTCGCCCAAAGGCCTCAGGGCTCTCACAAGACATACAAACAAGAAACACATAATGGACTGCATTGTATAGTCACAGTATTAGCAGGGGTCTTGTATTCACTACATTACCTCCATCAAACAGTATTGTTTTCACTTGGTTTTTTAAAAGAGTTGTGTTAGCACAAGTCCTAAGATCTAAGGGGAGTGAGTTCCAAGTGGCTGGTGCCCAGGCATTGAAACTGGCACCACCAATCCTTTTGAGAAGCGCATGTGGCTGATGTAACATTATATTATTGTTTGATTGGAGGGTCTGTGTAAAATGTATTTTTTTTTACCTTGAGGAGAGATAAAGAGGGGCTTCACCCAAGAGGCATTTGTACACCAAAACAGAACCCTTAAAATAGATTTGTTGCTCAACTGGGAGCCAATGCAGCTTCCTATGAGATGAAGAGATCTTGGAGCAACGACCCAGTCCACATAGAGAATGGATAGCTCTGTTCTGTGCCACTTGGAGCCTTCTTATGGTGTCCTCAGAGGTGCGCACCAAGAGACTGTTACAATAGTCTAGCTTCACATTTACGACTGCTGGAGCGATCAGGGCTCTATTGGCCTTTAATAGATACGGCCAACTCTGCCACAATAAATTTGTGTAGTAAGAGCAGGATAATTTGGGGTATGAAACATGTTTCTTGAAGGATAGGTGTGAGTCAAAAAAGACTCCTAATGTTTTGACCGATTCTGAAACTGTGATGGCGTTACCATTCACCATAAAGCATTTATACTGGGGGTCTAGCTTTTTAATTTTTTGTTGAGTGCCAATAACAAGCAACTCTGTATGGCTTAAAAACTTGTTTTACTCTATTCACATCTTCATTGTTTACCCCAGTTAGTTTAAACACTATCTGGGTGTCGTCAGCATAGTTTGCAAACCGGACACCCAGAGAAACAAGCAAATCACATAGGGGTTTAGAAAACAAATTGAAAAGCAATGAAGACAAACATGATCCCTGAGGGACACCACAAGTCAATAGTATTCTTAGTAAGTGGGCATTTCTTTGGGCCACTGTAGCCATCCTTGATCACAAGAATGAATTGAACCAATTAACAGCCAGGTGGGCTCAATTTCTCAGTTTCCCAACCTCAATCAATCTATTCACCAGCAGTGCATGGTGGACTAGGTCGAAGGCTGAAGAAAGATACAACAATAAGAGTAAGACTGCTTTACCTTCCTCATTGACACCTACAATGTTTGATTTTATGTCTACGAGGGTAGTCTCAGTCCCATGATTCATACAAAAGACTGATTGTTCAGTGGCCAAGATATAATTTTGTCCCAAAAACCTTTGGTATTGTGTACAGGCACTTTTATCAATTAGCTTTAGCATGAATGGGACATTTGTGATAGGTCTGTAGTTCCCTGGAACTGTTGGATCTAGATTGTCTTTCTTAATCAGTAGGGTTATCCATGCCTCCCTGATGTTTTCTGGACCATAGGCCTCTTGAAAGGAACGGTTAACAAAGTGTGTAACCCATGGAGCAAGTGTTTTTGCAAAGTCCGTAAAAAGTGTTGCCGGAAAGATATCCCCCTTACAGGAAGTAGGTTTCATATTAAGTATAATCTCCATTGCCTCCTTTTCCATTACTTCTTTGAACAAAAAGGACAGAGAGTTTACTTTAAGTTAAGGTTTTAGATGATATCAAAGAAGGATCAGCAGAATGTAGCAATTTAACCTGGGCCTGAATGCCGTGTTGATGTTGTGTGGTTTTTTGGATAAACCCATTATGGAAGCGTTTGCACCAGGAGTAGATGTCTTAACCACCAATCATGAACAGTTCTTTGGGTTTTGATTTTGCCTGTTTTACTCTCATATTTCAGTATTTTTCTTTAGCTCTGAACACCTCTTCCTTAAAAGTTCTAACTGCCTGTTTATAAACTGCGGCCGACTCAATTTTGGGATGTTTCTGCCAGCTGCATTCTGCCTTGCATTTTACCCCTCTGGCATGCAGATCTCTGCGGTAAACCACTGATTAAAACAAACTACTTTATTCATTTTTACTGGTTTTAGCGGTGTCAAAGAATCAAAGGCTCGATATGTTGCCATTCTAAAGGAGTATGTGAAAACATTGAGGGGGAGGTTGTCTTCCAACTAGGGTAATAAGGGTAATACTCGAGAATTAAAAGCATCAGTAGAAACTTTTTTACAATTCTGAGTTAAAATAGAAGGTCTAAGCACTTTTACGGATTTACCAGGAAAGAGATGAGAAGAGACCTCAAAGAACACGTGGGAGTGGTCTATCCATATGCATTCTTCCACAGATGTTACTAGTGTCTTCTGGTTTTTAGATTAAATCCGATCCAGTGTGTATCCCATATGTTTTATGGGAAGAAACATGTTGATAAAAACCAACAGATTCAAATGTTTACAGCATTGACAAGCCCTCCTGGTTCACAGGATTATTTGCCCATATATTAAAATCCCCTAGAATAATGAAAGCTGTTGTGTCCTTGGATACACCACCAATGACTAAAAGGAGTTGCTCTTCAAAGAGAGGCATTAATCTCGGGGGACGATATAGAAATAAAGTGCTAAGTGAGTTGACAGAGTTGATATTTATGTTTATCAACATGGCTTCACATTGATCAAGTTTAGGATTAGTAGACATACACAAATTCAGTTCTTGTTTAAAAAATATTGCAACTCTCCCTTTCCTGCATTCCTCACGGTCAGTCAGGAAGCAGGAATAACCAACTGAAGTAGCTATAGTGACCGCATGGTTAGCTGTCTCATGCATCTAAGTTTCTGTAAGGAGTAAAACATTAAGGTTGGATTCAAGCATAAGCATTTCACAAAACGCACACAAATAAGATATATGCAGGGGAATTTTCAGAATTTTTAAAATGTTGTGCCGGAAAATGAGATACAAAGAGTGGTCCAAGGAGGAAATGGGGAAACGGAGCAAAAGCCTTGGGTTCCAACGAGGATTGAGAATTGGATATCAGCTTTCCTTTTATATGCGAGAAGTTCCTGTAGTGAAGCATTACTCTGATCAAATGTAAGGACTTGAGACGAAAGTCCTAGGAGTTTTGCATCGTTATGCTATGACAAGGAGTTCAGTGTCAGGGTGGGAGATGTCCAGGCCACGGCATATGGTAATTTTGATGTGGGATTGTGGTTGCAATGGACTGCACTGATGCAATATTTGACTGGGGCATAGACTGCGAGTGGCCTGCCCCGTCTACATATTTCATTTAAAGGGTGTTCCTCTTTATTTCACCTAAAACACTTCTTCTGCACGCATTTCTTCTACATTCACTGCATCAGAAATATTGTTCTTCAAGCAGTTACTTCTTCTTACCTTTAATTAGTTTTTATCTTGCAATTGTCGTGGTGGTGATGCATATGGTAATTTTAGCTGTAAGGTTAGGGCTAGTGTCAAGGAGGGAGCAGCAGGAAGAATGTAGGTGAGAAAAGAAAGTGGTTACAAGGGGTCTCCCTCTGTAATAAGAAAGTGAATGTTAGAAGAAAGGACAGCCAGAAGAAGTAAAGGTGTGAAGAGATAGATGTGACAAAGTGAATGTATGGCAAAGTAAATGCTGATAAAGTAAAGACTTACATCCCATTTAAAGAGCACTGCACCTTTAAGATTTACAACGTCCCCAGTGTGTCAAAGCCTAACCTCCACACCAAAGTAGGTCTAAATGCCCACATGGGCCAGTGGCAAATGTAGAGGTAGAGAATATTGGTGCTGTACCCAAAGCACAGCTCTAGCTCATGTTGCGTCTCTGCATTTTAGCTCAAGAGCAAATACTACCTATGCGCATCTGACAGGCTTACTATTGGGCAGCAAGATTGTAATGGGTTCACCTTGTGCATGAATCTCTGTATGAATGCTTACTACACTGGTGTACTGGTGTACATGATAAACATTAGATGCTTTTAAATGTCTTTCTTACACGGTTTTATCACTAAACGAAAAAACGTATCTGCACCTGGATTATAGTGTCTTTTATACTCATAAATAGATAAATATATATATACATATATATATTCTCGTGCAGAGATAATACGTTGAGCATTAACAATAGAGTAGTCAAACTATATAGAGTTACTAATATTAACAATAACATATTTGAGTAGATACCCAGCATCCTCCGCTAAAAACTAAAACTACCTACTACCAATTACCAATGTGTGTGTAGTGTGACGGGTCAGAAATGGGAGGCGGACACAAAGTTGTAATATTCTCATTGTCAGACATTTGTATTAAATGAAAAGAGGTTGGATAAACACCTCTCTGACCCTATCCTAAAGAAGTCGAATCTGACCCTCAAACTAGAAGCAAACAACTAAGGGTTGCAAGGAAATGTTTCTGGCTTATGTTTAGTAAAAAAAGTGCTTATAACCAAAATATAAAGATAAATCCAACAGAAAGTGTTTCTAAGGAAAAACCCTTGGATCCAGAGGGTGATTCCCTTCCCCTGGATATTTAGTTAGGATGTCAAAAGTGTCTCTTGCGAACACCAATTTCTTTTTTCTTTATTCTAGATTCAGTAAGTTCTTGTTCAACCATATATTTCCTGACATCCAACACTTCCTTGGTTTCTTTGTATGGTATTCACAAAGTTACTAGATACACAAACATTCTATTTATATAATGCATTCCCAAATAAGCTTGTTTTAGCTTCTTTTGTACTTAAGCAGATTTCCTGGTGTACTCCTTAACCAGAATTCCTCCTGTGAGCTCTTCAGATCTCCTGGTATACTCCCCTGACAGGTATTTTGTCACATTGTTACAATTCTTTCTATAGGGCCAAATGCCTGGTATATCTACCTACCAGGACTGCTTTCATGTGTTTCATAATTTCCTGGGTATACTTCCCAGCCTGGTATTTTGTAAAAAATGGTTAAACTTTCCTCTAAAATCTTGGGTGGAACTCCTAGTATACTCCCCTGCCAGGAATCCTTGTATGGGTTCTTTAGATCACCTGTTATACTCCTCTGCCAGATTTATTCCCAGAGATATAGACTTTTCTTTACAGCTTTGGTGGATTGTCTGGCATACTTTCCTACCAGGAAACCTTTTATGGACTTCTCCGATCCCCTCGTACACTCCCATGCCATGTATCTGTCCACAGTTGTAATGTTCTTATACAGTTGCAAAATGGCTGTTATATTTTGTTGTCAAGACTTATTTTTATGACCTTAGATTCCCTGGTATCTATCTCCCCTGCCAAGTAGCTTGCCACAATGTTAGAGACTGTATGCACCTTTGTTGGATTGCCAGGATATTCCCCTGTCAGGAATCCTTCTTTGGGGTCCTGCAGATCATCTGGTATAATTCTCTTCCAAGTATCTTTACCTAAATATCAACTGCTTGGTGTATTCCTCTTGCCAGGACTTCTTATTGGTTTCACTATCCTTGTTACTATGCCACAGTCATATCAACTTTTTTGTGCTTCAATATCCTTACTTAGGGTAACAATTGCTACAGCTTTCCCCCACATTGACCTTTCATGCTTAGATATTTGTTCGGGTTTTGCTGCTCCACTTTATCTTGTCGGTATTCAAATATTCTTCCTTTTATGGTATTGCTTTAACATTTGGGGTTATCTGTATTTAAACAATCTTGTTTTTTGTACTTGGTTCCCTTCATAAAATTCATATATATTTCCTTCATTTACATGCTGACACTGTTTTTGGAGCACCATGTATGAAGACTCAGCGTGTCTTCTTTGCGATGTGGGATGTTCTGACCCACTAGGCTCTGCCCTGCAACATCACTGTGTGCTGCTTTCATCAAAAACAACAGAATGGCTGCCGAAAAGCCCTATGAGCACTAAAAATCTCTGAGAAGTGCGCAGGGAAACCGGAAAAATAGGCTGCCAAATCTACTTTGCCTGTGTCAGTGGTAGAACAGGAGACCACACTGCCAAGACCTGTCATTGGGCTGCCCACAGGGTGAAATGGAACTACATGAAAAGGCAGTGCTGTATTGCCAGGAAAACCCATAAGTGCTTTAAAATCCGTTTTTCGTTGACTGTTGAAATTGCAAAATAATGGTTCCCCAAACATCAGAAAAGATCCAACATCCTTGTTGGGTGTTAACCATAACCTTATTTAAGGAATCCCCATTAGCACAATGTCAGTAGAAGCACATTTCATCACAAGAAAATCCACATTCAAAAAGGTGCTTGCCTGGAAAAATATGTCAGATATGGGCACAGTACCATCGCTCGCCTGTGTCAAAGCAGTCATTTACTTATACTGGCAGTTTAAACTTGTGTCTCAAAATCAAATTGTGGAAAAGAAGAGACTTGCCATTAAAAGTAATATAGGTTGCTACTATGCAATCTCTATTTTTTAAAAAGACTGGAATCAAGAGATCTGTGTGTATATTTGTTGAAAATGTAAAGTTTATTTAGAAAAGACAATGTTAAACAAAGTGTTTAAGAGTGAATTGATGCCAGCCACACTGGACTTCAAAGGCACATTCCACAGTTTGCTCCAACAAAGGATGCCTTCCTATTGCTCTCTGCCCAGGAACTATCATTTAGATGTTAATGAAAAGAGGCAGGAATTTTGTTCTGCTTCTCTAAGGAGAGACAATAGGCTTCCTGGACTGAAAGGGAATGCTAATTCGGGTGTCGACAGAAACCAACTGCCAGTAGGAAGAGGCCAGGAGTGCTCTGGACCCAGCCAAACCTTGGGGGCAGGACCAGACAGATTTGTGCATCTAAAATCTCAAGAAATTATCTTTTTGAAAAAGACTCACAGAGAACTATGCAACTTTTGTAAAAATCTGTAAATTATAGGTTGTTAACAGAAAAATGTTGCCCACAGTTTGAAACTACTCTGAACCCTGTGCTATGTTCAGAGACAGGACTATAGATAATTCGATTTTGTAGCAATTGTGATAATGCTAGAAATATGAAACTTCACAGGATTATGCCTAGATGTCATGCGCATATATGTGGGAAAATGTGGACAGATCGGACACTGGGTACCCAACCAAAAGCGCAAAGAACCCTCATATTTGAACCAAAGCTCTCACTGAGCTGGGACTTGGATGGATACGTGCTCTACTAAATCTGTGATGTAATTATTGGTTGTAATGTGAATATGATTTATGTGAAAAATAAATGTACTGTACAGAAACAAAGGGGAGGTACTCCCTGGATTGTAAAATGCTGCATCATGTGTTCCTTCTCAAATCAGGAGAGAGGACAGACCTTAACCAATAGGATTCCTAGAGGGTGTGCTTAGTATAATTCAGCCTACCCACCCCTTTGGGAAATACATAAATAGGGACAGGTTAGGACCTAGACACACAGTTTCACCCATCAACTGATTTACTGGCAAAGCGCTCTGCAGGAGAACCCAGATCTAAGACTCCAGAATTCTGAAAGCAGAAGGCCCAATTCCAAAGCTGAACCCTTCTCAGCTGGCCTTTAAAATCTGGCAACCTGATTTTACCCCCAGACTTCCAAGGGGAACACCACCAAACAAACAGCCTGGCTGTGCTGTGTCTGCTTTCTTGCCAAGAACTCTTGCTAGAACCCAGAGATCCAAACCAGTAGAGCAGAGCTGTTACCTGATAGCTGCAACCCAGAACCAAACCGCCAGATCCAGTCCAGAGGCCATGCAGTGTCCACAGTGCTGTGCTGAGTGCAGAACCGAGCGCCTAAATCCTGTCCGGTGGGCTAGCAGAATTCCAGTCCAGAAATCCCTTTGACCAGATCCTGACGGGCCTATTCCAAACCATAGTTGTGAGTATCTATAGCATAGAATTGTCCATAGCCAATCTCTTATCCTTAAGTAATCCTATCCCACCATTATATCATATTCAGAAATGCATTGTAGAATCTCTTTTGTTTTTCCTGAATCTTTCTCCCATCCATATAGTCCTTTGATAATAGTAGTGATAATATCATCTTTGCGCTAATATATTTACTGAAGAAGTAAAAGTCAGAACAGAGGCGCCGCTGATCTGGTGGCTGTCCAATTGGGTATCTTGTATCTTCATAGCCTCCCTAGAGTAAAGAAAATTCCTGTTTGTAATTCAAAAGCACATCTTTCATTTGAAAATCTTGACTCTTTCTGAGAAAAACCGACCTCTACTACAACCTTCATAACTTCTGAACCATGCATGCTAGAAACGTAATGTATCTATATCTATAGCATAGAATTAATTTTAGTGTAAAATTGAAGCTAACATCCTCAGCTTTCAAACAAATCTAAAACCGCATTCCAATTCCTTATAGTTTGCCGCAATCGCGTTTCTCGCGCGCTGAAAAGTTTCCTGTGAATTGGTAGTTTGACTCAATTTCCTCACGTGTAAAATAGCTATTCTTTGCAATTGACCTCAGAATTCAGTTTACAATCTGCTAGTTATTCAATCATCATTGCTAGTGTTTACCTGAAACTATACAAAGCGGCTCCCACTAGTTTTGAATCCAATTTAGAGATTTAAATCAATTTTTCAGTGTTTTTCCAATTCATTCAAAACCACATTCAAAAGCATTTGACCTGTTTGAAATCATTCCTGTTTCTCTCTATGCTTGCTGGGGGGAATTGGGATTGAAACTGCATTTGTTGAGTGTGTATTTCCTGAAAACTGTGTTCTCTTCTTCCATCTCTATATTGCATATTGGGGGGAATTGAGTAGTGTGCAGGGAAAA
This sequence comes from Ambystoma mexicanum, assembly GCF_040938575.1. Lineage (NCBI taxonomy): Eukaryota > Metazoa > Chordata > Amphibia > Caudata > Ambystomatidae > Ambystoma > Ambystoma mexicanum. Next base: position 273,502,447 of record NC_090934.1, read on the forward strand.
GAGTGACATTGCATTTGACTGAACCCACACAAAGTTTTAATCTGTGCTGCATGATTTTTCTTATCCATACTCCTTCTGATTAAAGAGATTGTTGATTGTAACATCACCCATTGGTGATTATTGTATAAATATTAAATAGTGTGATATATATATTGTTCAAATCAATAAAATAAATCTTTTAAGTTTGCAAAACAACCTGCTTCTTGGTTCAGTGAGACTGGGGGGATTCAAAGAGAGGGGCGTGATATAAGGGTACATCATTCAGAAATAAAAGAACTTATAGACATAAATATATAATAAAGGGTTTCAGCTGTGCGTCACACGCTAGGCATTGACTTAGCTGGAGTGCTGGGTTGAAATCACTTACAGCGGTTCGCGTTTTGGTGGGATAATTCCCTCCTCCGTTCTCCAACTCCAAGTGTGCGGACACCCATTTAGCTTTCAGTTTGGCTCAGCGGGTACAGGTTGGCTTGCCTCTTTGGTCCGGGTACGGAACTGCTGTATTCTCGAGTGGGCCAACACCTGTGAGCTTCTGCTTTGCTCTCAATGCCTCCATGACTTTCCGTGCTCATCAGCGCCGTCTCTCCCCAGTACTGGCAGCCGGTTTATGGTCATTGCATCGAAAAAGATGCATTGAAATGACAATGCATCGAAAAAGATGCATCGAAAATAAAAGCATCGAAATTATATGTTTTACTGTAAAAGTACATATCCATCGAAACTTTTCCATCAACTGGATATGCACTTTTAAATGTAAAAGAAAGCATTTTGATGTGTTCATTTTCTATTTTAAAACGTTACATGGAGCTGTCCGGTGCTGAAATTACGGCACTGGCTAGCTCCTTGTAACATTTTAAACCCCCACGCTCACCCCCCCTTAACCCTAACCCTAATCTAACCTTTAATCTAACCCTAAATCTAACCCTAGCCCCAACACTAACCCCTAACCCTAATCTAACCCATAATCTAACCCTTAATCTAACCCTAGCCCCAACCCTAACCCTTAATCTAACCCTTAATCTAACCCTAGCCCCAACTCTAAACATAACCCTAGCCCTAGCCCTAGCCCCAACCCTAACCCTAACCCCCAACCCTATCCATTGAAATTAACCATCAAACATTATTCAATGAATATGCTTATCGATGGAAAGGCAATTCAATTAATATTTTTTGATGGAAAGGTATTCAATGGAAAGGTGTTAGATGGAAAGACCAGATATCCCGGCAGCCTTCTCAGATCCTGTATACTCCACCTCAGTGACCTCAAGCTAGGACTTGATGTCCTATCCTGTACTCTCACGTTCCACAGTGTGGCTTCTGATTTAAAGATCCTGCACACGTCAGGGATTTGAAAACGATTGGTCTGCTTGTTGTTATTTGAGCTCTTGTCGATTTGTACTAACTCCTTGTCCTGCTCCTTGTCTCAGTACCATAGGATTATAGGAGAGGATGGGCCTCATTCCGAGTATGGCGGTAAGGGATAGCGGCCACCGGTAACGAGACCGGTGGCGGTATTCCCTTACCGCCATACTCCGAGTTCCCTCTGCGCCCTCGCCCTTAACGCCTGCTTTGAGCAGGTGTTAAAGTCGAGGGCGCAAAGGGGCCTCCAAGCCAATAACGGTGACCGTAATGAACGGTCACCGTTATTTGCATCTTCCCCATTCCCATTGAGCCCTATGGGGGCTCATTTGGGAATGGGGAAGAGCCTTGGTGAATGGGGAATTACCGCCCCGCCGACCTTGGAATGGGGCGGTGATTCCGCCATCCACCAAGGCGCTGCCGGTCTGGGTACAGCGTCAACCAAGGCGTTAATAGCGCCATTGGTTAGCGCCGTACTCGGAATGAGGCCCGATGTCCATATATTCTATTGGGTTTCTGAGATGATGTTGTTCAAAGGTTTCAGACAGAAATAACATCAGAAACTTGAGATGTTGTATGTGTGTTGTGTATGTTTGAGGTATACATGTGATTTTCACCAGAGGTTTGTGAGATGACAACACGCCATCAAGAACTTGGGTATTTTAAGGTGTTGGGATGGAAATGAGTCTGCCCCCCCCCCCTTAGGCACTTCCAAATAAGGCAAACCCCATATGAGGCAATATCACCTATAAGGGGGCGCACCAATCATCACCACCTACCATACAAAGTGCTTGAAGCGCATAGAAGATGGCGCTTAGCACTAGAAATACCCACGGTCTGCGATGCCATATTATGTTAGGCCCAACAAGGGCAGGCCGTAGGCTCACGCTTCTCATGTCCCCAAGCCACAAAGCCCAATTTCTACACAACAAGCTGGCTCCGCTTGAGCCCTGTTCCCACAGAAATCCATTTCCCTCTCGTCCCTTCAGTGTTGTGAATATTTAGTATCGCCTCTAGGAATGTGCCCAGCAAAGAGTGTGAGACAGCACCAGATGCTACACTGTGCCCATTCATCTCCAATAACCTGCCATCAGGCCTCTAACCCCCGCCCAGCCAGGCCAGAGCCAGTCCCACACCACTCACTCAACCCACACACCTCTGAATTGTTGATAAACACAAGGCCCCCTCGTCCTAACCTCCTCAAAGTGTCCACCACAGATCTAAAAGCCCACATTAGTGTATTTCTCTCCAGCTGCCACACACGTCTCCTGTAACACTCAAGATCAATTCCCAGGGGGGAGACGTGGGGTGCGGGAACTGTGGTATCGATAAAGCCCTGAATCCTGTGCCGCCCAGGTCCCTGCTATAAACAATGAATAGGCTGTCTCAGTTGTTTAGTATAGATATATACAGTGTATTTTATGTATGCCCTGACCTTCACCACAAGGATTACCCCAGCTGACCCACATGCCTCAAGATCCACAGAGAAGAACCAGCCAATTGCCGCCTGGCATCCCCTATGGGGCAGGCCCATGTGTAGGGTGCCTCCAATCAGCGGCACCAAAACGTCCTGTATGTGAATGACGATTCTCATGTTCATAACCTCATGTTTGCTGACGTAAGATATGGCAATCTCTAGCAGCAGAGTTATTTGCTGGCACTTGTATTTTATACGTGTAAACCTTGTTATCCTTGCAAAGCTATCTCTTGGCTTATTTCTCTAGCAGATTGTATTTATTCTGGAGTGTACGTAGAGAAGGACTTGCCTTCAAAGGTGTTCTTTAGGTGGAAAGGGAGAATACCACATCTCATCTGATGGAGTCACTACCTCCCCCTGACAGCTGTCCCCTCCCATGTGATCCTCCCTCATAAATCCACCCGAGGGCTAGGATCAGATAGTGACTGCCATCCGCTGGCAACATGGGAGGAGGTCAATGCCAGGGAATCTCTGATAACTCTACGGCATTCATCACAGTAGCCATTGTTTGTTTGTTTGTTTATTTATTTCTAATGTGCACCAAACCTGGAGGTAACAGGGTGCAGCAATACGAAGATGCAAGGCTTACAAAGTTTCAAATTAATTCACAATGTAACCAAATAAATGTACAGGTAAAATTACTTACAAGCATGAGATAGGTGTAAATGTTCAGATTATATACAATTCAAATGTATGCATTCCAATTATTATTTACGGTGATGGGCAGCATCATCGAAATGTACTATTGTGTAGGCAGTTGTAAAAGTCTAACTAGCCTTCAGTCAAGTTGAGATGGGTGATATATCTCTTTCTAAAGTGTAGGTAGGGTTGGTCTGCTCTCAGCTTGTGAGGCAGGGAGTTCCAAAATTTGTCAGCCTTCACAGGAAAACTATTGCCACCAATCTTAGTAAGCCTAAATCTCGGTACCACAAGGCAGTTAGAATTGCTAACTCTTGTTGGCCTACTAGAAGTTCTTCTCAACAGTTTGTCTATTAAGTAGCTAGTGGCAACATTGTTTAAGGCTTTGTGGGTCAAGCAGGCAATTTTTAACTGTATTTTATTGTAGGTGGAGAGCCACTTATGTTGACGTCTAGTTGAGGCGATGTGTACTCTTTTGTTCATGCCTAGTGCAGCACTTAGTGCATTATTTTGCAGAATTGGTAACCTCTGGATGGTTGCTTTGTTAGCACCGGTGTAGAGAGCATTGCAGTAATCTGACCTAGAGAGGATTAATGCTCTAGCCAGGATAATGCAAATGTCATTTGAGAGAAATGGCTCACCAGCTCTAATGTGCTTACATGTGTGGGCTGTGTTAGAGGCCAGAGATTTCACTTGTTTATCAAAGGACATGGTTGAGTCAAGGTAAAAGCCAAGGGTTTTTACCTCCTTAGACTCCTTAATCATGTTTCCATCAATGGTAAATGAGGAATATTTGTGACCTAATTTATTGATGTTGGAAAGAGTACCTAGAATTATCAACTGAGTCTTGTCATCATTCAGGCATAGACCGTGGGCCAGGAACTTTTTAAATCATACATTTGCGATGCCGTGGATTGGTATGCCAGGGAATAAGTGAGGTTCTACAGGCAAACCTCTGCATTATCCATTAGGTGGAAATGGCTTAAAACTCTTTCAGAAAATGCATAGCTTTTATGGACAGTTAGCTAAGAACAACCAAAAAGCAATCTAAAGCCATGGGTCAACAGATTACAGATAAAGCATTTGCTAGTCCCAGGCAAAGCATTATTGTCACCCGTTCTTTGATGGATCCACTTATCCTGACCAAAGTGTGAGCGGCAACACCGATTATATATGTGCACTGTGACAAAACCCAGTATGACCCTTATCTCAGAGCATCGCCAGAACAGGGAAGATTGAAAGGCTAGTCTAGCAAACACACATCATGGTGCCACCTAATAGTCCACCCATGGAAAAGAAATATATGTTGAAATGACAACAAATATATATATACTGTTAACCCTAAAATATCGAAACAATGGAAAATGTTGAATTTGAAAAAAAAATGGCAAAGTGACAATTTTTAACACATTGGGAAGTTTACTTTCTTGGATAAAAGCATCTGAAAGCTGTTTGCTGGCTGTTTGCAAGGCAGTTTAGTTTTGTAATTTAGGTTTGCCTCCAAATTATTGTAACACGCATTAAAAGTAGGAATTTGTAAAAATTGACGTAGTACCAATTGGCCCATTACTAGCATTACAGTCTTGGTCTTGCTTCCTTACACAGGCAGTTCAAGATTTTGTGGGCCAACGGTTCAACAGGTTTTTGTCCCTTCGTGGTCCACAGTCATGTAGCCATCAGTGAAATCTCACAAACCTCCTCCAGCCTGCTTAAACACCTAGTTTTGGAAGGCTAAGTTAGATTCCTGTCCTTGTTAGCCAATCACATTCTAACAGATAATTGGGCCTCATTATAAATGTGCTGGTATCCAGCCAGTAACACCCCCAGGATACTGGAAAATGGAAATACTGTTAACACCACTTGTTCCAATGGAATTACGATCTCCATTTCATTGAGTCCCATAGGACTCCATTAGGGATTTGGCGGTATTACTGCTGGTGCTGGTAGTAATAGATATTTTTGGTCAGCAGGGTGGCAGAATTACCTCCAGCTCTTAGCTGGGGGTAATACCATCCACCCCACTGGCAAACATGTACTTTGCTGGTACGGAAACATGCTAGTATACAGTAATACTGGCACATAATTTCTGCACCAGCAATGTCTTAATGAGGCCCAATTTGCAATAATTTTTTCTTGTTTGACAAATTATTGTATGTTTTTGAATTTGTTGTACTATTCTTCTGCTATGTTCTAAGTACAACACTGATAATGCGACCATCTGCACAAGAAAGCAAAGCAAGTAGATTGTTTTGAACGCTTTGGATGTCCTGCACCAATATCTCACCACAGCTAGGAACCACCTAGGGGAGGTACGCCTAACACCCTGCTTTCCGCACCTGCATCAGCAACCCATAACTTCCCTGAGCACCTCACAGAGCTCCAATATGGCCTCACCTGACAACACTTCCATCGCTCTTTGGTAATGCTCATCTTAACCATTAGGGGTTTTTGCTGATATGCTGTGTAGCGGTGCACTCCTTGATGGCCTCCCAGCCTCCCCGAGCCACACCCAACACCACACAAAAGTATCTGCACCCCCCACTCATCTACTTCCTGGTGGTGCCAGATCATTGGGCCCCAGGAGGACCGACACACCCACCCATGCCACACTACCTAACCACCATTAAATCAGTAACACGTCATACTCAGGATGGGATGCAGAATAACTCTTACACCAAATAATAAGACTGACTCAGGATGTTGGCAAAAAGTGTCGCCCAGCATTTTCATTTTCAATTGTCTGAAATGGGGAATTACAACGAACATCAACAGACATCGCACAGACATCGCACAGCATTATCTCAACACATTAAAATCATAAGTGATGTCATACTACATGGCAAACTAAGAAAACCTATGGGGGTTGTGATTGGCTTAAGGGGCACATCTAAGTATAATTTCTTTAAGGGATTGGGTTGTGATTGCGTCTCTACAGTCAGGTGGACAATTTATGCCCACCACTAGTGCAAGTCATCTTCATCAGTTACTAGATGCACGGTACATCATTGGTTATCAAACTATAAGGCCCTTCGTTATATGGCCCCCTACTATTGGTTGTACCCTTCTGGAACATTCGGCTCTTTGGCAGCACGTAAGCTGGTGCCCCAGGTGCCAGTGGATGGCCTTGACCGTGTCTCCCCACCCAATTAGCCCAACATCTCTCATGGCTCATGCCGTCTGCCATTCATATTGTCTTTGAACTTGTCCTTGCAAAGTATCATTGCTCCTGAGAATAAAAGGTAGTATAGGCACTCTCTTATCACAGTTCAGGTCTGTACGGCCAACTATTTCGATCCTGGATTCAAGTGACAGGAGAACGTATTTCGGCCCATTTCACAGCATTTAATTGTCTTGAATTAATAAACTTGGCACTCATGGTGTTCTTTCTTGCACCTTAATCAGGGCTGATTCAGCTTCTCACATTCACTGTTCTTCAGGGATAGATACCCAGTTGTTGGCCTCTCCATCCTTTGACACCAGGCCAGACAGCCATTTCAGGCCTTTCCTCAATCTTCAGCTGCTTTCTTACTGTGACACACTTTCCGATCCTTCTTTCTTCATGGGTCTAAGCTTACTAAATATGTGACACCGATGTCCAGATTCCATATAATGGCAGCACAGCCTGCAGTCTATTCACTATGTATAGCCAGCCATTATGATTACCTAGTCTACTTGCATTGCTGCATATGTACAGTTATAAAACGGCTTGCATTTTTCTGCAATGCTCTTCACATGTGCAATCTTCATTCTGCATATGAAAGTTTACTTGATTATTTACTTCGTCATCAGAGTCTATAAGGTCTATGCATCTTCTACTTTGACGTCACAAGTCACTTCATATAGTGTCTGCTCAATAGATATCTTTACTCGAAAACTCTTTGTGGAATTTGCACCATCACTGGTATCGTGCATGTTGCGATTTCGGGTTTCCAAAATATAGGAAGAATGGGGGCGGGACTTTCTGCAGAAGCATTGGACTGCTTCTCTACACTCCCCTCTCTGGTTGATTAATCAACCACTCCTTCACCAGTCTACACATCTTGGGATTTTCTCTTGAAGAAGCACTTCTTTGGAGTCTAGATTTTCACTACTCCCTTCAGGGATCCTGCTGATTTTACATGTTCATCAACACTCCAGGTCATTTAGCTGCATTGTCCATTCAGATTACAGTAAACCCATATTCCCACATGCATCCTGTTATTTCTTGGATACAGGAACTTCATTCCCTCAGGTGCTACAATGCTGGCCTCTATATATTTTCTGATCTCTTCATCTGTCAATTCCTTGGCTCCAAACCCTGACTCGACATCGATCATGATCTTCATTCATACTGCTTTCTTTGCTGTCTTCTTGCACTGTGTAATTATTATCCTAATCACACAGAATCCAAACATCCCCATCAGTAACACTGCTCCCAGGAACTTGAAAATATTCGCCATCCATTGTGGAACCCATGAGAAGATTGGTGCAAACCAACTTTCTTCTGCAATATCTTCTGTCTCATCTTCCATTTTGTTATGTAGATTCATCAGCAATGTTATGGACTCTGTCATGGTCCCATTCCTGTCATCATGAGAAGATATGAACATGCAACATGATTCTCTGATTTTGGCTCAAACTCCTCCTTCCATTGCTGTGATCATATCAAAGACATATCTGTTCTGGAGGGTCATCAATCTTATGGCCCTCAATTCTTCTTTGATAGCATTGAATCCCATTATGGTAGTGTGATCATCTGCAGGTGCTCCCAGTGAGTGATCTGTACCTACTTCACATTGGCCAGTGTCTGGATCCCTGGCTGTTCATATCTGATCACTGGCTTTCTTCCAATCTTGCACATAGTTGTCTTCTCTTTGAGATGTCACTTTAGTTATCCAGAGAAAGGATGCTGTTCTGCCTTGGAACTGTCCTCTTGTCTGGTAGAGTGTGATATGCATCAGGCAACGAGCTCTTTGCACTGGTACTTCTGCAGCTCTGAATATCTTAGAGGTTCCCATGGCATAAGGTATCAGGGAACACACATAGCAGCTCTCCTTAGATGTCCTTTCTCCTACTGGTGTCACATGTTATTACCCACATGTACTGAACCATCTAGATATTTGTTTATTCCATTATTGTCTTCCTCTGTTGTCTCTCCTGTGTCTCTTTAACAAAATGTTTGCAGCCCATGGAAACAACTCCAAAGTAGCTCTATGTGGGGGAGACCGCACACTAGGCCTTGCCTCATTGGTAATGGGCAAATCTACAAGAGTTACTGGAGGGGAGAGAATCAAAGGAACTTCTGCCTTTTTTGGATCAAACGTATAAAAAAGGTGAATCGTGAGAAACAAAAAGACACAAAGCATAACTGTGCATATGTATATCGCAAACCAACATATTAATCCCCACCACTTATGTCACTCTGGAACTTCTTGAGCTTGCTCATTCTCTGAAATCGTGTTATCTTCACCATTTCTCATCTTTGCTGCAAATTAAGGAAGGAAAACACTAAGTACTACAGGTAACTGTAATAGATTAGGGCTTTTGTAGTAGTCCCTCTACTATTCCTCTACTATTGCTATGAGTATTGTTCTGATTGCAGGGACATTCGTCGGATCCTGTAAACAAGTATGGATGACCACGTCTCTTCTAACAAGCTCGAAGAATAAACACAAAAAAAGTAAGCACACTACGATGCACATCACTTTCTGGGAGAACCATAAAGTCAAAAAAATAAATATTCAGTAAGAAATTAATCAGGGTACTGTTCACATTTCCAATTCTTAACCAAATGTTATTGTTTAAGCATAGTGGTGATATAGCAGCATTTCTCTAAACTTCATATTCAAAGATTCCCGTGGCTCAAGCAAAAGAGTTGCACGCTTGCTATAATATCGATAAGGAGTGAACAAGGGGGGCCACAGTCTGAATACAAATCTGCATTTATCAATCAATTTGTAGCCTTATCGTCCTTCTTCTTTGTCATTGATCAAGTCAGCACATGCTGAAATTCTTATTCTTGTCTTGCTACTGGATCAATGGCTGGGGGTGCTGCGGTCTTGCCAGTGTATAGCCTGATGTAGTTCATGTGAATCCAAGCTCATCTGCCTTAAACCTTTACTTCTGAGGGAATAATATTCTCTAAAACAAACAGGCCATCAAACCATGGCTCATGCTACTTCCTACTGAAGTTTTTAATCAGCACAGTATCGGCAGCAATGAGTCTTGGTAATGATAAAAGTTCAGAAGATCCGGTTGCTGAATGGTTTTCATCTGTGTTCTGAGACCGACTACCCTGGTGATTGTGGGATGTTTTAACCCACTAGGCTCTGCCCTGCGACATCCCTGTGTGCTGATGGTGAAAGAATCATGCATCAAGGAGGACCACCCAGGGACCGGAAGGGAAGACCCAAGGGGTCCAGGGTATCACTCCATACTCTCATCCGGAATCCGCGAGGAGAACCTATCGATCCACCACTGATGGGAGAAGCAGACACATTTTTCCATTTGGACCAGAAAGAAAAAAACTGAACATCCCAATCTTGCGACTTCCCCTTGATGGGCGGTCAAAAGTCAAATCGTGAGGGGGGCTTGTGGGATGTTTTAACCCACTAGGCTCTGCCCTGCGACATCCCTGTGTGCTGGTGGCACCAGAATCATCAAAATGGCTGCGAAAACCAGATTGCGCGCCAAACCTATGAAAAATGCGCTTTGAAACGGCAAAAGATGGCTGCTAAATCTACTTTGCCTGTTGTCAGTGGTGGAAGGAGACCTCACTGCTGAAGCATGTTACTGGGCTGCCTGCCAAGGAAAAATGGAACACTGCAGGAAAGGCAGTGCTTTATTGCAAGAAACCCAGAAATTACTCTTAAACCCCTTTTTCTTGGTTGCTGAAAATACAGAATGCCAGTCCAAAACATCAGAAAACACCCAATATCTTTGCTGGGTGTTACCCGCCACTTCATTTAAGGAATCAATATGAACCTACAATGTCAGGAAAAGTAGAATCTATCATCAAAATATCCACGGTAAAAAGTGTGCTTGCCTGCGAAAATCTGTCAAAATCTGGGCGCAGTGCCAGCGGCCGCCTGTGACTGTTTCAAAAGCCTGCATTTAAACTGCAAAATTGCACCTTTAAGATCTAATGTCTTTAATCTAAGTGACCTGTCATTAAGAGGAACATAGGTTGTAACGATTTAATCTCCATGGTTTAGAGACTGGAATCAGAGTTCTAGCTGCTTGATTAAAAATTGCCAGTTTTATTTTAAATTTATAAAAGGTTATAAAGTGAGAGTGAATTTAGCTGAACTCAGAGTCACCAAACCAGTTTTCCCCAGCTTTCCCCAACAAAAGGCATCTCTCCTGCTTCCCACCAAAGGCCAGGAACTCACATTCAGTTGTTGATGAAGAGGGGAGGAGATTTGGGCTGCTGCTCCTGGGAGAGACAAAGGACCTTCCTTGGCTGAAAGGATATGCAGATTGTGAATGCCAAAAGTGGCCTCTCCCAGAAGAAAGGGGGTGGATTGCTTCAGACCTGCCAGAAATTTTGGAGGCAGGGACAGACGACCATTTGTGGATTCACATAGCACAGAAAGCACATTTTTTAAAAAGACTGATAAATTACCGTGGAAATTTGTAAAAATTGTAAAATTACAGTATTGTTAATGGGATTTTTTTGTGCACATTTTAAAAGGAGCCAGAACCCTGTGTGATGTTCTGAGAAGGCGAGTGAAAAGTCTGGTTTCGTAGCAATTGTATTTATGTCAGAAGCATGAAACTTCATATGATTATGCCCAGATATCCGGTTCAAAAAAATTGTGGACAGATCAGATGTTGTGTCCCGGACAAAAGTGCAAACATTTGTCAAATCCAGACCCAAGTTCCCACCGCAACGAGGATTGGAAGAGAGTGTGGATGATGGCACTCTGTTTTCCCCTCCAATCAAGGGAGAGAACAGACTTTAGCCAACAGACTACCTAGCGGGTGCGCTTAGGATAATTCAGCTTACCCACCCCTTTATTAAAGACATAAATAGAGACAGATGAGGACCTACAAAACACACTGATCCACCCACCACCCGAATTCGGTGAAGCCCTTTGAAGGAGATCCATCCATACTCCTTGTTCCAGACTCCTGAAACTATGCAAGCAGAAAGGCTCAGTGCATAGCTGAACCACTTTCAGCTGGGCCTAACTTCCAGAACCCATCCCTAAACTTAAAGGGGAAAACAAAGAAGCAGCCAAGCTGTGCTGTAACTGCTTTCCTGCCAAAGAATCATCTTCATAACCAGAAGGGAAGATTAAACCCTGTCTGGTGCCGTGCTGTGCAGACCAGAGAGACATTGCAGATCCAGTCCAGTCGTGCTGTGCAGTGTAGAACAGAGCGCTTTGCTGTCCAGTCCTGCCAAGCGGTGTCCAGAGGGCCATGCTGATCGCTGACCCGTCCAGTCCGGTGTGCCCAGCAGTCTGTCCCAGAATAAAACCTTGACCAGAATCCCTGACGGTTCCATTCAAAACATTGGTAGTGAGTATCCATAGTATAGGATTGTCACTAGCCTATGTACTATCCATAGTCATCCCTATCTAAATTAAATATATCTTATATCCAGAACTCCAGAACTGTATTGTTAGAATCCTTTTTGTCTTGCCTGAATTCTCTCTTATCCTATCGTCCTTCTGTAACAATAATGTTAAAATCCTCTTTGCGCTGATATATTGCATCTGAAGAAAGGCAAGCGTCTCGGCGGGCAAAAACCTGATTGGTGACGTCCTGGTCTGGTGGTTGTGCTGTTGTGTAGTTTGTTTCTTCATAGTCTATCCCTAGTGTAAACAAACCTTGTTGTACTTTTAAAAGCGCATCTTATTTTATAATTTTGCCTCATTCTGAAAAAAACGACCTCTACGAAAATGTTCATAACTTCTTCATATTTCATCCTAGAAACGAAATGTAAGTGTCTACTTGAAGCTAACATCCTAACCTTTCACAATAACCCAAACCCGCATCTCAACTCCTTATTCCGCAATCGCGCTTACCACGCACAGAAGTTTGCTGCAAATGTTTCGTTTGGCTCAAATCTATAACGTGTGAAATAGCTTTATATTGCACCCGACCTCAAAATTACGTTTTCTACATGCTTATTACTCTCTAATCATTGCTAGTGCTTGTCTGAAACCATACGAACTGGCTCCCATGAGAATTTCAACAATTTTATTGAGTTTAAACCATTTTCAGTGTTTTACCTATTCATGCAAAGCCAACTTTAAAACCTTTTTTGACAAGTTTGCCAATCGTTCCTGCTTCCCTCTTGTGTTTGCTGGTGGGGGGAATTGGGATTGATACATTTGTTGAATTCTGCATTCCTGAAACCTGTTCTCTCTCCTTCTATATCTTCATATTCCATATTGGGGGGATTGAGAGGTATGCAAGGGGAAATACTAATCATATTGCCATTTGATTGAACCCACAAAAGTATTATTTCTCTGCTGCATTCTTTTTTCCCATCATTGCTCCTTGTGATTAAAGATATTGTTAGTGTGACATCACCCCATTGGTGATCATTGTATACTCATTAAAATAGTGTGATATATATAATGTGCAACACATAAATCAATATTTTAATTTTGCAAACCAGCCTGATTCCTGGTTCAGTATGACCGGATGGTTAAAAGAGAGGGGCGTGATATAAGTGGTACATCGTTCAGAAATAAAAGAATTTATAGACACAAATAAATAATTAAGGGTTTCAGTTGTGCATCCCATGCTAGGCATTGACTTAGGTGAAGTGCCGGATTGAAATTACTTACAAGATTGGGTGCTTGTCACAAGATTTCTGAATTAGGCATACCACATGTGACAGCTTAATACAGTGTGCTAACAAACGGGGTACATAAACCCTGTTGAACTACCACACTGTGCTACACGGTGAAAAGCACCCTTCAATAGGAACGCTCTAAAGAATTGGTCTGTTTTGCAAAAATAAAATAAACTTGTGTAAATCGGAAAAAGAAATTAATATTTCCGGAATGGTGACCTTGGTAGAAATAAATATGGCAAAAGAACACCTACTGGACAAATTATTTGTCAGGTGTGAATGGACAGAGAAGGATCAGAATGTGTAGTTGCAGGGAATTAAGGAACAGGCCACTGCAACAGGATTAAACATATGGCACTGAGTGAACTGTACATGGCCCCTAAGGTAAAAGAAGAGCAAAGTAAGCTTGCCAAAATAGCGGCATATCTGTACCTCCACTTTGGAGAAATACAGGACAAATATGCCAAAGGCCAAGATCTGGCAAACAAGCAACTACAATCACTAGAACAAGCCCAAACTGATCTGGACTCTGCAGAGCAAAGGCTACAAAAGAGCCATGAATCCGAAAATGAAACCAGGCAGTACCTGATAATGATCAAATAAGACATGGATATCCTGCAGCAGGAGAAGGTACAGCAGGATACCAAAGTGCTGGCGCTGCAGAAAGAGTGCCTAGAAAGTTTGGACTCTCTACTGCAGAACAAGAAAAAGCTGTAACAGCAAATACATTTTAATAGAGCATGTGCAGAGCAGGTAGTCACCCTGCAAAACCGCCTAGACCAAGAAAAAGAAGAAAATAATAAATTAATTCTCAAAGACCCAGACACCCAGGCAGAATTTGATGAGGAGTGCCAGAAAGCTGGTGCATTCCAAAATCAAAGAGACAACCTGGCTGCACAGAGGGGTACTTTCATTCAGGAAAGGGACACCTTAGGCCAGGAGGTCAATTATTTAAAAGATAAGATGGAAGAAAATCACCTGGCCCTCCGGGGACTGGGTGAGCTCCAAAAAGATTACACAAAACTGTTAGAGCACTCCAGGAGGAAGGAAGATGCTCTGGCAAAAAGTGACCAGACCAGTAAGGACAGGGCTCAGGAGTTAACCCTCCTTCAGCAAAAATTGGCCCAGTACTCTAAAATGACACAGGAAGCACAGAGAGACAATGACGCTCTCTGTGAGAAAAATGACAGGTTCCACAGACAGGTAGCTAGGCAAGAACAACTGATAGAGACTAGCAAGACCTTGATAGAGGAATAAAAAGGTCAGGTTCTTGCATGGCAACAGGGAACAGGGGCTGATAGAGATGAGGTCTGCTGAGAAAGGGAAACACCTGAGCATAACCTCAGGAACCCTAGTACCAGAGGCCTTTATCTCCTTCACCTCATGGACTCTGCCACTCTCATGTCCACTGGCCCACATGAGCCAAGGGCCACAGGGATGGCAGAATTCAATCCACTGAGGAATATGGGGCTCATAGATCAGCACCTCCCAGGAATGGATGGGCGGGCATCTGGGTATGGGTTCCCAAGTGCTAGGGTCATATTCTCTGATCAGGGAGACTCCAATGAGGGGAGGGTCAGAGAAATGGATCCTCAAAAATACCATTTACCCAAAGACCAGATGGTAAAATTTAGTAAGCCCACTAAGGGCATCTTGAAAACCTTTGCTCAGCTAGGACAGTGGGGGAAGAGGGGGGTACTCAGCAAATCCTGGGAGCAAGGAGGAATCAGAAGACTCCTCTGAGTGCCACAGGACTCAAGAAATTAGGCCCCCACATTCTGCCAGCCATTCCCAAGCTTGCAGAATATGGGAGTGCCTAGAAGACCAGACAGGCACCTCTGGTAGCAGTGCCTCTGAGTCAGAGGATGAGTGGACCAGGGTCACCCAAACCAAAAAAGCCAACAAGGTCAAGAGGGCCTTGCTCAAGGATCCCCCAAAACAAATCAAAGCTATTAGGAGTGTCATCATTCCCTATCATAAGGATACAAAGTATTCGGTTTGGGAGCACCTTGAGCTCTTTGAACAAATGATGGAGACTTTCCATTTGAAGGACAGCCAAGGCTGTATTCAATATGTAAAGTGGACCTTCTCTCCCGAGTACTCCAGCTTCTTTGTGGGGCTGGAGGATCAGAATCATTCCAGATGGTCCACCTATAGGGCAGCCATCTTGAAGCATTTTTCTGTGCACAGGAAATGTCAGGAGGCTCGCAAGCAGCCTATAACTTGCAATGTGGGGAAGATCAGGCCCCACAAGAATTTGTTCAAGAATGAAAGTGTGCCTTTGCGCAGACCACCAGAAGGGTGCGCACTGACAGCAAAGAGTTTGTAAATACTTTACTCCATGCTCTCCCCAAGTACATCATGACCCATCTAGTGAGAGACTTTCACGAGAAAAGATCACTAGACTGGGTCATCGAACAAGCCACGTGCATTTATGAGGTGCAAAAGCCAGTGGAAAACAAGAATAATCCCAAAAGCCCCAAAACAACCAACACCCCTGCTGCTTCTAAGGTGGCAGAGGTGAAGGTTGACCCATTTTAGATTTAGAGGTGGGGGCCTAAAAACCTGCCCGCACAGAATCAGAACAACCCCAAACCCAGAAGGCCCTCGGGCCAATCACAAACAGGGAGCCAGGGAGGCAACCCCTCAAATGGGACCCCTAAATCCCCTGACTACTTCAGCCAACGCTACAATGGCAATAGACCCACCCCGGGTTATGTGTGGACTCCTCCAGCCCAAGGGGGGGATGCAACCAGACACCAGCTAACCCAGGGAACTTCCCTGCTCACTTTCCCCAGGAGAGCAAGTAATTCCCCAAATACCGGACAGAATTTCTTCCTAAGGTACCAGCAAAATTTCAACCCCCAAAACAGTCCATCCTTCTTTCCCCAATTTCCTGAGCCCAGACAGCCTAATCCGGGAGAGGGGAGGCCAAGGGTGGAGGGGTACCCACATTTTCATAACCTGGGGTATTTTGGGAGAAGGAATAGCTACCCTTCCCAGGATCAGCCCAGGGGAGACATGATGACCCCGTACCAGCCAGAGCGGGTGTCCCAACTAGAGCGCCAGGTCCAAAACATGGCACAGGATCTGGGTCAGATGTTGAGGGCTCAATAGAGCCCTCAGATCAGCATGGTGGCACACAATGCCCCACATCCAGGACCTGGTGCTCCAGAGCAATGACGGGAGAAGAACCCCGACAACCCACTGGTTCCCAGGGAGGAGACACAAGGGGAAGGGGGGTGTAAAGCCTTGGAGGAAGCTTCCTTCCCCACTTGTAAAAAAAAACCCTGGAAACCCAGGAACCGGAACCAAAATCTCCTGCCCCCGAAAGCCTGCCACCCAAGGAGCAGAGGGGGGGGAGGGGTAGGAGAAATAAAGAGCCCAAAAAGACCCATTTTGAGGAGGAGGTACACATCTTCCAGTATGAAGGAGAGGGATCCTCAGAGGATCCTGGGAAAAGGATCTTCTCCTTCAGAGATGGGGGAACTCCTCCCAAAGAAAAATGGGTCCCAAAGGATCCAAATCCAGACTGGGTAGATGTGGGGACTGAGTTAGCACCGCACATCATCAATCCCCAGAATCATCAGCATGAAAATCCCCTGGTTCAAACCCATCCTGGTGACTGCCTCCAAAAGGGGGGGGGGGCAGCCCAGAACCAGGGGAACCCAAAATTTCCCACATATCTAGCTGTCACCTTTTTCTTTCAGATTTCCAAACCACTTTCCTGTCAGTGTCCAAAACCAAGAAACAAACCCACCAGTTGTCCAAAAATGTACATTATCTTTGACCCTTTGAGGAAAAGGACGGAAGATTTTATGCCCCGGTCCAAATACAGGGGCAGTGTACAATTTTGGCACTGGTGGACAGTGGATCCCAAGCTACCCTTCCATCAAAAAGGGCCTTTGACCAACTGAATTCGGGAAGGGGGGTGAAATACCAAATTCCTCTCACCCCTCTTCCTGGACAACTTAAGAAGTTCGACGGGAAGGAAATTCCCGTCGAGGGAACTGCGGATATGGATGTTAAAATTGGGCGACACAAAGTGAAGCAACCGGTCATAGTTGTGACTCCACAGGCACCCCTTGTTTACTAGGGAATGACATCCTGCGTAGGTTGTCACCCCTCATAGATTGTGTAAACAACGTCCTCTGGACCCAGACTAGCCGACCGATAAAATTGAAACAGAGTGTCAACCATGTTAGTTTAAACGGCATATGCCACATGGTTGAAGAAAAATCTGACCAAATAGAATTTCACTTCCAGAACAACCAAATCCCAGACATGACAGTACTTGCTGTAGGACAACAAATTGGTGATGGGGGGATGTCTCCATTTCTGAAAATCAACCTTCCTTCCAGTCTAAGGTGGCATTCCACACTGGAAAGAAACTCTGAAATTCTTTACAAATTCACATTCAGAAATTCCCACTCCTATAGTCCAGAAAGATGAGAAATCAGCTCAAAGCCTGGCTGATATTCAGAAAATTGGAGAGCAGTGTTCATCCCTATTCAGTTAAATGAAGGGAAGGGCTCTGTTCTAGCCCGAGTGTGTGTGAACAACGGTAAGAGCTTCATCAGCGAAGCCATGTTCCGCAAACTCCCAAAAGATCTAGCCATTCCCACATTTAAACTGTTAGACAAATGGGAAATTGACCAGGAGACACTCAGTTCCAAACATCTCATGCCTAGCAGGTGTATGCTCAAAATTTCCATAGGCAACAAGAGCATAGTCCATAATTGTTGGGTTGTGCGAGATGTCCCTGCCACATTTTACTTAGGCAGTGACATTCTCAATCGCTTTGCCATTAGTTTGGACCTAATAAACTTCAAAGCTTGGTCCCGATTAGCGGGAAATCCCATGGGCTTTGATGACCAAGAGAAAGCATTTAGGTCAGCTCAACTGCTGCCTTATGCAGTTGAAATTCAGATTAGAGAAGTCACCATCCCAGAAAGGACCCAACAATTCTCCCTGGAAGTGAAAGTTAAAAGAGGACAGAAACTGAAAAGCCCTGACGCCTATATTTATCTTAATGCTCATTTCAAACAGCAAAGGTTGGGGGTAAACCCAACACCACTAGTCAACATAGAACACAACACCATTCCAATAGAGGTGGATAACACGACTTAAACAGTATCACTCTAGCCGCAGGTACCATTATTGGAATGGTGGTTGATGACCGACATTTTTCCATAGATTTAGGTAATGAACTGTTAGGACCAATCCCCAAGGACTGTTTTGACAGTGATAGTGATGATGAAACACCAGACAGGATCTTCACGCGGCATGGAGGGAATTTCCTAGTGTACACTTCCTGCCCTTATGGCAAGGAAGATGTGACCTGTGACTTCAGGAGGGATGAGGTGATTTTCCAGGGCCGCGAGGACTGCCTTCCCCACCTGAAGCCACCAGTCCAAATCAGCACTTTGACCAGGGACTTCTACACCCAGCTGGATGAGGAAATTGAGATAGCAAAACCAGAGGTCTTTCCAGGCTTCAGGCAGATGGTTAAAGAGAGAGTCAGCCCAGCTGATGCCTGTGAGACTCTAGAGCAGAAGCAAAAATTGAAACAAGTTTTCTTAGATTTTGAAGATCTCTTTGCGGTGGACTCATATGATTGTGGTCGCACCGACATCCACACAACAACAATTCTCACGGACCCTGGCATGAGTGTTTGTGAAGCAATATCGCTTGCCTCTCGCATGGGATAATTTGTCCAGTCCACAGCACCTTCAATAATCCGGTGCTGGTTATTTTGAAGCCAAACGGCCAGTGGAGACTCTGTGCCGACCTTAGGGAGCTCAATAAACGGGTCCATACTTCCTGATGGCCTCTTCACTACATTGCCCAAGGGCTGGCCCAGATCCAGGGGTCACAGGTATTCACTGCAATAGCAATTACCCAAAGGGCACTGAAGGTACAGTGAACAGGGTGAAGCCCTAACAGGCTAAATGTGTAACACAGTAAAGTAGGGCATCACACAACTGTATGTTATTAGTAAAGGCAGCATGGGAATCCCATTATGAACATACCAGAGGCGCTACACGAAAAATAGTGGCCGAGGAGATGCAGGGTCAATTTCGAAAGACAGCAGAATAGGGGGGAATAGCTATATATCCCTGATGCATCCCTCTAGTTAGGGAAAACTTTCCTTAGAAAGCGCTCATGTGCCGCTTAGAAAAACGAGGACAGTAAAAGAAGTGAAAGAGAAGTCATTTTTGAAAAACAGTAACAACATCAAGGTTGTTAAACTCCTGCATGTCCTAGGTCACTATCAATCCCCTAGGGGGATAGAGGCAAAAGTGTGTAAAAGTAAAAGTAAAGTTTACACCTTGGACTGGAATCACATATACAACATCACTAGTCTAGGTTGTCTATTGTGGGTACATATTACTTTTACTATCCCATAGACAGCACAGTACTTCCCAGGGTGACTTTACATTTAAAATCAAAAACAAAAACAAAAGTTGTTTAAAAGAGAAAGACTTGACCCAATGCTGTTGTGCTGCCGTAATATAGGTTTTTAGATACAGCAGATTATCCCGAGTAGGGATAGGCCAACTTTCCAAAGAAGACACATGAACATTAACATGTAACCAACATAGCCCTGTCCAGTAGAGTGTTGAATAATAGGGCCGGGCATGATGCTACAAAACAGAATATATAAAAGACATATATGGGATTGTTCATGGTGAGGTAGAAAATATTTGAGTTCTCCATCATGTGACAACCACTGTCTACCGGTTTCAGTGGTGTATTTTTGGTGTAACGACTTTCATCAGGACAGTCTTCTAGAACACGGGTGAGGGGGATGAAGAGAGGGAAGGAGAAATATACAGTGATCCTTGTAAACAGTCACCGTCTTTCTGCCACAGGGTTAATACTTTACCCCGTTTTCTAGCGCCAATGCAGGATGGTTCAGAAGAGAAACCTATGGAGAAACAAATTCGTAAACCAAGGTCAAACCCACATAACTGCCATGCGCTCTAGTGCTAGGAGACAGCCAGCTTAAATCACTGCGTCTCCTAAAAGCACCCCAAAGACAACAGAGGTGATCCATTTATACAAAATGTAAATACATAAAGTTGCAGATTTTAGTAGACATCAAACAAAACACAGAGATATAGAATAATTGTGATTTTGTTCTTAAATGGCAAGGCATTCTTAGATGTTAATTACTACTAACAAGCTAAACAAAGTCTAGGATGTCCACAGGCCAGGTCAAAAGTAATATGGCAAAACTAGCCATTCAATTGGTTTTTACAATACATGCAAGGCTACACGCCATGTGCTGTTTGGTATGGCAAAGTGTCCACTCACATGGTTTACAAAAGGGCTATAAGCCATGTACTGACCTTAATCACTGCAAAGGGAGTTTTCAATTGTAGGTTATACTGAGGGCAGACAAACCATATTCTTCCCCGGCAGGGCCACCGTAAGAAGTGATGTGCTGTAAAGATTGAGAAAGCGGCCATCACTAAAAGGTGCGTGGTAGGTGAATCAAAGTACATGCTGCTCTCCTTTTAATCAGTAAAAGCGAGATATGAAAGGGCTGTGTGCAACATACAGCCGATGGGAAAAGGCCCACTAAAACACTATATATGTTGAAGTGCATAGGGCAGGCATGAATCCAAACGCCTACAGGGGCTCTGACACAGCACATAGAACCGGCAAATAAACAGACCGGCAAGGAGCAAGGCAAGCTAAGAGGAACGCGCGCATCCATGATGTGAAAGCAAAAAATGCAAGAAAGATGCAAAGAAAATGTGCGCGCGCCCTCAAGGCAACATATGGCCATTGTCTCCCCCCAACCCGTGGTAGGCATGGTCCCGTTAACTTACTTACACTTGCAGGTTCCAAGAATCCACTGTTACCCCCGACGATCCGAATCGTTAGAGTTAGGTCGGAAGCTTAATGCTATTGCTTCACAGAGTCACGTGCAGCAAGTCACGTGTACGTTTTTTCTTTCTTTCTTTCTGTTGAGCATGCCAAGGACGGAAGTACACGTCCCACAGCTCCACAGCCTGATGCATGGACTGCAAGGTCAGGCAGAGGGCAGGCACCACATAAACACAGAACATATGGAGTACTTAAGGCTTGATTGAAGTGCATATTTGTAACGGTACAGGTAACGTGACCATTATTCACAGGTTAGTATATCCCCAGATTAGTTGTTTTGCAATTCTAAAAGGATAATATTATTTCAGTTGAAAACACGGGGATAGGTAAGAGCAAACAGAAATGAATGCTCTCAACTCAGATAGAGTTGTGGTTGCCAGTATTGACAACGACAAAAGTTGTGATCACATGAGTAGGAGGTGTATTCCTTAACAATATTCAGGGCTCCTTTTTTGGGCTCTGACACCCTGGGTAAAGCTCCTGTGTATGTAAGGCTGCGGCCAAACTTGGTGTACAAAGTGGCCAGTATAGTATGCTTATTTTGCACCAACATGGGTACATTGAGAGCCAGAAGATACAGGAGATATATATGCCAAGGTGGCTGACCAGGACTACACAGTGTCAGGGCCGGGACCTCGCTCAGACACTGCTGAATAATCATATTATGACCGAAAGGGCTTGCCAGGGAATGGATTCATCGAGGCCCCTTTTGTCGGTTTTAAGGCGAAAGATCCATGTTTGCTCTCGTTTGAGAAGCATATTAGCAATATCGCCTCCTCTTCTGGGGCACTTGACCCTTTCTAAAATATTCCATCCATTTGATGTCCTCAGGTTTGTGTTTTAGAGCCACAAAGTGGGCTACCAACGGTGCATTTTCCCGTCTCGTTCTGATACACGACATGTGTTCCTGTATCCGTTTTTTTATAGGCCTACTAGTCATCCCTATGTATATCAAGTTACAGGGGCACATGATCATGTAGATAGCATTCGCAGTGTTACAGTTCGTCAAGGTGTTTTGTTTCCAGGGGGTGCGAAGGCCCAGTTCTAAAGTTTTTGTACGTGTTGTCAGATTGCACACATTACATTGGCCGCAAGGTGTGTGTCCTGTCACCGGTGTGGTGTTCCATAAAGTGGTGGATGTTTCATTGGCCTGTTCACTATAGGAGTGCACTACAACGTCTCTGATGTTTTTTCTTTTTTTCAAAGCAAAACGAGGGGGAGGGAGGTCTGCCGTACCTACGTTTAGAATGGGCCAGAGTTTAAGGATTTCCCTTTTGATTTGATTGATTTTAGAGGAATATCCAAAGATCGCTGTTATCGTTTGTTGGCCCTCTGGGCGTTTAGTCTGTTGTAAGGTAACATTGCAAGGGATATTTCTTGCCCGTTTTCTGGCTTGCCTGATGATTTTTATTAGGGTAACCTCTTTCCAAAAGACGTTCTTTCAAAATTAATGATTGGGTGTCATACTCTTGTACACTGGAGCAGTTTCTCCTATATCTGAGAAACTGCCTGAAGGGCAAATTGTCCCACAGGCTTTTCGGGTGGAAGCTTGAATATTGTAACAGAGAGTTACGGTTTGTCGGTTTTCTAAACACACTGGTGGTCAAATATCCCAGATTCGCATTTATTTCCACATCGAGGAATTGGGTGGTCTTTTTGGCTGAACTATAAGTGAATTTTAGGTATCTATTTTTAGAATTAATCCACTCCATAAAACCATGGAGAGTTGCTTCATCCCCTGTGAAGACTAAAAAAATGTCATCTATATAACGAGCCCACACTGTGATGTTATTCAAGTATGGGTTCGTATGGGGATATATGTGTGTTTCCTCAAAATCGGCCACATATAAATTGGCCAGGGACGGGGTAAAAGTCGCTCCCATAGCAGTTCCTGAGCATTGTTGTAAAATTGTTTCCCCATAAAGGAAAAAATTCCTTGTTAGTGTGATTTCTGTCAGTTGTAAAATGAACTCGACCGGCATATCTAGATTGGACCCCATTTCTTGTAAGATTCTTTCCACAATATGCAGGGTCTCCATCTGTGGAATGTTGGTATACAATGCCTCTATGTCGAGGGTCACCAAGTATTGTGTGGCAGGATCAAATGGTAAGTCATCCACCAATTTCAGAATGCTGGTAGTGTCCTTGAGATAGGACCTCATCTTGGGAATTTCTGGTCTTAAAAAGAAATCCACGAATTCGGAAAGGGGTTCAAGGATGGATTGTATTCCTGCCACGATGGGGCGGTCTGGTGGAGGTGATATCCCTTTATGCACCTTGGGTAATGCATAGAAAGCTGGAAGAATAGGAAATCTGGGGCACAAAAATGCTGCTTCTTGTGAGCTAATATGGCCTTCACAGGCTGCCTCTTCTACAATCCCTGTAATCAAAATGCGCAACTCCTCAGTGGGGTCCCGGGGAAGGACCTGGTAATGGGTTCTGTTTTCTAATAATTTATCCACCATCTGTCTGTAATCAGTGCTATTAAGAATGACAATCGAGCTCCCCTTGTCTGCTGGTTTTATCGTGATCGCTTGAATCAAGCTTAGGTCCCGGAGTGCTTGGCGTTCTTCCTTAGATACGTTCTGGAAATTGGTTTCTTCTTTTACTTCAATTACTTCCAATTTCTTAAGGATCGCCTTCTCAAAAGTGATTGATTCTGCCGAGATGTTATGCGGATAGAAACTGGATCTTGGATGAAGACCAGTTGTATCCTTTCTTGGATCGGGATCATGTGCCGTGGCTTGTTCTCCAAAATGTTGTTTAAGGCAAATTTTTCTCATTAGTTTTGCTAGATCTACCCGTGTTTGGAATGCATCATGTCCTGCCGTTGGTACGAAACTGAGCCCTTTTTGGAGGACCTTAGTTTCACTGGCAGTGAGTGCATGGCTAGAGAGACTGATCACTAATAGTGCTCCGGTGGAACCGAACCTCTCCCCCTGCTCCTCGTGACTCTGTCGAAGTCTTGGTTGTGTCCTCTGTTCTGACCTTTTCCTCTGCCGCCTTGACCTAAAAAAGGCCTCCTTGTATTGCCTTGCCCCCTTTGGTTGCATTGATCCTGGAACTGAACCCGTCTATCTCCCGATTGTCCTCGGTTCCTGGAATTACTACGTTCCTGTCCTCCTGAGGGCCCAGGTCTCACATCTTCCTCGGAACTACCACTTGAAAAACTCCAGGCTGCCGGTGTATTGGGCTTCTGGTTCCTTCTTGGTTGTCGCCATTTTGGAGTCTGATTAAATGGCTGTTGTTGTTGACTGTTAGGAGGATCATCGTAATAGCTATCTAGAATGTAAGGATAGGTGCGTTCATGGGAGAAGGACGCAATGTCTTTCTTAAGTTTTTGAATTTTCTTTGTTAGGTTAAATTCTTTAAATTCCTTTATGGCAGCGTCAAGGGCTTCCAGTTTGGTTTTAAAGGTGTCCATAATAACCGTGGACTTGAGTGCATCCATTTTAAGTTCTATTTCCGCCATGAGTTTTAGGGACACTGTTTTTGCCGTGTTCATTATTAAAATTAACCAGTCCCTAGTGCATTTATTGGCAATGCAACTCCAGTCTTTTCTAAACTGTATTTGATCCAGGAATATCCTGGATTCGATACGGATGATTAAGCTGTCTGGTGCCGCCTGTGCTCTTAAATATTCCACCATAAGCAGAACATGAAGTTGCGTTCGTATGTATTTTTTCCTGAGGCCTTCTAGCTCATCCCACTCATTGTTGTTATTTACAATTTCTGCTACTGGGACCCCTCCTATTAGGGATGGTGCTGCCAGGATTGTCTCCACTAAATCCTCAGCGTATGCCAAAAAGTTGGATTTGGTCATCATGTCTATGCTTACGTCTGCCATCAGAGATGGCTGGCGTCGTATGTACACTGTACACGATGTGTAAAGTACAGGAAACAAGCAAGGGAGGGGGGAAGGAGAGGAAGAGTAGGGAAAAAGGGGGAGAAAGAGAGGGAGAATGCCAAAACTCAATATCTCTGTATCTATTGTATTATGATGTGCAACTTAATGGACCCTCGAGGCCCAAGGTCTATGCCGGGATCTACAGGATAAAATTACCTGTGATCCACAAAAAAACGGGGATTAATCAGCCCGGACAACTCACCCACGGCTGTCGCCGTTAGAAGGAACGTAATTACCCAAAGGGCACTGAAGGTACAGTGAACAGGGTGAAGCCCTAACAGGCTAAATGTGTAACACAGTAAAGGAGGGCATCATACAACTGTATGTTATTAGTAAAGGCAGTATGGGAATCCCATTATGAACATATCAGAGGCGATACACGAAAAATAGTGGCCGAGGAGATGCAGGGTCAATTTCGAAAGACAGCAGGATAGGGGGGAATAGTTATATATCCCTGATGCATCCCTCTAGTTAGGGAAAACTTTCCTTAGAAAGCACTGATGTGCCGTTTACAAAAACAAGGACAGTAAAAGAAGTGAAAGAGAAGTCATTTTTGAAAAACAGTAACAACATCAAGGTTGTTAAACTCCTGCATGTCCTAGGTCACTATAAATCCCCTAGGGGGGATAGAGGCAAAAGTGTGTAAAAGTAAAAGTAAAGTTCACACCTTGGACTGGAATCACATATACAAAATCACTAGTCTAGGCTGTCTATTGTGGGTACATATTACTTTTACTATCCCATTGACAGCACAGTACTTCCCAGGGTGACTTTACATTTAAAATCAAAAACAAAAACAAAAGTTGTTTAAAAGAGAAAGACTTGACCCAATGCTGTTGTGCTGCCGTAATATAGGTTTTTAGATACAGCAGATTCTCCCGAGTAGGGATAGGCCAACTTTCCAAAGAAGACACATGAACATTAACATGTAACCAACATAGCCCTGTCCAGTAGAGTGTTGAATAATAGGGCCGGGCATGAGGCTACAAAACAGAATATATAAAAGACATATATGGGGTTGTTCATGGTGAGGTAGAAAATACTTCAGTTCTCCATCAAGTGACAACCACTGTCTACCGGTTTCAGTGGTGTATTTTTGGTGTAACCACTTTCATCAGGACAGTCTTCTAGAACACGGGGGAGGGGGATGAAGAGAGGGAAGGAGAAATATACAGTGATCCTTGTTAATAGTCACCGTGTTTCTGCCAAAGGGTTAATACTTTACCCCGTTTTCTATCACCAATGCAGGATGGTTCAGAAGAGAAACCTATGGAGAAACAAATTCGTAAACCAAGGTCAAACCCACATAACTGCCATGCGCTCTAGTGCTAGGAGACAGCCAGCTTAAATCACTGCGCCTCCTAAAAGAACCCCAAAGACAACAGAGGTGATCCATTTATACAAAATGTAAATACATAAAGTTGCAGATTTTAGTAGACATCAATCAAAATGCAGAGATATAGAATAATTGTGATTTTGTTCTTAGATGGCAAGGCATTCTTAGATGTTAATTACTACTAACAAGTTAAACAAAGTCTAGAACGTCCACAGGCCAGGTCAAAAGAAATATAGCAAAACTAGCCATTCAATTGGTTTTTACAATACATGCAAGGCTACACGCCATGTGCTGTTTGGTATGGCAAAGTGTCCACTCACATGGTTTATAAAAGGGCTATAGCCATGTACTGACCTTAATCACTGCAAACCCGCCACTTCATTTAAGGAATCAATATGAACCCACAATGTCAGGAAAAGTGGAATCTATCATCAAAATATCCACAGTAAAATGTGTGCTTGCATGTGAAAATCTGTCAAATTCTGGGTGCAGTACCAGTGGCCGGCTGTGACTGGTTCAAAAGCCCACATTTAAACTGCAAAATTGCACCATTAAGATCTAATGTCTTAAGTCTAAGTGACCTGTCATTGAGAGGAACATAGGTTGTAACTATTTAATCTCCATGGTTTAGAGACTGGAATCAGAGTTCTAGCTGCTTGATTAAAACGTTTTATTTTAAATTGAGAAAAAGGTTATAAAGTGAGAGTGAATTTAGCTGAACTCAGAGTCACCAAACCAGTTTTCCCCAGCTTTCCCCAACAAAAGGTATCTCTCCTGCTTCCCACCACAGGCCAGGAACTCACATTCAGGTGTTGATGAAGAGGGGAGGAGATTTGGGCTGCTGCTTCTGGGAGAGACAAAGGACCTTCCTTGGCTGAAAGGATATGCAGATTGTAAGTGTCAAAAGTGGCCTCTCCCAGAAGGAAGGGGGCGGATAGCTTCAGACCTGCCAGCAATTTTGGAGGCGAGGACAGACGGCCATTTGTGGATTCACATAGCACAGAAAGCACATTTTTGAAAAAAACTGATACATGACCGTGCAAATTTGTAAAAATTGTAAAATTACAGTATTGTTAATGGGATTTTTTTGTGCACATTTTAAAAGTAGCCAGAACTCTGCAATGTTCTGAGAAGGCGCAGTGAAAATTCTGGTTTTGTAGAAGTTTTATTTATGTCAGAAACATGAAACTTCATATGATTATGCCCAGATATCAGGCGCACATATGTACAAAATTGTGGATAAATCAGATGTTGTGCCCCGGACAAAAGTGCAAAAATGTGTCAAATCCAGACCCAAGATCCAGCTGCAACGAGGATTGGAAGAGAGTGTGCTCCACAAAATATGTGATCTATGTATGTTATTGGTATAAAGATTGTACACATGTAAAGATGTATTATATCAAAAATAGATTTTATGTGCAAAAGGCAAAGGGGAGGTTTTCCCTGTCTCATAAAGCACATCATCATGATGACACTCTGTTTTCTCCAATCAAGGGAGAGAGTAGACTTTAGCTAATAGACTACCTATGGGGTGCGCTTAGGATAATTCAGCTTACCTACCCCTTTATTAAACACATAAATAGAGACAGCTGAGGACCTAGAAAACACACTGATCCAACCACCACCCCAATTTCGGCAAAGCACTTTAAAGGAGATTTATCCATCCTCCTTGTTCCAGATTCCTGAAACTTTGCAAGCAGAAAGGCTCAGTGCATAGCTAAACCACTTTCAGCTGGGCCTAACTTCCAGAACCCATCCCTAAACTTAAAGGGGAAAACAAAGAAGCAGCCAGGCTGTGCTGTAACTGCTTGCCTGCCAAAGAATCATCTTCATAACCAGAATGGCACATTGAATCCCGTCTGGTGCCATGTTGTGCTGTGCAGACCAGAGTGCCATTGCAGATCCAGTCCAGTCGTGCTGTGCAGTGTAGGCCAGAGCACCTTGCTGTCCAGTCCTGCCGTGACGGTGTCCGGAGGGCCTTGCTGATCGCTGACCTGTCCAGTCCAGTGTGCCCAGCAGTCTGTCCCAGAAAAATCCTTAACCAGAATCCCTGACAGTTCCATTCAAAACATTGGTAGTGAGTATCCATAGTATAGGATTGTCACTAGCCTATGTACTGTCCATAGTCATCCCTATCCAAATCATATCTCTCTTGTATCCAGAACTGTATTGTTAGAATCATTTTTGTCTTGTCTGAACTATCTCTCTTATCCTATAGTCCTTCTGTAACAATATTGTTAAAATCCTATTTTCACTGATATATTGCATCTGAAGAAAGCAAGCGTCTCGGCGGGCAAAAACCTGTCTGGTGGTTGTGCTGCTGTGTAGTTTGTTTCTTCATAGTCTATCCCTAGTGTAAAGAAACCTTGTTGTACTTTTAAAAGCGCATCTTGTTTTACAATTTTGCCTCTTTCTGAAAGAAAAACGACCTCCACTAAAACGTTCATAACTTCTTCATATTTCATGCTATAAACGAAACTTAAGTGTCTACTTTAAGCTAACATCCTACGCTTTCCAATGAAACCGCATCGCAACTCCTTATAGTTTTTCCGCAATCGCGCTTACCGCGCGCAGAAAAGTTTGCTGAAAATGTTTCATTTGGCTCAAATCTATAATGTGTGAAATAGCTTTTCTTTGCACCCAACCTCAAAATTACATTTTCTACTTGCTTATTACTCTCCAATCATTGCTAGTGCTTCTGAAACCATAGAAAGTGGCTCCCATGAGAATTTCAACAATTTCAGTGAATTAAACCATTTTCAGTGTTTTACCTATTCATTCAAAGCCAACTTTAAAATCAATTTTGACAAGTTTGCCAATCATTCCTGCTTCCCTCTTGTGTTTGCTGGGGTGGGGGATTGGGATTGATACATTTGTTGAATTCTGCATTCCCGAAACCTGTTCTATCTCCTTCTATCTCTTCATATTGCATATTGGGGGGATTGAGGGATGTGCAAGGGGAAACAGTAATCACATTGCCATTTGATTGAACCCACAAAATTATTATTTCTGTGCTGCATTCTTTTTTCCCATCATTGCTCCTTGTGATGAAAGAGATTGCTAGTGTGACATCACCCCATTGGTGATCATTGTATACTCATTAAAATAGTGATATATATATATATATATATATATATATATATATAGTGCAACACATAAATAAATATTTTAATTTTGCAAACCAGCCTGATTCCTGGTTCAGTGTGACCGGGGGGTTTAAAAGAGAGGGGTGTGATATAAGTGGTATATCGTTCAGAAATAAAAGAATTTATCGACATAAATAAATAATTAAGGGTTTCAGTTGTGCATCCCACGCTATGCATTGACTTAGGTGAAGTGCCGGGTTGAAATCACTTACACAATTGAGCTGATCTGAAATGAGAGACATACTAGCGGTCATACATGTCAAATAATCAAATAACTAATTTCCTAACATTTTTGCTGTACTCTGGTCATCAATTCTACTCCTCGATGGAGGAGTTAATGGAGTTCTCATTCACCTTCCTGTAACTAGTTTGTGGGGTGTAAGGTGATGGTCTGAACCAGGCTGATTCCTTAGGGCATATAAAGCTAAGGGCAGGCAATGCAGCCATCCCTTTTCAGTGTCAGCTTGATCTTGGCAATCCTTTCTTTAAGTGGGTCCTTCAGTCTCTCGAATATCCCCTTCACTTGGGGGTGATAAACAGAAGAGAACTTGTGCTTAACACCCAACAATAGTTCTATCTGTTCTAACACTTAATTGACAAAATGTGGCCCATTCTTGGATCTCAGCACTTCATACACTCCCCATGTTGGAAAGACTTCATGTACTAAAAACTTTGCTGTGCAAGTGGTGTCCGGGTGTGCACATGGACCTGCTTCAATCCACCTAGAGAAGGGACACGTCACCAGGGTTCACTATTTTACATCTGACAATTTTAATCGCTGGGTTTCAATTTCCTACTTTGTAAGCAGAAACTCCCTGTGATGTCAATGTACCTTTGGGTTGTTCTAATATGGCAAACAAAGCATGTTCCACAAAAAAGCATCATAGGGAAGCCCATAACAATGCTTGTAGATGTCTCAATTGCGAACGTGTCGACTGCCAATGACTGTTCGCAAGGAAAGGGTGTCTTCCTGACTCGTCTAGAATACCACTATAATACGCCAGAGGCTTATACCCCAATGTGGTCCCCTGCATAAGCAATGCAGTCATAACTGTCCCATTTGTGTGTGAAAATAAGTAAATCTCCTCAGCATAATCGATAATTCCTAAAACAGCAGCTGTACAAATTGCTTTTTTCAACTCTTCAAAACCTTCCCCCATTTCCTCAGTCCATTCTATTTTCTCCGTGTTTGTCTGTGCTTTCTTTAAAGCCTGCAAAGCGGGTTTTGTGTATGGATTGTAGTCAAACACCCAGGCTCTTACATAATTACATAGGTCCAAAAACTGTTGCATCTGCTTTACCGTGTGCGGTTTTGCAATGTTCATAATCGCCGCAGCTCTTTCAGGTGTCACTCTATTTCTCTCATGTGAAATCAACTAGCCTATGTATAACACCTCTTCTTAACAATACTGTAGCTTTTCTTTGTCTACCTTGTATCCCTTGTCTGCTTGGATATTCATTAACTGAATCAAGTCCTACCTGCACTCATCTTCTCTGGTGCTACAAATTAAAATGTCATCTACGTACTGTATCACAGCACTCTTCAAATCAATATTTCCTAGATCTATCTCTAGGACCATGTTAAAGATCGATGGGGATTCACAGTACCCTTAGGGCAGCCTAGTGTGTTTCATACGAGTCTGCCAGAACTTAAATGAAGTCAGGTCTTGTGAGTCCTTGTGCTACAGGATTGAGAAAAAGGCATTTTTTCAAATCAATCACTGTGAAATTTCGAGCTTCTACTGGGATACTGTTATTGTTGTCGCCTTGTTAGGTACTAAAGGAAAGTCTGCATCTACAATCTGGTTAATCAGTCTCATGTCCTGTATAAATCTCCACAACCTGCCCTTTGATTTCTTTCACAGGGTACACTGAGGTAATGCACAATGATTCTGACGGCACCAGCATACCGTGTTCCATCAGTACTGAGATAGTTTTAAAAATACCCACATCCACCTGATCCTGGATTCGGCTTTATTGTAACTTCCCCTGTCCCCTTCAATAGGCCTTCGTCATAAGGGCCTGTAGTCCATGAGACTCTTGGCACTTTCTCCAAGTTTTTGTCAAAAAATGCTGCCTGCTGCTGCATTATCGCCATTCACTGTGGGATCTCCCTTTTCTCTATTCTAATCCAATATGTGATGCTCATAAAGAACACTACTTCATCATCTGTTGGGTCATCTCTAAACATGTCATCATCAGTGACATCAGTCGACCTACACCCTTCTTCAATAGCTATCACTGTTTTCCAATTGAACAAGAAACAATACAGGCTCTAATATTGCAACTAAAACTGACAAAAGATCTAGCATTCCCTATGCCAGCCTGTACTGCTATCAGTCTGGCATCCAATCTTACCCCATTTATAAGTGAACAAATGACTCGCAGAAGGCTATGTTCCCTGTGCACTTAAGAGTGTACTAGTAAAACCCTTACTGAAAAAACCTAATCTAGACCCTATGGTACTTAAAAACTATCGCCCGGTAGCCAATGTATGCTGGCCTACCAAAATCCTAGAGAAAATAGTCTGTAACCAATTTCAGCACTTTGTTGACAGTAAAGACATCCTGGACGAACATCAATCAGGATTTCGCCTCAATCATGGGACAGAGTCGGCTTTGTACGCTGTCCAGGATGACCTACTAGAAGCCGCAGATAGGGGAAGCAATTCAATATTGTTGATGTTCGACCTATCTGTGGCATTTGATACAATCAACCACAAGACTGTTCTTCAAAGAATCAGAAACATCGGGAGAGCAGACAAAGTAGTGGTAGACTGGTTCGGCTCTTTTTTACAGGATAGAACACAGTGGGTAACACTGGGAGAATTTTTCTCAAAACTAATACAACTGAGGTGCGGCGTCCCACAGGGGTCAGCACATTCACCTCTGATCTTCAACATACATATTCAACCACTATTTGATATCTTGAGGAGACACGGCCTACGATTTCACTCATATGCAGACGATACACAGATTTATGTGGAGACAGACAATCTGCCGGAGGCATGTGAGATGATAGACGGCTGTATGCAAGATATAAGTGGATGGCCTGCAAACAATTACAACTTAATGCAGGCAAAACAGAAATAATTCTATTTAGATCAGAGAAGAAAAACAGAGAGGAAGACACTAACTTTACCCCACAGATTTTGGGAGTGAGTATTCCGTTCTCAAGGAAAGTGAAAAACCTCGGGTGCATTTGGCAAGAAAATCTGGCCAGTGAAGCCCAGGTAGGGGCAAAAGTAAAAGCAGTATATTACTCTTTGCGGCTGCTTAGAAATGTGCTCCCCTTCTTAACACCTCAAGACCTTCCTGTAGTGGTGGGAGCTCTGGTAAATTCCCACCTTGACTATTGTAATAGTCTTTTGACAGGGATCCCGAGGAAACAAATGTTAAGACTGCAGAGTGCCCAGAATTGCGGCAGTCAGGTTAACGGCTCATCTGGGTAAAAGAGACCATGGGCCTCATTACACGGAATGCGGTAATGGTTAACGGCCACCGTTAATGGTACGGTGACCGTTAACCATTACCGCCTTACTACGAGGTCCCTTAGCGGGTTGGTGCTTTAACGCCTGCTTTTTGCAGGCGTTAAAAACCAACCCGCTAAGGGACCTCGGAGCTAATTATGGCACCGCAAAATTGCGGTGCCGTAATTAGCGCCTTCCCCATTCCCATAGAGCCCTATGGGGCAGAAATGGGAATGGGGAAGGGCAATGGCGGAAGGGGGATTTACCGCCCCACCAACCTTGGAATGGGTCGGTAAATCCCCTTTCCGCCAAGGCGGTGCCGGTATTTTACCGGCATGAGCGATGGCGCTAATAGCGCCATGGCTCACCGCCTTCCGTGTAATGAGGCCCCATGTGTCTACAGCCAGGAAAGCACTGCACTGGCTGATGGTGGAAGATCACATCAAATTTAAGGTGGCATGTCTGGTGTACAAGTGCTATCATAAACTTGCACCCCGATATCTGAACACCAGAATTTGCCACTACTACCCAGTCAGAGACCTCCGATCAGAAGACAAACTCCTGCTGTGTGTCACGAGGAAAAAATGCATCTCCAAAGGTGACAGAAGGTTCTCTGTGTTTGTTCCTAAACCTTGGAACCAGCTGCCTTTTAGCATCCGCTCATGTACTACCCTGGCAAGATTTAGAAAGGAATTGAAAGCGTTCCTATTTAAATTAACCTACTCCCTCAGGGCCACTTCCAGCTTCCACAGTGATATGTTCAATTCTCTAGTTAACATCTGCGCCTGAATGCAGTTATCTGCCTGGTGCGCATGAAAAATGATTCAAAATAATAAAAAAAAAATCCAAGGTCTACCCTCGTCATCCGGTTCTTCAAGCATTGCCGTTTCCCCTCATACTATGACTGCATCTAATTCTATTGGGATGGTCTGTCCCCCCCTCTTCGTCCACGGGTATCTGTGGTCTAAACAATAATTAATCAGGTATTCTCATAGTTCTTTCCACTAAGCCAGGTAGCCATGTCAACAGAATGCTCGCCCTATAAAGAAAAATCTCTGGCTATATTGGAACGCCTCACAGAGCCATTTACCCTGTGAATGACGATATGAATTTGCCCAACTTCATGTAATGTATTCCAGGAGTGGAACACAATATCCCTTCGTCAGTAAAAGAAATTGTCATGTTGATTTTTGTTATCAAATTTCTTCTCAAAATGTTAACTGGCATCAATCGGGAATACAGCAATGGAACAGACATGTCACACTCTCCTATAGAGACTGGTAATTCATCAGTAAAAGGAACTCGACTCGTAGCTCCAGAGAACCCTTGAGCGTTCACAGCATTTCCCGACATTGGATATTTTCCCTCTCATATATATCAATGAGTAGTCCCAGTGTCTACTAAAAATAAAAAAGATGTGCCTCCTATAGTCACATTGACCCTTGGTTCCTCTTGGTGGTCTGGTGTCACAGATAGTACTGAACACATCAAGTCACCCTGTGAGCTCTCCTATTGTGGATACATGCATACCCCTGTACCCGTGAAAGCATTTCCTCCCTCCACAGTGACACCCCCTATTCTAGGTGTTAATAACTGTCCCATATTTGCATTTTTTCTGTATTTTCATAGGGGCGTGCTGTGATTGCCCTTGCAGTGGATTCATTTGTGCATGCTGTGGTTGCTGTTCCTGTTGCATGTGTGGCGTCTGTGTCTGATGCATTGTCTGATCTTGGCCAAAGCTTTCCATAGATTGTGGGCTATATGCTGGCGGATAAGCTGTCCCCCTCTTGAGAATTGACCATTCTGTATATACCCTTGGCAATTTGGTGTGCAATTTGCTCTGTCATCCCACAAGTCCAACATAAAGGAGAAGCCCATCTAACTAGTCCCCCTTCGTTGAACCCTCCTTTTGCATTCTGATTCTCATTCTGTTTGTTTTGAAACACACCTTGGTTGTTTTGGAATCCCAAGCCTCTACCTCATGGTACAAGCCCATTCCTTCTTTGGTCCACCGGGCATTGATTATTCACCTTTGATGAACCCGCTGCTTGCTGTACTCCTACTCCTTCTCTGCTTGTCAATACCGCTCCTATTATGGCAATTGTTTTATCAATTTCTTCTGAACTAGTTGAGCATTCTCAAGTTTCCTAGCCTCTTCCCTCTTCTTGTTCATCTCCTGCAACAACCAACAGTGATGCACTTCTGTCAACTGTATTTCTGCCCATGGCTTTGCTTCCATTCCCACTTGCTTTTACATTTGCCTATGTACCTGCTCCGGCAACCCTTGACATAATGTGTGGTAAAATAATGCCACCATTTTTTTCCCACGGTTCCCATGTTTCAAGAGTCTCTTGAATGTCCTGAATGTAAACAAGAGGATCTTCATCTTATTTCATTTTATGTGTCATGATTGCACCCATGTCTGGTGTGTCAGGACACTGTACCCTGAGAGTACTCCAGACATCCGCTCTACAATTAATAAACAGTGATCTATCATGTGCTGTGTTCTGTGCTGTCACACTAGAATAGCCTGCTCTCTTCCATTTGTCATCATCTTGTTCCCCAAGAATGGCTGCTAAAAGACCCATCCCATATGGCTAGCGTGTTTCCTACTGTCATTATTTCCAATTCATAAATCCATTTTCCTGCACCCGATGTCAAACTCGGAAGATTGCATCCTAAAATATCCTTATCCATCTTTGGCCATGCAATATACTGTGGTCATGGTCCCCCTTTTACCAATAAGGGAATCTGCATAAACCATAACCCGCAATCAGCTCCCATTGTGCTGCCTATCCATATTAGGCACAATGGTTCCTGACCGCCTCTTCCCTTGCAATGATCCTAATCTGCTCACATATGGCAGTGAATCTCACTTCTCACTATATGAATGTCCTTTGTAATTCTCTGTGTATGCTATGGGATCTGGTGTTCTATCCTTTGGTTGCTCTAGATCAGATCATCTTACTTCCTTGGCTGCCTGCAGGCTTCAATCAGAGGCACAGGCACCTCCTCCCCACAGAAGGATTATCTTACTTCATCTGACATACCTAGTCCCCAAATAGTGTGATTCTCATTCCCTTCACCCTTAGCTAAGGTCAGTCTGCTTAAGGATAGGGCTCTATGCTTGTGACTGGAAGACCAGTGTGTGATCTCCTTTCTCTCGTTTCCTGATTTACTACCTTCCCTTAATTCTTGATAATCTTTATCAATCCTGCCTTCAATGTTTCCTATATCAAAGTTCTCTTCTATGGCTACTTTAGATGGCCCTAATGTTGCTCCGTGTAACAGGAGGAACTCCTCTTTAATGCCCCATTGTATCGCTGGACTTGGTTCCATCAGCTCCTTTTGAATGAGGTTAATTCCGTGCTCTGGCTCTCTTCTCTTTCGTTCTAGTTCTTCATCTAGTTCTCTTTTCTTTCTTGCCTCCCATCTAACTCTCTCCTCTTCCTGTCTTATCTCCTCTCTCATTGCCCCTGCCCTCCTTTCTTCTTCTTCTCTTCATCTCTGTATTCTTGTATCCTTTAATCTGTGTGCTTCCTCCTCTTCTCTTTTCCTTTCTTGCCTATCCCGTTCTTCTATTGCTCTCTGTCTGTTGTCATGCTTTCTTTGCTCCTCTGCCCTTTCTTCTTTCTTTTGTTGCTCCTCATGATATATCTGTTCTTGCTGCTGTGTGCTCTTTCTTTTATGCTCATCTTCCTTTAATCTCTTTTCTCTCTCCCAAAACTTTCTATCCTGTTCGTCCTAATCTTCTCTTTGCCTTACTTCTGCAATGCTTTTTCCCATCTAGCTTGAGCAGTATCTGTCTTCTCATCCATTCAATCTGTACGAGTGATACCTCATCAGCTTTTTCCTTCTCTCATTTCCATCTCTCAATCTCTCCTTCTATCTCTGTCGATATATTTGATCGCTCACTTGTCTCCCCTTTGTCCTGCAAGATCTTAAAGATCTCCTCTTTTCTCTGACTCTCCTGAGTGGTTTTTATATTGGATTACTATACCCTGTCACTGCCTTCAGTTCTTTTAAAGGATACAATCCAATGTATTCCGTACTTTAGCCATTTACTTCTGGTGAGGTAAGGGGAGCTGAGTGCTCCACACCTTTCTCCTTACATTGATTAAGCATCCACTCCTCAGGTGGTGGATCTTCCCTCTCTTCCTGGTACATCTTGCAGAGCTCTAAAATAGCTAATCTTTTCTCTCATTTCTTTCTCGTGTATGCTGCATGCAAGTATGTGGTCATGTGTTGCAATACTGCTTTTGACAGTGATCCCCATGTGGCATGGCATGAACATCGTATCTGCCATGCCTTTCACCCATTCCACACTATACTGTTTGAGCTTGGGCATGTGCTTTGGTAATGTCTTACATAAATGCATCAGAGGAGTAATCACTCCCATTGTGATGAGTCTCAACCTCAGAATATACAAATGATTCAAGCTTTCAACAAATTCAGAAGCCATGTTATCACTAGGCTACTCAATAAAATATAATTGCCACAGTTCCTAGATACCACTGGCCTTTGTGTGACTGCATAAATTGTATATACTTTGTACTACTGCCATGACCTTTATTGTTTGACTGTACAATGTGTATAATATGTGTATTTTTACCTGTATTCTCACAGTTACTTTCCTATTTAACCATTAATGTCCTAACAGCACCCAATTACCTCTGGGTCAGGTGCGCGATATAAATAAAACAAACAAACAAACCAACAAACCTCATGTTGTATGCGGTACCATCCCCCCTTTAGATGTCAGAGATACACTCAAGATGGAAGGTTGCCATGTGGTGGCAATGTCACATTGAGACACTTGTGCTATAGTGATTGGTCACTGTCTGACATTGTCACTGTTGGGTCCTATGTTCATGATATGTTATACTGGTGAATAGATAGTCCTGTGGTGGGTTTGCTTTTGATGTGTAAGGGGATCAGTGTGGTTTTTCCATCACAGAGAAGTCCGCAGCAGAGAAGTTCTAATACCCCTACAATCCCACACCACCACCCACACCCACAACACACACACAACACACCCCCACACCCACCCCCATCACCACCCCAACATACCCCCACGCACACCCTACTTACCTTCTGAGACATGCTGTGTCCCTGCATCGCCTGTTCCCTTTCACTTCTGTGATCGAAAACCGGCGCCGCAGGCTCCTTTTTATTTTCTTTTTTTGGGCAGGTGCAAGGGGTTCCACCCCACAACCCCCATTCACTAT
Organism: Ambystoma mexicanum; assembly: GCF_040938575.1. Classification (NCBI taxonomy): domain Eukaryota; kingdom Metazoa; phylum Chordata; class Amphibia; order Caudata; family Ambystomatidae; genus Ambystoma; species Ambystoma mexicanum. The sequence goes on from NC_090934.1 coordinate 273,540,697, forward strand.
AAAGTGTAGTGTAGGACACCCCCGCTGCACCCGCATTTAGTTTTTTATATTTTTTAATTACCTGAAATACATGCCACCAAAGGTTCAAACTTTGGGTGCTCGAACCTTTGGTGGCATGGATTTACGTCCTTTTAGTAGAGGTCGGACATTTTTGGTTGGTCATTTTATCAGATTCTGTGTCAGGGAATTGTCTCTGGCCTGTTTCCATTTGTCACGGTGCACTTTGTGACAGTTGTGTCATGGGTTGTGGATTTATTTTGAGTTTTCACATTGCATGCCATGCCATGCTATGTTGGGCGGGCGACATGGGGTTTGGGAGTGTTTAGGTGACATACCAGGATTTGGATGTGCTCTTTTGCATGGGAGTGGTGGATTATGCACCTTGCATGTGTGCCTTTTGGTCACACAGGATTGTTTTTGTTTAAGTAGCCAGCGATGCACACAATGTAGCACCTCCAAGGACACATTCTCAGGGTGCTAAGGTTGTGACAGTTGACTGTCCATTTGTCATCATCAATTGTCACCTAGAATGTGCCAGGCCTGTGTGCACTCTGCAGGGGTGGGATTGTAGGTGAAAAATGAAGCCACAAGCTGGGTATGGGCTGCCTCGCCACGTGCCCTTTACCCTCCCATGCGCAGCAGCTGTGCATGTGGTTGGGGATGTGGGGGCACCACTATGTCCACTGGTGCGCCCCGCCGTGTTGCAACATTGTGCAGGCCACATGCTGGCACAATGATCCTGCACACTACTGAGGGTGCATATACTAGCTGTCCACGAGAGCGATCAAGGGAGCGGAAATGTGACTTGAGCACTCCGAATGTGCGCTCCACTATGCCCCTGGTTGCAATATGGGCTGTGTTGTAGCTTACCTGGGGTGGTCTGGTGGGGTTCCGTATTGGCATCATCATGTAGGTGCTCAGAGTGTAGGCACTGTCCCCTGGGGAGTTGGAAATGGCTGTTATTAGTTGGGTTTGTCTATTTGTCTGTGTGTGACATGCATGCATCTGCACAGGCATTTGTACTCACCAATGAGCCATGTGTTGCCATGCCTCCCAGCTTCCAGGTCCCGGTTTAGGGCTGACATTCTGAATATGAAACTGTCATGGGGGGACCCTGGATAGTTTGCATAGACAGGGTTGATGATTCCCTTGGCATCGCATACAACCTGCACGTTGATGCAATCTAGTGCTTGAGGTAGCAATAGATGTGCTCAGTGGCCCTAGGTGGACGCAGGGCCACATGTGTGCACTCAATGGTACCAAGCACTTTGGGGAAGTGTGCCACCCCGTAAAAGTCCTGGACCACGGCCTGCCTTTCTGCGGGTGTTCTGGGCATGTATATGTGCCTGCAGACTGAGGGGCGTGCAGTCATGATTGCCAACACCTGGTGTAGGCAGCGTGACTGAGTGGGCTGTGAGACACCCCTAACTATGGCAGTTGTCCGCTGAAATGACCAAGTGGCCAAAAAATGCAAGACATTGAGCACCTTTTCCAAGGGGCTCAGTAATTGGGAGCACAGGGTAGATGATGTGAGGTCATCCACCCACTCAGTGACCAGGTCTAGGATGTTATGAGGTGGAAACCTATACCTTCCATAGACCTGGTCACCAGGCATCCCAAAAAGGCTGGTCCTGGGTAGGAAAATGCGGTGCCTGGCTATCCTCCTCCTCTTGCAGTGTTCCACCATTACTACTGCGAGAAATGGTACATTCATCGTTGCTGTATATGCTTGTTTATTGTTTGCTTGCAGTTTTATGCTGCGTGGGGGTGCTTACGTCAGCTTTCATGTGGTGTACGTGTTTCCGGCTTTGCGCTTCATTTGGCATGCTCAGGTTTGCCCTGTTGGATTCCATGAATACGTGTTGTTAGCACACGTGTGGGCGTTGCGAGGATTTCGCAGTGGTACTTCCCCCATAACGCCCACATTTTTGTGTGTTGTTCCCCATTCCGCATGTTCCGTCCCCTTTTTAGGTGTGTGCGCAGGAAGGTGTGCGCTTTCTCTGGTCGTCTCACGCAGGGCTTCCGTGATGTCGGAATGACGTGTGGAAGCAGCGCAGATTCAGCGCAGGTCGAGGGTAAGCCACGCGCAATCTGTTCCATGAATTGGGAAACGGGTGCTTGCGCACGTTTCGCACGCGTACACTGCGTTTTTCACGCTTGCGCCCTGTTTTGGCGTGCATTGGTTCCATGAATTACCCTGTTTGTTTTTGCTCAATAAGTCTCTACCCAGTAGGTTTACAGCTGTCTCTGTACTATACAATAATGGTGTAACATTTCATGTATCCCTATAGTGATGGGTAACCGCCCCCCCTCCACTGTACTGCACCTGTGGGCACCTGCTTGGTGGCTGTACATCCTACCCTTGGGATTCATCCATCCTAGCACTCAGCCTGAGGACTCCTCATTGGCTCCCCTTGGCATGTCCTGACTGGACACCCATAAGCACTTGTCCAACCCCCCACCCATCCCTATCGCTTGCACTTCTCTTCACTGCACTTGCATGTCCAAATGACACAAGGCCTATTAGGACCACAAATGTATATTTGCTATTTTGCCATTGTTATTAATTACCCCTGCTCTCTCCCCACTTATCCTTGTGGTGCTTTGAAATATAATTCTGCTGTATAGGCACCTAACAAATGCACAATAAATTAAAAAAAATAATAATAATAAAACCTCAGCAATAACCCCAGTGAATCGCTATGTGCCCATGCATCTGTTGGTCAAAGTATACCTTCCTTCCATTATACACAACATGGTGGCTCCTGTGTCTACCATTAGTTTAACATCCTGTCTCCTATCTCTACTCCCACCTTAGTTTCCTTTTCTGGGTTTGGGATGACTGATAGGACTGGACATGTTAGGGCTCGCTATGGGCTGTTCTATTGTGAATACATGTTTGTCTCCGGAAGCGTGAATGCATTATCCCCCGTGATATTTGCTCCTGCATAATGTGCTACTGTCCCTTGTGGCAGTGCATCCTGCTCCCATGGCGATGTGATGGTTTGGGATGGCACCTGCTGTGTAGCATTATGTATGGCATTCGGGATTGTGCACTGTGTGAGCATCCCTGTGTAAGGGCTGTTATCGGCATTAAGCCTAGATTATGTGGCTGTGCAAACGTGGAATGTATTCCATATATATTGGTGCTCTGTATGATGACTCATAGGCAGGATACTTGTTTTGGTGTGCACCTGGATGATATTCCATGTGTGGCCTGCTTCGACAATCTTGCGTTACATGACCCACTTTTCCACATGTCCAACATGCTTCTCCATTTCTTGGTATTAATCCTCTAAATCCCCCTACTCGCCCACTCTGAGAATTACCCCTTGCTCCTTGTACCCTTCCCATGTTTCTTCTATCATTTCCTCCATTACCTGTCCATCCCCATGGGGCTCCTGTTCTTGTTAGCCATCTCTGGCATTCGTGACCACTGCACCTTCCATACTTACCTTTGATAACTTTTTTCTGCACTAACTTTGATTCTGCTCGCTGTGCTTGCTCTTCCTTTTCTCTTTCTTTCTCATGCTGTCACTTTCAATAATGTACTATATGCGCTAGTATCTCACCCCATCCCTTTGCTTCGATCCCCAATATTTTATCTATCTCCGTTTGTACCTCTGTCGGGAGACCTCTGTGTACCACATGATAGAATATTGGTATGGTTTTATCCCATGCTAAGCCTGTTTACTCCTCATTTCCTGAATTGAAGCAATGTTTAATGCTGGGTATTCATCAGCTCAGATTGAGCATGTTATGATTGATCCTATGTCAGGTTTGTCCAGGTATGATCTTTTCAGACCATCCCATACATGAGCTCGACAATTTGTAAATGGGGCCTCATCATGTGTATCATTCTCTAGGTAAACTCCTGGGTACCTTGCTTTTTCCCAGATGCTGTTTGTCTTTTCCCCTAATATAGTAGCAAATAAGCTCTTCATGTCTCCCACTGCTAATGTGACTCCCGCTGTCTATCTTTTAGGTGCATAGATCCACTTTCCGGTTCCCGCATAAGGGTGGATAGTCCCTTTATCAAGTGTTTTTGTCCATATGTGGCAGGGAATGTATTGTGATCTCCCAATCCCCTTCTTTATTAATGGAAATTGTGTCTCCTTCCTCCGATAAACTTCTTAGCCCTTTTGCTACTTCTCTCGGTAAGGAATGTGGTCTAAGCCTTTCTCCCCATGGAGTACTCTCCCTCTGTTCTCCCTTGGTTTTGCAGTCTTTCTCGTCTTCCACCTGATTATTGTCACCATCTGTTGCTTCTGACTCATAGTCAAACTTTTGCTTATTCTGTCCCCTATGTAACCTGCTCACCTCATTTCTCCCTTCTCTCTGGATTTCTTCTTCTGTTTCTATTTTCACATTCTTAATCACTGCTCTAATCATTTTCAACAATACTTCCCCTGCTGTCCATGTATCAGCATTTATCACGGGGCATGGTCACTCTCGTTCTCTTCTCTTCTTTACACTTTGAAGCTCTGCACCTGTTTTCTGGATAACTGTTTCTAAATCCCTACACACCTGTTTGTTTTTTGTTTCGTTATGATTGGATCTCGACCCTTGTTAATCTCTGCAGTGCCCAATGCTATTGTCGGTTCTGAGTCTGCTCCGGGTTTGTACCGGGATTTGTATATCCTGGAGCAGATTTTACAGGATACGTTCCATTTGTGGGTGGACCTGTCAGCTGTGCAGATGCAGGAGCCTGTGCCAAAGTGGTACCTTCTCTGAGTGGGTTTGGGACTGCCGACTGCGCAAGCATTAAATCTTGTGTCCTGCTGTCTCTGAACAATGGTTAATGGTGGCGCTGAGGCTACAACACGTGTTTTTCATCCTTATTCCTCTTCATTCTTGTCATATAACTTCCATAATTCTATTATGCTCGACATCCTTTTCAGCTTTTTACCTTTTTAGGTTGATAACAGTTGTGTATAGATGTGTTAGATAAACGCCTTCTGCTAGCCATGTAGTAAACCTTTTTCCCTTGTCCCTTCAGCCCACTCATCGTTGTAATTAATAATATTCTCCATATACGTCAGGAGCTCCTCTCACATGTGTTCAACTGGTGTGCACATTTTAAACAATGACAATGTCACAGTGAGATACTGGCCAACAATGCACTACCACAATGAAACAAAATGCCAACGTTAACAGAAAAATCTCCGGAGGTTGGCCCATATGGGGGACCACCTAGTTGCCACATAAAACACAAAAACAAGGATTCAACTCACTGTGTGTCTCCCCACAACAACAACCTAACACAACCTTGCTTCCTCAATATGTGCTTCTAATCCAAACTGTATGCCCACTCTCCACACTGACACCAAACTACTCTTGCCTCTGATCACAGGTCAATTTTTCTATCTAAACTTTATGCAGCATTATCAAGAAAATGAACACTTACATACACAATGGTTTATTTTTCCCCCTCTCGCTCCCTTACCTTTGGAATGGATTTATAGAGTCCTCGCTAGTGCGGTACTTCCCACGCTTATTTAAACAGTGCTGCACTCCCTCCTCTCTTGAGCTACATTACACTTCAACATCCACTACTACTACTACCTTGATGCCATTGCTCCTCCCTGTATGAGCCCACTTCTATTTCTTCTAAAATCAAAAACTTAAAAATAAAAATGTATCCTACGTGGTTCACTCCTCATACACTCCACTCTCATTCCAATACAAACTCCCTCATCTGCTGTTCATGCATCAGGTGCACTTCATTCTCTATATTCTTCTGAGGTCCTCTGATGCTGTAGCTCCTCCTCAAAAAGGCCTGGACACCTGCGGGCGGCACCACAGCCTTTAACAATCAGGCAAGCCTCTGGAAAATCCCAGTTCTTGCTGGCCTCCTCATGCCCGGCGCAGTTTCTGCAGGATTCTGGGAAATCCTGCAATCAGGTTGGGAGGGTCACCAAATGTAGGGTTAGGCCCAAAATCATTATTGCAAAAAATAATCCAATGAGCCAATAAAGTGCACAGAAGAAGAAAACAAATGTTTATTATATGCAACTGCAGCTGGGAATAATTCAAGAAATTACATCATTAAATGGCGGTTGTTATAGTGAGAAGTGGAGTTGGCATTTATACAATGATTCATGGTGCATGTACATTCACATTCAAAGATTGGACAGTCTTGGTTGTGCTGCAGGTGATTCTATACAATACGTGCCACTATTGGTATATCCTATTCCTTATAACCATTTTAATGACTACTGGGACTAATCCTACGGATCCCTCACTAAACCCCTGCCTAAAATCTCCTCCCGGGTGGCCAGGGAAAGGCAGATACTTCCTGATCCTGACCTTGGGGGTGGTGTACTGCGGGAGGGTCACCTGCAATGAGACAAGGCCCATGGTGGTGAGGAGAACCAAAATCTTTAACTATAGCACCAGCTCGGGGGTCCAAAGGAACTTGTCAGTTAAATCGAGCCTGCCTTTTGGTCTTGTTAAACAAGATCCTGTCGCTCAGAATTTTGAACTCTGTGATTTTGATTTTGTGAAACATTTACGTATGTCTGCGTCTACTTCTACTAAACTACATTGCAGTTTACCGGAGAATATTTCACTCATTAGGCTGCAGAAAGACTCACTGGATCATTTGGGCTATGTCTTGGACTTGCCAGTTATCAAGGAAGTGCTTATTGGGGGTTGTGTCAAATGTAACTGCGTCCAAGAAGCTCAAGAAGCTGCCACATCAGCGCAGTTGCCTATAAAGTCCATGGCTACATGTAGTGATGCCCAGGGATGGGAGTAGCTGGAGACTATGATTGCTCTAAAAACTGTTTCGGAGTGAAATTGGTCGCTGTCTAGTTGGAATACCAGAGGCTTTAGCCATTGGTTAAATGGAGATGGTTCCCTGGACTTGCTGTTTTCCCATGATGTGTTCATATAACAAGAGGCGTGGTGGACTTTTGACATTGAGTTTGATGATTATACTACCTTTCAGGCCAAGGCCCCCAAGGGTGAACGGGTGCGCTCGAGGGGCGGACTATTGATTGGTGTTAGGTCCATTTTTAACCCAAGACTAGTTCATCAAGATATCCTTGGGGGTAGTTTACTGGCATTTCAGGTGTCCCCTGCAGGTGGGCGAGACAGTTGGCGGGGCATTCTAATAGTATGTGTTTATGATCCTCCTGGTGAATCTATTACTGAGAAAAGTTTTGACCAACTAGATTCCACACTCACTACCTGGCAGATTTCCCCTGACGATTGTTCGATCATCGTTGGTGGGTACTGGAATGCTAGAGTAGTGGACAAAGGAGGTTGTGGGGTCTTTGACAATGTCCTTAATTACTTAAAAAATCCAATAGTAAGGGGAAGTTGTGGTTGGATCTGTTGAAGGAGTGTAATTGTACGGTCTTTAAAGGGTGTTCTAAGGGGGACTACCCCGGGTAAACGACTTGGACTGTGGTCTCCAATAGAGCTATCTTGGATTATATAACAACTTCTGACTCCTTATTGCAGTATGTATTTTGATTGCAAATGGTACCGAACACTTATAGCGACCCTGCCCTGGTTGTACTCAATATGTCAGGTGCAGGAGGGACTGGGGAATTGTGTCCCTGCAGTGATGTGAAATTGAGCAGGGAACAGGATTCGCTGGTCCGAAAAGAATATTGAGAGGGTAAATTCCCTTGCTTTACACTTGGGCAGTAGTATAAATTGGGCACTCTGGGGTAAAAACCCAGAGGGCATTGAAGATTGGATTGAAGGTTTATCCCTTACCCTTTTTAGGGGCAATTCAACATCCGAGACTAAATGGGGGGTTGAGGGAAGGCCTATATTTGATATAAATATTCGAGAGCGCAAACGCCAAATAAGAGGCGCAATTAAAGCCTGTAAAGGAGAAGTTTACCATTTGGAAAGTACTTATGCAATTGCCGCTCATATAAAGCTCTCAAAACGGCAGTACCATACCTGACTTTGTCGCTACCGTAAATCCCAGCAAAGAGGTCAGTGGCAAAACTTTATTCAGATCTTGTGTAGCAGAGATACACGGAAAATCTGGCAAATCCTTTCAAAGGCCGGGGGCGAATTGACTCCAAAAATAGTGAATCCGATCCCAGCTGAACAGTGGTTGGAATTTGTTAAGATAAAGTTCCATAAGACCCCTATATCCCTTGTATGATTGAATATGGTGAAGCTTAGCCGCTCCCTATGAGCTTTAAAATCATGAAACAGGCCATCATTAACATCAAGACGTCAAATGCCCCAAACCTGAATGGTTTGGCAAACTCTGTCCTGAAAAAGGACCCAAATAACTGACTGGGCCCAGGTACTCCTGATCCTCTTTCCCAGGGTTTTCAGGTTTTGCTTCATACTTCCGACGTGGGGAAGGTCGGTACTCATAGCGGTCCATAAGAGGGGGGACCGGAGGAAGGTGACAATTACTGCCTTCTGTCCATGCTGGACGTGACGGGCTAGATCTGTGCGACACTGGTACTTAGGGAATTGGAGGCATGGGTGGTTGCTAATCAAGTGTTAAACCCTGCCCAGACTGGAATTAGACCAGGCTCCAGCACAACGCATAACATTAGAGTTTTAGACTCATTGATCAACACCACTCTGAGCAAAAAATAAGCTACTCTGTAGACTTTTCTAGTGTTTTTGACTAGGAAGTGAGAGAGACACTCTGGTCTAAGCTCGCTAGTCTAAACTGTCCCAGCTGGATAATGCAGATTTTAAAAGCACTGCATAGCAAGAATAGTAGTAGGGTTAGACGTAACAATGAAGGAACAGTGATTGAACATATAAACATTAATATGGGGGTTAAACAGGGATGTGTGGCAGCTCCCATGTTATATAACCTCTATATTGCTGACCTTCTTCCACGCATGGGGTTAAAGTCTAACTGTCCACCTAAGCTAGGGAGCTCTCCTATTATAGGCATGCTGTATGTAGATGACCTGATACTGTTCGATATAACTCTACCGGGCATCAAAAGCATGTTAGAGGAACTTTCACAGTACTCCTCCCAGCTGGGACTTACCATCAATCTAAGAAAGACAAAGATAGTGCCGATCATCAGAAAGCAGCCTAGGAAATCTGGAATTGAAACCAGTCAGGGCATGATAGAATTTGCTGATTCTTAACCTTACATGGGCCTGGAATTTGACGTATTATCCAACTATGGCCGGATAATTGCACAAAAAAAGAGGCATGCCAAATTGCTCACGCCACGAGCCTGTAAATTTGCCAAAGGGAATGCAAGGTATAGTATGGACGGTATTGTTAAACTGTACCAACAGTGCTTCATGTCGGCCATGCTTTCTGGCCTGGAAGCTCTGGCTATGCAGGACTTGAGCTGGCTTAACATCTTAGAGGGCCAATTATTGGCGCACAGTATTAGGCCTAGGGCCCTCTTGTTCTATACAATATTTGAGGCTTGGATAGGTTTAACCTCATTGAGGGGAATGGCCCTGCGTGCCCGGGCTGTCTTTTACCTGAAACCATGAACCTCACCTTTTTGTAAATCCCTCGCAGTAGTGGGAAATAATTATGACTCAGAAAAGGTCCAGCGTGGGTGTAACTTTAAACAACTTAATGAATCCCTCTTCCTGGAGATCGGTTGGATCCACTCCAACAAAGAGAATGCGACCATACACTCACTTGAAAAAAATCGGGGTACGAGGCAGTGTCTCATATAGTGCATAGATACAGGAGGATTCAACCCTACTTGCTCTTGTGTCCGGACACGGATGTAAGGGAATTCCTGTTAAGGTTACGTAATAACCAATTGCAGGTCTTCACTATCACATGTCCCCGACAGGGCATAGCTCTAGAGGACAGGTCCTGCCATATCTGTGGGAGATCTGATTTTTTGGAGATCACCAGACATGTGCTTACCTCCTGCCCCAAAATGGGACCATTGTACATGAGCATGCTGGGAAAGTTGGTGCATACTATGAAGCTATCACCGAAGATTCGTTCTGGAATTATTGCCTCAATACAGACACTGTTTTATCTCAACTTGCTCTGTTTAGAGTGTGGACACATGTCAGGAATTTACTGCCAAATTAACATTGTCAATAATTAGAGCCGATGTGGTATTTTATTCCTTTTTCTGTTGCTCTCTACCTGATCGTGTCATCTTATTTTATTGTGCTTTATTGTGGTATGCTATGTTATTTTATTTTATTCTGTTTTATTATGAAATCTTTATATTATCTTATCTATGTGCTTTAATGATTTGTGATATGGTTGAAATATTGGTTGTATACGAATTGTTCGTTTTACAACTGTTCGAATGACAATTGACCTTTTCACAACTGACCGAATTGTGAAGGTCAATTGTATCATATATGTGGGGGAAACCCCCCACAACTCACCACCCAACGCCAAACCTCCCAACACCTCTATATATATATATTACATGGCCACGGTAGTGGCCATGTAGTTATGGTTAAGTTGCTGTTTCCATAGGAAGAACACTTTTTGGGCGGCTTATAACTTCGCTCTCCCTGAACAGATCCTCACCAAACTTTGCAAAAAAAGTAGTTGGGTCACTCTGAATCTTTTTGCAAAGTTTGGTAAGGATTCGTCCAGAGGGGGAAAGGTTATAGGGGGGGTCCCAAAACTTTTTTTTTTTCCCATAGACTGAATGGGAAAAAACTTTGCGCACGGCTACAGCCCGAACCGCTGGACGGATTTACACCAAATTTGCGGCAGGAGCGGCGGCCTGGTCCCAAAAGCGTGCTTTTGTAAATTTGGTGTAAATCTGTCCAGTAGTTATTTTTAAAAATGACCAAAATGTAAGGCAACAAAAATTAGTGATATCTGCGTTCGCTTCGCGGACGGACTTCCCTGTTCGCTCCGCGGACAGCACCCCGATTGGCCCATGGCCTTGCGTCATGTCCACGGACATGCGACGTGTTCGCTGATTGGACGACGAGGGGCGTGGAGCGCGTCAGATTTTCTGTGGCGCCCGCCATCTTGTATTCGCAGTCGACCGCGTACAGCGCAGTGAAACGTGGATAAAAAATTGTATTTAGTGCCGTGTGTTGGTGTGTAAGAGTGTTTGGGGAGGGTGGGGGAGTATGAGATAGGTTCAATGTTTTGTTTTTTTATGTGCTAGATGTTTTTGTTGCGTTCAATTTGTCCGTGGAGAACACGGCTGTTCTGACATTTTGTAAATAAACTAAATGGTGGGGTGCTTAGAGGACGGAGTATGTGTCATTTTTGTTCGCAAGGAAGGGAAAAATGAGCTATGAACACTTGCGGTGTACTTAATTGTTCGTAAATACACAAACTGGGGGTGTCCTCAGGACGCTGTCCGTATTGTAATCTGTCTAGTTGAATGTGTTCTAAGAACACTCGCAGTGTCCTGAAATGGTTGCAATTACACAAAATGGGGGTGTTCTGAGAACGTTGTTTGTATTGTTCGGTGTCAGGGTGAAAGTGTTTTAAGAGCACTCCTTTTGTCCTCTAATAGTACAATTTCCTAGGGGCGTCAATCGACTTTTTGTCCACTAAAGAAAAGATAAATCCGGCTGGTGTGCGTTGACATTATGTGATAATCCTATGACTGGCGCTATTGACCTGGCTGACTTGCTTTTGCGACACTAAATCATATCTCCCGCCCCTATGCCTGATATTATCAAAGCATTCATATTCCCCGCCTCTCTCCGTGACGTTACAGGGTGCGTCATCAAACGCGCCCAGTCCTCTGCAGTCCTAAGTGACTTTACACAGAACCCGGAAGACAACACATATTATGTCACAACACAGCGCGCCACAATTCGGAATATGAAACTGCGATTTGAAAGCAAACAGCAAGATTGTAAATGTTGTAAAGTACATTTATTTGACATCAAATGTTGAGAGAATATTCAGCAATTTGCATTTGTCTTTGTTGTCGATCCGCAAAATTTCATGTTGAGACACGCGATGTTCCTTTGCGGTACAGAGAGTGTTAGATCAGCTTACAACTCAGTGCGCCACAATTCGGAATATGAAACTGTGGTTTAAAAGTAAACCGCAGGATTGTACATTTGGTAAAGTACATTTATTTCCCATTAAATGTTTAGTGAATATTCAGCGATTTGCTATTGTCTCTGTTGTCGATCAGCAAAAGTTTATTTGGAGCCACGCGTTGTTCCTTTGCGGTAGATAGGCTGTTGGTTTATGATAAAAGCAGTAAATGGTCGCTGATAATCGGAAGGTTGCTCCAACAACGAGCCATTAGACCTCTCTATTGGTTGGTATGTTGTTTGTAGCCGCTAGTACTGCGTAAGGGCATATTGGTCCTTGGCGATTGTCCCATAAAATGGTGAGGGTCATGAAGTTGCATATTTGGACCTGCACCTGGCAGTTGAAGACCCCATCCGCTGGAGTCTCTAAATCGTGACATAGGCAAAATGGAGCCACATACCTGTTTTAAAAAACATAAATTAGTCTCACCAGCCGATCTTCATTAAAAATCATCATTTTATTTATTAGGGTGTGAAAATATTTGCTATCGAGTATGTTAATAATAAAATAATAATATTTTCCCATTCATATAGCGCTAAGAACCATGAGGTATCTAAGCGGTGCTTATTATTAACCACGGTGTGTGGTACTCATTTATCGACCACGGAAGGATGAAAGGCTGAGTTTGGCCTTGCCGGGATTGAAACTTGCGTTAGCAAGCTGTGCACGGATGTCAAAGCGAGCGCTGTACTCGCTGTGCCACTTGACAGGCTACAGTGAAGTGGCACAGTGAGTAGAGCGCTTGACCGCCTATAGACCGGTTAAAATATTTCTATTAACCCACCCTGTGTCGTCTGCCTTTTTCAGAGCCCTCTAAACGACAGGGCATCAATTCGGCAGTGATAGTGCGTGGTAGAAAACATTATGCCACTTTCAACGAACAAGTTCAACTTGAGCGGTCTTTAATGCTACGCTATTGTAATTATATTTGTTATAAAGTAATCTAAAGGGTTACTTACAGTACAATTGCAATTTCCATTGTCTACGAGTGGTGCAGTCCCAAAATACGAATCTGCGTGTGCCAACGATCTTTTGCATAGTGATATAATATATAAAAGTGGTTTCGTTTCAGAAATGTCATCTTTATCTTCTCTTACGTTTTATCAACACTCTTCAAGATTAGTCTTTCATCACAATCTCTGTCTGTCAAGGTCAAAACACAATAAAACCTTATAGTCCGCTTCGTGAGCCTCTCCGGGGCCCGAGAAAAAAGTGGAAGCAGCTGACCTTCACTGTGAACGAGCATAAATTCGTACTTTGCAACATTCTGTGTAAAGCCATCTGTAGAAGTTGTGGAAGCAGCTGACCTTCACTGTGAACGAGCATAAATTCTTACTTTGCAACATTCTGTGTAAAGCCATCTGTAGAAGTTTGTTTTTGCACGCCATGTTTGTATATTGTTTGCGTGATATTAAAAAAAGTTTGTTTAAAGGACGTTATGGTTCTAAGTACAGCCGAAAGACCCCTGAAAATCGCAGGTTATGGTAAGCTTTGAAAAATAACTGGCGCCACCACCGTGCACTGCTAAGACTAACACCCAGGACATCAAAGATGACATTACAAATGTCATTGATGAAATCACTGATGACATCACGTGTGTATGTACTTTTCATGGAATTTGTGCACTAGGGATTTTTATTATAATGTTGCGAAAAAAGTGTCAAGGATATTGCAATAAATATCATACCGTTATTAGTGCTTTGAACGATGCATTGATATAAATAGCATTGTATTATGGGATTCTATCTAGTACACTGAGCTACTAATGGAGAAACATAGCATTGTGTGCAGAGTACAAGATGAGAGTATAATATGTGTAATGTTAATATGTTGAATAATGAAATAATAATTGTTCTGAAATGTTCGAAAAATCACAAAATGGGGTTGTTCTGAGGACGTTATTCGTATTGTGTGATTGCTTAGCTTATGCAATGAGGGAATGGCACAGAGAGTAAAGTGGACGCCGTCCGCGGACACCGCGGCTGTTCGTGGACAGGGCGTGCTACATCCGGGTTTTTCCAGGAAATCCAACATGGAAAGAAGACTGTATGGATCATCCAATCAGATGTCGAGGTTGTGGATTTGTGTTGAAAGAGTCTGTGTGTGGTGAAGATGGCAGAAGTGGAAAAAGTCAGGATGTTGGTGCTCGGAGATATGTTTGTGCATGGTTTACAGCAGTACGCTGAATGCAGGCATGTTGCAAAGAACTTTGATGTGAAAGGAGTGGAGGTGGTGTGGAGCAGTGTGCCTGATTGCAATGTACAGGGAATTGTACAAGTTTGTGAGGATATGGCCATGATGAACAGTCCGCATGTGGTAGTTTTGCACTATGGTGCTTTCCATTTGGGCAACGTCAGTGCCCCTACTTTGTTGGCTGATTTGGAACGCTTGGTTCAAGCAGTAATGAAGATCCTTCCAAATGCAAAAGTAATTTTTTCTGGATTACTACCTAGGGCAATATGGGACAATATTTCAGTTTTTTGTCCTCAGCAAAATATTGCTAGGTGTGTCATCAACCAAGGCATGTGTGCCTTCATGCTTAGAGCTGGTATGTTCTTCTGTAACAATGAGAATATTGATGCCAGTAATGCTGTTAATTTTAAAGAAGATGGCATTTCTTTATCTTTTACGGGAAATGCCTTTCTATTTTGGAATGTAAGGGTTGCTTTGGAGAAGGTTATGTGAATATTTTAGGAGTAAAGTAAGAAAAAAAAACAAGAAAAAAATACAAAATAACAGGTGTCTGTCAAGCATCTGTAAAAACAAAAAAAACGGCTCTTTTCAGAGCCAACTTCAAAGGGGAAATAGGGCACACTATTTAAATTTACATTCACCACGCTCAGATTTTCGATGTGTCCGCGGACATGGCGGTAGTCCGCGGACATGAAAATCACTACGAGGGGGTTAGTATGTTCTATGTTACATGTATATGAAGTCAGGGATATTATGGTTAAGTTGTGCTACTAAAAACCTATGAAATTCAGTGAAAAAACTTTGTTAAAGGGACGTTATGGTTAAGTTGCGCTACTAAAAACCTATGAAATTCAGTGAAAAAACTTTGTTTAAGGGCCGTTATGGCTCAAAGTAAAACCGGAAAACCCCTGATATTCGGCAGTTATGGTAACATAAGCATCCATAACTCACGCCACCGTGCACTGCTAACACTAACACCCAGGACATCAAAGATGACATCACAAATGTCATTGATGACATCACTGATGACATCACATGGCTGGCTCTCCCTTTTTATCCTTTACTGACATATCGAAGCCACATAGTTTCTTCAGTAACAGTCAGGAAGTAAAAATTGAAAAGGTACTATATTTGTAGACTTAGGGTCCAGTCACATCATATGAAACATATACATAGCGGAAGATACAGGCTTGAAAGAGAGCAATCCTTTCTGTGCATGAAGATAATCATTATGGTTATCAGCACTTTCTCATAGTTTTATTTTTATTACTCTACCTTCCCTCTATATGCTCATATTTGTATACATTATACTCAATCTCCATAGAGTGAATGGGAAAAAATGTTTGCCCGCGCCTACAGCCCAAACCGCTGGACGGATTTCCACCAAATTTGGACCAGGAGCAGCGGCTTGGTCCCGAAAGCGTGCTTTTGCAAATTTGGTGAACATCCGTCCAGTAGTTTGTTTTTAAAATGACCAAAAAGTAGGTAAAAAAAAATTAGTGATATCTGTGTTCGGTTTGCGGACACACTTCCCTGTTCGCTCCGCGGAAAGTGTCCTGATTGGCAAATCATCTTGCGTGATGTTCGCGGACATGCAAAGTGTTCGCTGATTGGACGGCGTGGAGCGTGAATCGCGTCAGATTTTTCGGTAGCGCCCGCCATCTTGGATTCGCGGACGTCCCCGGACAGCGCGGTGAAACTTTGTTCAAAATGTGTATTTTGTAGAGTGTGTTGGTGTGTAGGAGTGTTTGGGGAGGGTGGGAGTGTATGAGATAGGATGAAAGTTGTGTTTTTTATGTGTTAGATGTTCTTTTTGTGTTCGATTTGTTTGCGGCCATCACGGGTGTTCTGAAATGTTCTAAATAAACTGACTAGGCGGTGTTCTAAGGAGTCAATATGTGTCCGTTTTGTTCGCAAGCAAAGTGAAACTGTTCTAAGAACACTCGCGGTGTCCGAAGAGTGTTCGTAGGTGGTGTCCTGAGGACGCTGTCCGTATTGTTCTCTGTCAAGTTGAATGTGTTCTAAGAACACGCGCGGTGTCCTGAAATGTTCGCAAATAAACAAAATGGGGGTGTTCTGAAGACG
Organism: Ambystoma mexicanum; assembly: GCF_040938575.1. NCBI lineage: Eukaryota > Metazoa > Chordata > Amphibia > Caudata > Ambystomatidae > Ambystoma > Ambystoma mexicanum. The sequence goes on from NC_090934.1 coordinate 273,556,951, forward strand.
TTTTTGAGAACACTCCCGGTGTCCTGAAATGTTTGTAGGGGGTGTTCTGAGGAGGCTGTCCGTATTGTTCTCTGTCAAGTTGAATGTGTTCTATGAACACTCACGGTGTCCTGAAATGTTCACAAATAAACAAAATGGGGGTTTTCTGAAGACGCTTCTAAGAACACTCGCGGTGCCCGGGGAGTGTTCGTAGGGGGTGTCCTGAGGACGCTGTCCGTATTGTTCTCTGTCAAGTTGAATGTGTCCTAAGAACACTCGCGGTGTCCTGAAATGTTCGCAAATAAACAAAATGGGGGTGTTCTGAAGACGCTTCTAAGAACACTCGCGGTGTCCGGGGAGTGTTCGTAGGGGGTGTCCTGAGGACGCTGTCCTTATTGTTCTCTGTCAAGTTGAATGTGTCCTAAGAACACTTGCGGTGTACTGAAATGTTCGCAAATAAACAAGATGGTGGTGTTCTGAAGACGCTTCTAAGAACACTTACGGTGTCCGGGGAGTGTTCGGAGGGGGTGTCCTGAGGACGCTGTCCGTATTGTTCTCTGTCAAGTTGAATGTGTTCTAAGAACACGCGCGGTGTCCTGAAATGTTCGCAAATAAACAAAATGGGGGTGTTCTGAAGACGTTTTTGAGAACACTCCCGGTGTCCTGAAATGTTTGTAGGGGGTGTTCTGAGGAGGCTGTCCGTATTGTTCTCTGTCAAGTTGAATGTGTTCTATGAACACTCACAGTGTCCTGAAATGTTCACAAATAAACAAAATGGGGGTTTTCTGAAGACGCTTCTAAGAACACTCGCGGTGCCCGGGGAGTGTTCGTAGGGGGTGTCCTGAGGACGCTGTTCGTATTGTTCTCTGTCAAGTTGAATGTGTCCTAAGAACACTCGCGGTGTCCTGAAATGTTCGCAAATAAACAAAATGGGGGTGTTCTGAAGACGCTTCTAAGAACACTCGCGGTGTCCGGGGAGTGTTCATAGGGGGTGTCCTGAGGACGCTGTCCTTATTGTTCTCTGTCAAGTTGAATGTGTCCTAAGAACACTCGCGGTGTACTGAAATGTTCGCAAATAAACAAGATGGTGGTGTTCTGAAGACGCTTCTAAGAACACTCGCGGTGTCCGGGGAGTGTTCGGAGGGGGTGTCCTGAGGACGCTGTCCGTATTGTTCTCTGTCAAGTTGAATGTGTTCTAAGAACACGCGCAGTGTCCTGAAATGTTCGCAAATAAACAAAATGGGGGTGTTCTGAAGACGTTTTTGAGAACACTCCCGGTGTCCTGAAATGTTTGTAGGGGGTGTTCTGAGGAGGCTGTCCGTATTGTTCTCTGTCAAGTTGAATGTGTTCTATGAACACTCACGGTGTCCTGAAATGTTCACAAATAAACAAAATGGGGGTTTTCTGAAGACGCTTCTAAGAACACTTGCGGTGCCCGGGGAGTGTTCGTAGGGGGTCTCCTGAGGACGCTGTTCGTATTGTTCTCTGTCAAGTTGAATGTGTCCTAAGAACACTCGCGGTGTCCTGAAATGTTCGCAAATAAACAAAATGGGGGTGTTCTGAAGACGCTTCTAAGAACACTCGCGGTGTCCGGGGAGTGTTCATAGGGGGTGTCCTGAGGACGCTGTCCTTATTGTTCTCTGTCAAGCTGAATGTGTCCTAAGAACACTCGCGGTGTACTGAAATGTTCGCAAATAAACAAGATGGTGGTGTTCTGAAGACGCTTCTAAGAACACTCGCGGTGTCCGGGGAGTGTTCGGAGGGGGTGTCCTGAGGACGCTGTCCGTATTGTTCTCTGTCAAGTTGAATGTGTCCTAAGAACACTCGCGGTGTCCTGAAATGTTCGCAAAAAATAAACAAGATGGTGGTGTTCTGAAGACGCTTCTAAGAACACTCGGGGTGTCCTGGAATGTTCGTAGGGGGTGTCCTGAAAACGGTGTCCCTATTGTTTGCTGGCAAGTTCAAAGTGTTCTAAGAACACTCACATTGTTTGCGGACATTAAAAGTTTCCCATAGATCATAGTTGAAATGTTTGACTCTATGGATGTGATATGCTGCGGTGGTTGTTGCCAGGGCATAGAGTCTTGGGTGCATGGCCATTTGGCCATGCACCCAAGATTGTATGCCCTGGCAACAACCACCGCAGCATATCACATTCATATTTGCTTATTACTTTGGGTGAAAAACAAATGTATAAGAAACAAAGGTATTAGATACTATGGATGTGATATGCTGCTATGGTTGTCCTTATTATTGTATACTTACTGTTTGGTCTAGTAATGGGAGTCCATGTTTTTCTTCTTAATTTCTGTGATAAAAGAAAATAGCATGTTAGTATTAGTATTTTGTAATGACTTATTACACTGTATAAGCAATATACTTTTATTTTTTTTCGACCCTCATATTTAGTAGAGTACAAATCAGAGTACTGTGCAATTTGCTCAGTTTCTGTATTTGTTGCTAAAATCATTGGGTCTGTGGGAGAAAAAAAAATCCATGTTGGATTAAAAAAAACCTTTTTCTGTTATGCTACAGTTTATTTGTTTGTTTGTTTTCAGTGTTCACTTGTTGTTTCTGGCTAATGCTTTATACTTTACTTTGTTGTATTTTTTTTGGAGCAGTAACAGATTCTTTGTTTTGATATAAAATTTTGGAGCAGTTAGATACCAATTGGCGTATTCTAACTGTCTATTTTTTTAATATATTTTAGTGGTTTTGATTTATCTATTTGGATATTGTTACATTTTGGACAAGTTAGATACCAATTGGCGTATTCTAACTGTGTATTGTTTGGCCTAATTTAGTGGTATTCATTTATCTGATTAGTTGTTGTAGAATCTTTGAGCTGTTAGATAGCTTTTGGAGTATTCTAACAGTTTGTATTATTTGAACACAAATTTATAATTTTGGGACAGTTAGATACCAATTGGCGTATTCTAACTTTGTATTCTTTGGTCTAATTTAGTGGTATTCATTTATCTGATTAGTTGTTGTAGAATCTTTGAGCAGTTAGATAGCTTTTGGAGTATTCTAACAGTTTATATTTTTTAACACAAATTTATTTAAAGGTTTAAATACAGTTTATTTATCAAATTTTGGTTTTAAGAACATCAAATAAGCGTTTGTAAGTACTATCATTACATTCAAACCATCCACATTTCTTTTTTATATATGCAGTGTAGTTCCCTGAATTGGTTGTGGCTCCTGCGTGGTAGATTATACCTATTGTTGTGAAGGTTTTCTTACCAAGTGATATTTGACCATGTGTGAATCCAGTCAGCTTGCAGTTGTTTTTGGTACCATCTGCATTGTAACGTAGAAGCATTAGTATTACGTATTTACTATGTGTTTGTATTACTAACGTGGAGCGATTATCTGAATTGCAGGTAGAGCATAATGTACCATGGTTTGCATTTTGTACAAGTTGCTGAAATGGAATGGATTCACAATTTGGTATTGATATATATATGAAGCGTTCATTGGGGATTTCTTCTTGTGTCACATTGTTGCAGAGAGTGCATGTATGAAATCTGAAAGATTTCATTTCTAGGTATGTTTTTGTTTTCCAGTACTTGTAGTAAGTACATTAGAAATTCTTGTGGATCTTCCTGTGAGTTTATAGTGAATTTCACCATTCCAGCACAGTAGTCCAATTGTCGTCTTATTCCAAAAACACTATATGTGTTGTCAGGATTGTTTGCTGCATTTCTGTGAAGTACTAACATTTGCAAACACAATGGGTCTGTACTGTGTGAGTAAATGTTGTCAACAATTGGTGGTAATTGAAATAGAATATTCATTGCTACATTTGCATAGCAACTTACACCAACTATATTTGAGAATTTAAATGGTCCAGGTAGTTCTGTATCTAACTGCTTTTTTTGGAGTTTGTCTTCCTTCTTTAAAGAAGTACCTGGTTTACTTTCTCTAATTGATTCTTTTTTGTTTGTGGTACTTGATGAAGTATTAGTTTCTTTTACTCTCTTTGGAGGATTTGCAGTGACGTCCTGTTGCATTTCTGTTTGATTTAGTTTTCTTTTACAACATTTTAGTTTTTGTGGAACAGAATATGTGTTTAGATGGGGAGTGTATAGTGAGCGAAGTCTATTATATTCTAAAATGCAAGGAATATCAGTGTTTACTTTACTTGCATCAAAGTTGATTAGAAATAGACCGTCAAGTGTACGTAAGCGTGATAGTGCTATGTAGCTCATGTCTTCTTTAAAGACTGTGTTACCAATATCTATCATTGCTTTGTCTAGGGTAAGACCTTGTGATTTATGAATCGTGACTGTGTATGCAAGAGTTAGAGAAAATTGTTCTCTGCGTACATACATATCTTTGAAGAGAAGGAATCTAGCTGTTGAGCGTCCTATCCGTTTTACTTCTGAAAGTTTGTCAAAGAGTATATTGACAAACTGAATTTTGTTGTCACGTGGGTATGTTTGAAAGCCAACAACTGTACCCAGTGCTCCATTAACTAGTCCTTGGTCCACGTCAAGGTTACGTTTAAGCATTACTCTGCAATTTAAGGATAATTTTAACATCTTTTCTAAGCCTGCTGTGTTTGAGATTGATTTTTCTAAATTATTTAGTCTTGTTGTGGCTTGGTCACACATGGGTAGTGTCATACCATGTACATCTAGTTTGTCTGTGGCGCTAATTTCCATTATTGGTTGCATTTCTTTACTTAGCATGATTTCATTAAATTTGAAACAGCTTGCAAGAGTTGGCATTAAGGCCATACAATTGACATTTTTGTGGGCTAATTGTTCCATAACATCTGTAGCACTTGCATTATCGCCATAAAGTGCATTAATGTGCCGGGTTTTCAATGTTGCTTCTGCTTCTTTCGAAAGTATACCAACTCTCAAACTTTTTAAAATGTTGGCATAAGTTAGATCTGCAGATTGGCGCATGTTTTCTGTTAATTCTCTGTATTGGAAATGTTGCCAAAGGTTGACATTTCCAATGCTGCCAACAGTTTTACGGCAGAGTTTGTGCCCTAATGTTTTAAAAATAGGTTCACCTTTTACTGGTGTTAATTGAAGCAGATCTCCAAAAACAATAATGTGTTTTCCTGCAAAGAGCTCTTCATAGTCTGTTTTGAGTACTTCTTGTAATCTGAGGTGAATCAAAGCTAACATCAGGTTGGAGACCATGCTCACTTCATCTATTAGTAGCATTTTCATTTGTTTCAATACTCTGCGTAATTCCATTGCAGCTTCTGCAGAAAGTTTGTAATAGTCTAATTTGTTCTGGTGTTCTACTGGTAATAGTAGTAATCGGTGTAATGTAACACCACCTATGTTGTAGGCAGCTAAACCTGTGGGGGCAGTGACAACAGCAGACAGTTTGTTGTTTGTCAATTGTTGAAGGAACTTACTAATGATTTTGATTAGGAATGTTTTGCCAGAACCAGCTTCACCACTGACGTACAGTAGTATAGGTTTATAATTATGGCAGGAACATTCTTTATTTTCATGTTTTACACCATGTGCAATTTGTTTTGTTACTTCTTGAAAAATGCTACTTTGCTCATTGTTTAGTTTTGATTGTAGTATAGTTAAGTCTTCCTTATCTTCATACTGACACATGGTGTTTTCTACTTCTATCATAGCTAATTCTGCCTCATCAGGAGTATCCTTATCTAGTTGGGCTTGGAGTTCTTCTTCATGTTGCTGTTCATTGTGCAACATTGTTTTGTACTGTGTAAAGTTTACATCAGTTATAGTGCTTTCATTTGCTTTGAAAGCATCCTCATATGAGTCATAGTTATCTAGTAATTGTTCTTCTTTTCTCCATGGTTTGAAGAGTTGTAGCAGGGACATGTAATATACTTCTTTATGTTGAGGAGTCTTCAATGACAATTTGATATGATTAATTAAATTTGGTTTAGTGAGTTTAACTAAGCTGCCTTCACAGTCTGTCACTCTATATTTACCTTTTTTTTCATCAGGGTTCATATTATTTTTGTATGTGTAGTTTTGGGCTATTTGGTATAGATACATGTTTTCCAAAGTATTACTTCTGTTTGGGTAGTATGTGTCCAATAAATAGTTTTTTATGTCTTGGCTGTTGGGATCGTGTTTGGCTATTGTTTCTATATCTTCATATGATTTTAGAACTCTTTTTTTAGATTTAGCTGGACCAAAACTTAGCCATACTATATTTTCAGATTTACCATACAATGAAGTACCAGTTAAACGATCAGCTGCTTCATAAGATCCACATTCTCTATGGGTGAGCATTTTTATGCCCAAGCTGTATAATTTCTGAGATACTGTTTTATCTGATGACAGGTCATTCCAGAGGTCTTGGAGTTCTGTCTTTTCTGCTTTAGTTAAGTATGCTGTGACATATCGTGCAACTGCAGTAGAATTGTCTGCAATGTACTGCACATCTATGTTTGCATTCCATAAGTGGGCAATGATTGCATTATAATCAATGATATATTTTTCTTCTTCTTTTCTTTTTATGTAATATGTATTTTTAGGTGACTTACCTTTAACACTATGTCTAACTGAAGACATGAGGTTGTTTACTTGACCTGTATTTGTAACTGGTCTAGGGAAACCAAATCGGCATTTGGTGTAGTATTTGCCTTTGTTTTTGTATTTGCAACGACAATATTTTCCACATTTGTGTCTTTGAAATTGTAAAATTTGTGCACGAAGATCACTATTTGTGGCTTCTGATGGAATTTCACAAGTGACATATTTTTCAATAAATTGTAAAACAGTGGCATCACTGTCTTGACCAAATTTAGGAGCATCTTTAATCCATAAAAGCATGTGGATATGTGGTGCTCCTCTGGCTTGGTATTCTTTTCTCCAAAAGAAGTGTTGCACTTCTCCAAGGGGAGGAACAGTTTTATTACAAATAAAATGTAGCATAGCAATGAAGCGATGGTGAAAATATCTTGAAACATTAACAGGATCCAAAGAACAAAGTTCTCCAGGTGTTAGAATATCTATGTTTGTTTTGTTTTTATTTGATATGCGTAGGAAATCATGTAAATCTTCCCATGCATATTCTGCACAACTTAATGTAACAAACCAAGTGGGTGGGCCAAGGTTTCTGATCATACAACGTACATCTCCATGACGTCGAAACCAGTACTCTTTAGTACCACGCATATTTGCTAATAGATTTGTAATATTTGATTGTAAAACCTCATCCTTTTGTTGCACTTTCTCTAATAATTGTGTAGCTGTCATATTTTGAAAGTGTGATCCTGATTTTAATATGTGTGCAACTCCGTAACATGAAGTTGCTAGTTCACTTTCAAAGAGTAGGTGTAATATGTATTCCACATTTTGTCTAAATCTGGGATCTTCAGAATACATCCGTAATGAGCGGTATTCTGAAGCTGATATTTGAATAGGTCTATCATCATACCTTCCTCCTTTGCCAGTAGGAAAGAGTAGAGGAAAAGCACGTGTTTCTATACTTTTTTCCCATATACTGATTGGCGATCCCTTTGTTTGACGCATTTGGTAAGTTTCTAGTACATCATGTACGGTGGCATTACAGTGCAAAGGATGAATTGTATAATGGTCTAAAGTATTTGATATTGTAGCAGGATTTAGTAGCTCAAATTGACCAGCTTCTTGTGTTTCTTGAATTATTTCAGTTGTATCTTTCAAGTTTTCTTCAATATTAATTTCTTTGTAATATTCATTATTCTCTTTAAGATATTGGAAGGCTTTTCTAACTTTATATAAATCTACCAGCTGTTGCCATATTTTTTTGTCTTTTGTAGGTACTGCATTTACTAATATAATTAAAGATTGCTGCATTGGACGTTGCACTCCTGGAGTATGCACATTTTCTTTTAGATTTAATGGTAAATAAACTACTTTTCCACAAATGCCTTTTACCATTCAGAGGGAGGTAATTTTGCTGTTTTTGGTTGAAGGCGTATTATTGCTTGAAATGGGTGTACTGTTTGAATTATGATGCTCTCATATAAATTAAGTTGTTGTAGAGGTTTTGGTACTGGGTATAATTCCAAATTATTTGTGATAGAACGTGAAAGAGTTTGGTTGTTGTCAAGTTTTGTAGTGCAATAACTGCAAAGTATTAAGGGCTCAGTTATTTCATATTTGTTTTCTGCTAGAAGGTCGAGAGCTAATTCAAACCATTTAGAATCTTCATTGTCTTCTATTTTGTATGATAGGTCCACAGTTTTTGTGTTACTTTTATAAAAAATTCTACGGCAACATACACATACATGGTTTGGTACTTCAGCTGATGTACTTTTAAATTTTAGTATTTCTTTTTTGTATGTGTTTAGCAAAAGGTTGCCATGTGTAGAATTGTTGCTTAATTGGTTTAAAGCTATTTCATTCTGTAAATGGCTTTCACTTCCAAAATATTTTTTATGGATATAGTGAATTTCTTCAAGTAGGTCTTTTGCTGTACCATGTAGAAGGATGTTATTTAACTTTGCTAGTGCTAAAGCAGGACTTTTAGCATAGTACAGTTTATAGACTAGATTTCTTATAGTTGAATGATGTGTTAATATCCTTTTGATATCATGGAAAATGGTTTTACAAGTAGATCCTGTAATGCAGGCCAATGAATGTCCTTGTAGTCCTGTGTACTTGCGCACTGAACAGGTATCTATATTTTGCAGTAATTTAATTTTGATTTTGTCTTTGCTTTTTACATATTTATTGAGGAATTGGTGTAAAGATTTGAAACATTGTTTGGGAATGTTACACATTGACGTGCATGGCCATTTGTACACTAGACGTTCTGATTCAGTTGAACGGAGGGGTAATTCTAAGTTTTCAGGGCATATTTTTGTAAGGAGTACTTCTTGTTCCATTATGGTATTATTCACTTTTTCATAACCTCGACCACTGCTATTTATGGCAATTGTATTTGTTTGCTTTTGTTTGTACGCTTCTTCATTAAAATATGGTTCTGTGCTCATAGTGTGATTCCATTCACCTCCGCAGATACTTAAGAAGTTCTTTCTGTTGACATTTCGCTTATTGAGAAGTCTTTTTTGTAATTTAGTTATTAGTTTTATTGGTGGTTTCATTTTGTTTAACAGTAAAATAAATACATTTCTTTTGAGAAGAATTGCACTGTCCATCAATGCTTCTAAGATTAATTTCCTACGATAGATTTTAAGCTTTGAACCTGATTTCTCTCCTGTTTTTATAAGATTTTGAAGGACTTTGTGACGGTATATTTTGGTTAAAATACTTTTCTTGGTATGCTTACTTTGCACTATATTAAAATTTGAAGAAGTAGTGTTATCTGTACTGATAGCTGATTTTCTGTTAATTGTTTTTTGGTTTGTTTTACATTTTGATAGGGGAAGCGAAGTTGTTGTACTTGAAACTTCTTGTGTTTCACTAAATGATTGTATTAGCTGTTTTGTTTCAACTTTTTTTTACAAATTCTGCTAGAGATGGATGCTTATGTTGGACACCTTTATTTTCATTTGCTCTTATTTTGCGTTGCTTTCTACGGAGTTGTCTTTTGGTAGGCATTCTTTAGGGTCGGTTGAAAAAAATAAAGAAGATATGGGTTGGGGTGTTCTGGAATGTATGTGTGCTGTGTGCATGAGTGTTTGAGTAAGATGATAAAGATGTATGTAATGGTGTGTGATTGTGCATTGGGAACTAAAACTAGTAGGGATAGGTATTCTTGAATTTATGTGTTACTAAACTGGGGTTCAGATGACAAAAAAAAGTAAGCTAGTGGTGTGGAAAAGTACAAATAGTAAATCTAATGTATACAATTAAAACAGTTGTTTGTTCTATAATATGAAAATTGTAGTGGTTCAGTTGGCTAATTTGTGTGTCCAAAAATAGAAATTTGTGGGCCATTCTGGTTGTAAATCGCTGTTTAAGACATGGAATTTTTTGGACAAAATGGTACAAAATCTCTATTTTAAGAAACCAAAATAGCTCGTATTAATGTTATAGTATATTTGATTAATAATATAAATATTATGGTGATATTTTACTTACTTTTTTTTTTTAAATTAACAGGTAACTTCTTAGTTTTTCTTTCTTCTTCGAATTCGGCTGCTTCTTTTCAGGAAACTGGTCTTCACTGTAACTGTAAAAGCTTCAAATTAGTAACTTTGTTTGTATGTAGCACTGTTTTTAATTTAGATATTGATTTTTTTAATTGAAATCCTCAGTGCCTTCTGTAAAACTAATTTATTTACATAAGATACATTGCATCAGTTCAGTAAATATGATATGTTCTTAATGAACAAATTGTATTGAATGACTAACTATAGCAAAAATAAAATATCTTTACTATGTCTTGTGAAATTTATAATATATTAGTGAATACCACTATTTCTGTAAGTAAACTGTTCTAGGTAATAGCGCCTCAATGTCATGTCTAATTTAAAGTAATTAAGTAAATAAATAAATAAAAACAAAAAATATGAAATTGTATAAGTATTTTTATAAAGGTTTAAACATAGATTGTGTTTGCATGCAATTTTGTTTGAATATATGTAGTCTATATATTTAATTTAAAAAATGTTAGTTTAACATGATTTGAGTGTGTGTGTATAAAGAAAGCAAAAAGTATTAAGGTGTATAAGTGATAGTTGATTTTAGGAAATTGAAAAAAGTACAGTAAATTCATTTTACAGATTTTACAAGGTAAAAGTCTGTTTGAAAATGTGTTCATCTACCATAGCTCTCAACTCACATGCTTTTGGCGGGTGTCACACGCCTCTTAAAGGGCAGACTCACCCGCCAAGCCTCCTGCACGCCCATTCATTCCAATGGGCGTCTCACCCGCCAAAAACAAAATCGGGTGATTTCCCCCGCCTGTAAAACAAAAATGGTTGAGTGCTATGTCATCTACTATACAGAAAATATGATTACCTGAAGTTTGTGTTCATGCATAAGGATATGCATGGAGCTGCAAGTAGAAATCTTGAAGACTTGTACAGTATTTCTGGTAGATGCTGCTTGCCAATGATATGACACTTGTACTCAGAGAGATTCAGAGTACATTTGCAGTGCTGATCTATGATGATGCAGTTAGATGTAGAGGGCTTGCATGTGATTGGTGCATGGTCATGTGATTTTTGAGGTACATCCAATGAGGGAATGGCAGAGAGAGTGTAGTGGAAATGGTAGAAGGGCTGTTCATGTTATGATATGTCCGCTGACATGGCGGTAGTTCGCGGACATCGGGAGTTACATCCGGGGATTTTTGGGTTCAGAAGCCATGCAAATGAGAATAAGCACTGAAAGGGATTGGTCAGGAACGTTTGGTGGGTGTGTTGTGCCAGGAGAGATTTTCTCAGATACTCTTTTTGCTGAGAGAACAAAAGATAGCTATGGCTGTGTGTTTCAGAAAACAGATTGTTTGGATTTTAGGAGATTCGTGGATACATTGGTTGAAGGTGCATGCAGAAAGCTGTGGAGTAGCTGTAGATCTTGGATTCCCACATGTGGAAGTACACTGGCATGGAGTACGTGGAATGAAGTGGTTGGACTTGCTACCTCTCTGTGCTACTTTGGAGACAGAGCAACATCCAGACATAATTTTAATTCATTGTGGAGGGAACAGTTTAGGACATGTGACTGGAATTTTTTTGCAATTTGCTATGAAAGAAGGACTGAGGAAGGTTATGGACATGTTTCCTATTTTCCAAGTGATATTATCACGGATTGCGCAGAGACAAATGTGGCTTCGTTCTTCTTCATTTGGTCCACAAATGGAAAAAGCAAGGCGCAATGTTAATAAGGCGGTTTGTGGCTTTCTAAGAGATTTTGGCATGTCTTCTTTTCACAATGAAAATATTATGTTTTGTAGTACATACATTTTTCGCAGAGATGGAGTCCATCTTACTTATGCTGGCAATCAGATTTTTCTGAGAAATGTACAAAATGCAGTGCGACCTTTTTTGGAATGACAACAACGATTTTGAAGTAGATGTTAAGCATTTACAATTTTTGACTTACAAACACCACCCAGAGGCTCTTTTCAGAGCCACCACTTCTTTCCAGAGAAAATTACAATGTTTGTGATGGAGTAGCAACCCAATTTTTTTAATGTTCACGAACTGTCCGCGGACTTCTAAAAAATACAAAGAGCCCTGCTTCATTTATTTTCACTTCTATTTTTTAACTGGGAAAGGCGGCTCTGAAAAGAGCCTTATTTTTTTTGATTTTTGTAATTTTGTATTTTTTTTGGTTTTTCAGACACGACACACTAGGAGAGGAGGGTAAAGGAGGGTAAAGGGGGGGGGACACCAACCACAGGGATAAGAAAGGGCGAGCTGAGAGAGGAAGATGTAGAGTGGGTTTTATTTGGGTAGTGAGCAGGTCTTCTCGTGCTCTGAGACGATAGTCTCAAAAGCACTCCGAAGTCGCTCCCCCCTGCAGAGTACTGTGTCACAGTACATACATACAACTGTGACCCTCGAAAGGTAAGGGTCATCAGCATTCTGTATGGCCTGTGAGGCAGCTTGAGAAAGACGGTGTCCCACTGAGGTGGTCCTTGTGGTGACAGGATCAGAAACAGAGGATGAAGTAGAGGAAATGAACCTGCTACGTTCTTCGCAAGGTACAACCCTGCGAATAGCCCCAGAGTGAAATGACCTCAGGTGTTGCTTCATAGTAGTGGTCCCAAAGCTGTAGTTACCGTGCTTCCCGCGACTGAGTATCATTTTGCACTCATTGCAGGTAACATGGTTCGCACAAGCTTTAGGACCATTCCCATGAATGGTAAATAACCGCCACACCGAAGACTCACGCCTAGTGCGGGTAGTAGGGATTTCCACTACCTCATTCTCATCATCCTCTTCTTCCTCCTCCGCATCCTCAGTCCTGTTCCCCTCTTCAGGCCCTTGGGGAGGTGGTGGTGGTGGTGGAGGGGGTGGTGGTGGTGCTGAAGCAGGTGCAGCACCAAGTGGCAGTTCAGCAGCCAAGCATGCCATGTCGATGATGGTGTATTCTGCAGGTGGCAGCAAAAATCACTGTGTTCTGAAGAATAGCCAGAAACACAATGGGAATAAGCTCTTGGGCGTGGTCTTTTATAGGGGTGCTTGTGCGCGGTCCGCGGACATGCGCACTGTGCGCGGACAGATCGAACACAAAAAAGGATCGGAAAGTTTCAAAAGGTATATAAAAACTCAAGATTGCTATGTGGGACTTGTGGCATGGTGAGATTTTATTGAAAAATATTATGGATTAACTGAAAATGTACTTTTAAATTGTTCGGGGACACGAACAGTGTCCGCATTTCAGGACACACGATGAGCGTGGGCGCGGTCATATGATCTGTTTGCGAACTAGTCTGCGAAGGAAGCGCCTGTCCGCAGGACACCAAGTGCACGGAGATTGGTTAGCGCATGCGCATTGATGTCCTACGGACACTGTTCGGGTTCTGAAGTAATTGAAAGTGCGTCACACGTGAAACGAACATTTCAGGACACGGCGTGTGTTCTTAGAACAGTTTAAACTTGGTAGCGAACAGTAAGGACAGATATAGTGTTCTTCAGGACACGTGTAATTTAGTTTATGTACGAACATTTCAGGACACCAATTGTGTTCTTAGAACACTTTCAATTGGGTAGCGAACACTACGAACAGTTGTACTGTTGTTCAGGACACATAATTTTCGTTTATTTACGAACATTTCAGGACACCAATTGTGTTCTTAGGACAGTTTTAAGTTGATAGCGAACATTACGGACAGATATAGTGTTCTTTAGAACACTTTAATTTTTGTTTCTTTACGAACATTTCAGGACACTACGAGTGTTCTTAGAACATTTTGAACTTGCATGAGAACATTACGGACAGATGTAGTGTCCTCAGGACAGTTACATTTTCGTTTCTTTACGAACATTTCCAAACAACCGCGGTGTCCGTGGACACCTAAATTGGTTTTATCACAAGGAACTGAAAGTAATTACAACACAATATAAGAAAAGTAACTTTATTTCATATATATATACAATTATGACTGGGAAGCTGGGGCAGAAACGGAAACAAAAACAGGAGAATTAGGGATTTCTAGATAACTGGGATCAGGTGAAGAAGGGAAGGAAATCTCATCGAAACACTTTGGTCCATAGACAGGGTTTGGGGTTAACTGCGTGGGATAGGGTGAGGGGGGACAAGTGCAGGTTGGACAATGGTGTGCTGTTGGGGGTTTCACATAATTTTCCACAAAGTTTTTCAAATCCATAAAATTTTGCATAAGGTCGTCAATTTTTTGATTTATCTGCTGTAGAGTGATATCCTCTGATTGTTGTTGTGAGATGCTTGGAATTTTTGTATGGTCTGTAATTAAATAAAATGTATATGTTAAATGTATACAAAATAATATTTATTAATTGGTTTATATAGTAAAGTATGTACCATTAGGTGGACTATTTTCTAACATTTCCTCTCGTGGGAAATGCTCCTCTAGCCAGTCGAGAGTACTACACATTTCTGTGAGAAAACAAAAAAGTAATATGTTTTTTTTTTCTGATATAGTAAGTTTATAAATATATGAGTAAAAAGAAGTGCACTTACTATGTCTGGTGAGATATGTAATCAGTAGTGTATACGTCTGGTCTTGCTGTTGGTTGTGGAGCGTCTGTGAGGTAATTATGGTGGAAGCCACTTTATCTTCTTTTGGTATATTCCATTTTAAAACATATTGTATTTACATGAATGGTTAGTGTGTTACATATATGGGTAACATTTTTTAAGTATTACTACATATACTTTGTATGTGTGCTGCTTTGTTAATTTGTTAAATGTTCCTATGTTATGATATAACTATTACACATACCTCCCCAGAGTTTTTAGGTGGTGGTACTGTTGTCCAAACATGTTTGCGGACAGTCAAATTCAGTAGAAAGGGTTCAGTATGTTCCATATTATATGTACATAAAGTCAAAGTTATTATTGTTAAGTTGTGCTACTAAAAAACTATGAAATTCAGTAAAAAAACTTTGTTAAAGGGACGTTATGGTTAAGTTGCGCTAATAAAACCTATGAAATTCAGTAAAAAAACTTTGTTAAAGGGACGTTATGGTTCCAAGTAAAACCGAAAAACCTTTGAAATTCGCCAGTTATCGTAAGCTAAGTAACCATAACTCGCGCCACCACCGTGCACTGCTAAGACTAACACCCAGGACATCAAAGATGACATCACAAATGGCATTGATGACATCACTGATGACATTACATGTGTATGTACTTCTCATGAAATATGTGTAGAAGGGATTCTTATTATGTTGCGAAAAAAGTGTCAAGAATCATTGCAAGAAATATACCCTAATAAGTGCATTGAACGATACATTCATATAAATAGCATCCTATTATGGGGTTCTATCTAGTATACTAAGCTACTCATACAGAAACATAACATTGTGTGCAGCGTACAAGATGAAGGTATGATATTCGTAATGTTCATATGTTGAATAATGAAATGATAATTGTTTTCTTAATAGATTTTTGTGTACTGTGAAATATGTAATAAGTAGCTAATAAAACCCATGTATTACATAATTGCATTACTATAGACAAAACACAAAGACACAAGAACACATACCAATATGGGTATATACAGGGAAAATGAAGTTAGCAAAAAAGCACAAGTAGTAGCAGAAACAATTCATAACTTAACTGATTAGTTTCATGCAAATAAATGATTGCTCAGTTTCAAAGCTGCTATAGGTTCAATGTTTTGTTTTTTATGTGCTAGACGTTTTTGTTGCGTTCGATTTGTCCGCGGAGAACACGGCTGTTCTGACATTTTGTAAATAAACTAAATGGTGGGGTGTTTAGAGGACGGAGTATGTGTCAAGGAAGGTAAAAATGAGCTATGAACACTCGCGGTGTACTTAATTGTTTGTAAATACACAAACTGGGGGTGTCCTCAGGACGCTGTCCGTATTGTAATCTGTCTAGTTGAATGTGTTCTAAGAACACTCGCGGTGTCCCGAAATGGTTGCAATTACACAACATGGGGGTGTTCTGAGAACGTTGTTTGTATTGTTCGTTGTCAGGGTGAAAGTGTTTTAAGACCACTCCTTTTGTCCACTAATAGTACAATTTCCTATGGGCGTCAACCGACTTTTTGTCCACTAAAGAAATGATAAATCCGGCGCCGACATTATGTGATAATCCTATGACTGGCGCTATTGACCTGGCTGACTTGCTTTTGCGACACTAAATCATATCTCCCGCCCTAAGCCTGATATTATCAAAGCATTCATATTCCCCGCCTCTCTCCGTGACGTTACAGGGTGCGTCATCAAACGCGCCCAGTCCTCTGCAGTCCTAAGTGACTTTACACAGAACCCGGAAGACAACACATATTATGTCACAACACAGCGCGCCACAATTCGGAATATGAAACAGTGATTTAAAAGCAAACAGCAAGATTGTAAATTTTGTAAAGTACATTTATTTGACATCAAATGTTTAGAGAATATTCAGCAATTTGCATTTGTCTTTGTTGTCGATCCGCAAAAGTTCATGTTGAGGCACGCGATGTTCCTTTGCGGTACAGAGGGTATTAGATCAGCTTACAACTCAGTGCGCCACAATTCGGAATATGAAACTGTGGTTTAAAAGTAAACAGCAGGATTGTACATTTGGTAAAGTGCATTTATTTCACATGAAATGTTTAGTGAATATTCAGCGATTTTCTATTGTCTCTGCTGTCGATCAGCAAAAGTTTATTTTGAGCCACGCATTGTTCCTTTGCGGTAGATAGGCTGTTGGTTTATGATAAAAGCAGTAAATGGTCGCTCTGATAATCGGAAGGTTGCTCCAACAACGAGCCATTAGACCACCCTATTGGTTGGTATGTTGTTTGTAGCCGCTAGTACTGCGTAAGGGCATATTGGTCCTTGGCGATTGTCCCATAAAATGGTGAGGGTCATGAAGTTGCACATTTGGACCTGCACCTGGCAGTTGAAGACCCCATCCGCTAGAGTCTGTAAATCGTGACATAGGCAAAATGGGGCCACATACCTGTTTTAAAAAACATAAATTAGTCTCACCAGCCGATCTTATGTATGTTAATAATAAAATAATAATATTTTCCCATTCATATAGCGCTAAGAACCGTGAGGTATTTAAGCGGTGCTTATTATTAACCACGGTGTGTGGTGCTCATTTATCGACCACGGAAGGATGAAAGGCTGAGTTTGGCCTTGCCGGGATTCGAACTTGCGTTAGCAAGGTGTGCACGGATGTCAAAGCGAGCGTTGTACTCGCTGTGCCACTTGACAGGCTACAGTGAAGTGGCACAGCGAGTAGAGCGCTTGACCACCTATAGACCGGTTAAATTATTTCTATTAACCCACCCTGCGTTGTCTGCCTTTTTCAGAGCCCTCTAAACGACAGGGGATCAATTCGGCGGTGATAGTGCGCGGTAGAAAACATTATGCCACTTTCAATGAACAAGTTCAACTTGAGCGGTCTTTAATGCTACGCTATTGTAATTATATTTGGTATAAAATAATCTAAAGGGTTACTTACAGTACAATTGCAATTTCCATTGTCTACGAGTAGTGCAGTCCCAAAATACGACTCTGCGTGTGCGAACGATCTTTCGCATAGTGATATAATATATAAAAGTGGTTTCGTTTCAGAAATGTCATCCTTATCTTCTCTTACATTTTAGCAACACTCCTTCAAGAGAAGTCTTTCATCACAATCTCTGTCTGTCAAGGTCAAAACACAATACAACCTTACAGTCCGCTTCGTGAGCCTCTCCGGGGCCCGAGAAAAAAATGGAAGCAGCTGACCTTCACTGTGAATGAGCATAAATTCTTACTTTGCAACATTCTGTGTAAAGCCATCTATGAGAAGTTGGTTTTTGCACGCCATGTTTGTATATTGTTTGCGTGATATTAAAAAAAGTTTGTTTAAGGGACGTTATGGTTCTAAGTACAGCCGAAAGACCCCTGAAAATCGCAATTCATGGTGAGCTATGAAAAATAACTCGTGCCACCACCGTGCACTGCTAAGACTAACACCCAGGACATCAAAGATGACATCGCAAATGTCATTGATGAAATCACTGATGACATCACATGTGCATGTACTTTTCATGGAATTTGTGTACTAGGGATTTTTATTATAATGTTGCGAAAAAAGTGTCAAGGATATTGCAATAAATATCATACCGTTATTAGTGCTTTGAACAATGCATTGATATAAATAACATTGTATTATGGGATTCTATCTAGTATACTGAGCTACTAATGGAGAAACATAGCATTGTGTGCAGAGTACAAGATGAAAGTATAATATTTGTAATGTTAATATGTTGAATAATGAAATGATAATTGTCCTGAAATGTTGGAAAATTCACAAAATGGGGGTGTTCCGAGGACGTTATTCGTATTGTGTGATTGCTTAGCTGTATGCAATGGGGGAATGGCACAGAGAGTAAAGTGGACACCGTCCACGGACACCGCGGCTGTTCGTGGACAGGGCGTGCTACATCCGGGTTTTTCCAAGAAATCCAACATGGAAAGAAGACTGTACGGATCAGCCAATCAGATGTCGAGGTTGTGGATTTGTGTTGAAAGAGACTGTGTGTAGTGAAGATGGCAGAAGTGGAGAAAGTCAGGGTGTTGGTGCTCGGAGATATGTTTGTGCATGATTTACAGCAGTATGCTCAATGCAGGCATGTTGCAAAGAACTTTGATGTGAAAGGAGTGGAGGTGGTGTGGAGCACTGTGCCTGATTGCAATGTAGAGAGAATTGTACAAGTTTGTGAGGATATGGCCACGATGAACAGTCCGCATGTGGTAGTTTTGCACTATGGTGCTTTCCATTTGGGCAACGTCAGTGCCCCTACTTTGTTGGCTGATTTGGAACTCTTGGTTCAAGCCGTAATGAAGATCCTTCCAAATGCGCAAGTAATTTTTTCTTAATTACTACCTAGGGCAATATGGGACAATAGTTCAGTTTTTTGTCCTCAGCAAAACATTGCTAGGTGTGTCATCAACCGAGGCATGTGTGCCTTCATGCTTAGAGCTGGTATGTTCTTCTGTAATAATGAGAATATTGATGCCAGTAATGCTGTTAATTTTAAAGAAGATGGCATTTCTTTATCTTTTACGGGAAATGCTTTTCTATTTTGGAATATAAGGGTTGCTTTGGAGAAGGTTATGTGAAGATTTTAGGAGGAAAGTAAGAAAAAAACAAGAAAAAAATACAAAATAACAGGTGTCTGTCAAGCATCTGTAAAAAAAACAAAAAAAACGGCTCTTTTCAGAGCCAACTTCAAAGGGGAAATGGGGCACACTATTTAAATTTACATTCACCACGCTCAGATTTTCAATATGTCCGCTGACATGGCGGTAGTCCGCGGACATGAAAATCACTACGAGGGGGTTAGTATGTTTTATGTTCCATGTATATGAAGTCAGGGATATTATGGTTAAGTTGTGCTACAAAAAACCTATGAAATTCAGTGAAAAAACTTTGTTAAAGGGACGTTATGGTTATGTTGCGCTACTAAAAACCTATGAAATTCAGTAAAAAAACGTTGTTAAAGGGACGTTATGGTTAAGTTGCGCTACTACAAACCTGTGAAATTCAGTGAAAAAACTTTGTTAAAGGGACGTTATGGTTCAAAGTAAAACCGAAAAACCCCTGAAATTCGGCAGTTATGGTAACATAAGCAACCATAACTCGTGCCACCATGCACTGCTAACACTAACACCCAGGACATCAAAGATGACATCACAAATGTCATTGATGACATCACTGATGACATCACATGGCTGGCTCTCCCTTTTTATCCTTTACTGACATATCGAAGCCACATAGTTTTCTTCAGTAACAGTCAGTAAGTAAAAATTGAAAAGGTACTATATTTGTAGACTTAGGGTCAAGTCACATCATATGAAACATATACATAGCGGAAGACACAGGCTTGAAAGAGAGCAATCCTTTCTGTGCATGAAGATAATCATTAGGGTTATCGGCACTTTCTCATAGTTTTATTTTTATTACTCTACCTTTCCTGTATATGCTCATATTTGTATACATTATACTCACTCTCCTTTCCTTTGGGTGCAGTCACATCATGTGATACACATACATATGGTAAGTAGCTTCTTTGAAACAGAGCAATAGTTTCTCTGCATAAAGACAATCAGTTAGGTTATGAACTCTTTCTGCTGCTATTTCTGCTTTTTTGTTTACTTCACTGTCCCTGTATGTACTCATATTTGTATGTGTTGTTGTCTCTTTGTGTTTTGTCTGTAATAATTATGTATTAAGTGGGTTTTATTATCTACTTATTACATGTTTCACAGCACGCAAAACTCTAATAAGAAAGCAGTTATCATTTCAGTATTCATCATGGCAAGATTATGAATATGGCACCTTCATCATGTATGCTGCACACACTGCCTATGTTTCTGCATGAGTAGCTCAGTATACTGGATAGAACTTCATAAGAGAATGCTATTTATATCAATGCATTGCTTAATGCACTAATTAGCTCATGATATTTATTCCAATGATCCTTCACAGTTTTTGGTCAGCATTATAAGAATCCCTTGTACAGAGTTTTTATGAAAAGCAAATGCACATGTGATGTCATCAGTGATGTCATCAATGACATTTGTGATGTCATCTTTGATGTCCTGGGTGTTAGCAGTGCACAGTGGCGCGAGTTATGGTTGCTTATGTTACCATAACTGCCGAATTTCAGGGGTTTTCCGGTTTTACTTTGAACCATAATGTCCCTTTAACAAAGTTTTTTCACTGAATTTCATAGGTTTTTAGTAGCGTAAATTAACCATAACGTCCCTTTAACAAAGTTATTTTACTGAATGTATATATATCCAAACCTTTATATATATATATTCGGTCAATTGTGAAAAGGTCAATTGTGACCCTTTAAATTCGTCAATTGTTCATTCGAACAATTGTAAACAAACAATTTGGGTAATACCGAGATATTTGGTGATTTAGTGAACTGGTTATGTAATATGTGATGATGTGTTGGTCATATTTTGTGTAAAATTCAAATTTGGACTAAAACACAGTAAAAATATTATTATTATTATTATCAAAATCTCATAAGTACTGAGAGGAGGAAGAGGGCTGAAGAGCCATGTTGTAGTAATAGTCAGGCAATTAAGCCTGATATCCCACACCTGAGGGAAGCTGTGAGGCTTAAAGGGTCCTTTTGGGTGCAGGTAGTAGGAAGGATTGGGAACTGTGGCTGGAGTGTATTCAGTCGTATCAAAAGCAGAAGGAAGAAGGCACATCTTTGGCAATCCAAGCAGAAGTGGGAGAACCAAAGGGATTCCAGGATTCTGATGCAGCAGATTTCCCCTGCTTATCTTGTGAGGGACCTGTTCCCCGGAACTGTCTTGTGCAGGGGCTGCACATCGGAAGGCTTGCAGGAGGGCTGCCCTTCCCCATACTAGCCTAATTGCAGAGTCGCAGCAAGAAGCAAGTCGGAGACCGCTGCGAGCAGCTGTTGTGAAGCCGTGGATTTCAGAAGCGAGAGGGGCTCCTAAATTGAGTGGCTGGACTGAAGACACCTTCAACGAGGAAGAGTGTGGGTCCCAAGTGAAGTCAGAAGTTGTAGAAGTCATGCAACACGTGAGAGAAAAGAATACAGCAGCCGGTGAGTTGAACCTGCCATTCTGATTCCTTGCACAAGCACTGCCGGCAACAGTATCCAGCATAATGATTACTTGCATAATAGTAGAAGTGAGGCAAAGCTGTTCATTGAGTCTTTAACAATAGGAGACTTAAAACGTAGCACTGGTGTGTGATCAGGCATTTACTCTTTCACTTGTGTGAAGTGCAAACTCTCCAAAAGGCAATTGTTAACTTTAAACTTCATAAAACATATGAAGAGTGGTTGTGTATGCCTAATTATGATTCTGGAGGAAGAGTGACCTCTGCATCTTTAATAAAGCATACAATTGCTCGCAAAGAGAAGTTAAGAGTAGAAAACATGTTATTTGTAGTGGGAGAGAGCACGCATTGCCCAAGCCCAGAGGGAACCAGGTATTCCCCATAATTGAGACTGAAACCAGCCTTTCCAAAATCCAGAGAACAGTTTAAACAATACTGTGAGCCAAATAGAACTTCAGCATTGCCTAAATTACAAGTGTGTGATAATTACCAGAAGCCAAGAGGGTGGCACTGAAGCTTGTGGGTAATTATTCTGGCTAACGCTAGGCAGATAGATAAAGGCAAGTTTGGGGAAGGGAAACTTGCTACTTATAAATATTCTTTGAAGTTAAAAACCTGCATTGCCAACAACCATGAAAGGAAGAGATAGGTGTGTCCTAAAGGCAAGTCTAGGTTGTGGCTGTCCCTCTGAAAAGGAAAGGTTCAGAGGAAGAGTGTCTTGTTTACTTGAAGGTGTTAAAGAACCCAAAGGTGAGTCCTGTCATAACAAGTCACAAAGTAGTGAAGCTTTGGTGCTGTATTTGACCGTCAGTAGATGCAAGACTTCAGTTGCACAAATGAAGTGGGATACTATGAGGCAAAGGAGTAGGTCCTTGTGATAAACGCTTGTAGAAGTTGATGTGTTAAAGTGGAAAAAGTACTGTAAAGTCATCCTGACAAAGATACCTACGGTGACTCCTAATCATGTAAAGAGAGACATAACAACGGTTAACCAAGAACTGTGTTTTACTAACATTAAGAGACATATTTCCTTTGCATGTTGATAATTCTTCTTGGATAACTGGAAGCTGTGGCAAAGCATTGCGGCTGAGAATGACATTGATGCTATTTTTTGTGAAGTGGAAAGTCTTATCACGAAGAGGAGTAGCTTTTCTGTTATTGGAACTTTGGTTAACAAAACTTTAATTTGTCATTGAAGACATCAAGAACTGATTTGTGACTGTATTTCATACATGTATTTCCTTGTTTGCTTTTGTTGAACATTGGAGATGAGTTTGCCTTTAATCCTGTCGATGAGGAGTTCAACCAGGTTACTAAAGACTGTGAATATCATTGTTGATGTTGTTTGAATTGCCATACATTTTCTTTGTGTATTTGATGTTTAAATTTGAGAGGCAGACATCCTGTATTAACATGTTTCCCTTTGGTTTTCACAGGGAGGGACATACTCACCAGAATAGGGGATACTGAAGCATTTGATAATATTTATAATTTTATGACAAGGCATATTTCTAACAATCATCCAAAAGTTGTCTGCCTCACATTGCTTCCCCCTCACATACCCCTTGACAATGATCGTATGTTGGGGTCATCTGGTTTCACACAGTTTTGATCGGACAGTTTACAGGTTAAAATGGTTCAGATACAACTTGGTTGCCCATCTGCTGTATCTCTTTGTAGGTTTGGGGGTGGGTTGCTTCCATCATAATTAGCCATTCATTTTGTGATATGTACACAGTATGGCAACACAAAAGAATACTTGACATCCTTTCGCATGAGATCCAAAGGTTGGCACTGACTTACTGTTCTTACCCCTGTGACTGTTCAAGTGACAGTTAATATTGTGACTTCTCGTTGGAAACAAGTTACCCTTCTCCTACCTTTCTCATGATGTGCTTGCATGACTTCATGGGACGTGCTTCAGGAATCAGTATGAAATCTTTAAAATATTCCCTATTACATACAAGGGCCTCTTGGTTTCTTTGGGTCCTGAATACCAATCTCTTGCTTGGTTGAGGTGCTCACATTGGTCTGTGTTTTTAATTCCACTCTTAGGTGGATGTTTGCCTATGGCGGGGAAGAATGTGTCTTCTCCCTGATCAACATGTCTTGTGCACCCTTCTGCTCATTTTTTATTCTCTGCAGCTGTGACCTTCGTCTTGCTAGTTTCTAAAGTAATGAATAGACATATTACTTGTTACATGTTTCACTTACTCCAGGCCTGGAACCTGCTGCCCTTCTACTCCTTGCCCATCCCCTGTGAATCTCTTAACCCCTTTCTCATGTGCTTCTTTACAAAGTTGCAACACCTGAATAAGTCACTACTCTTGGTCCGGAGCCTGGGAATGAGCTTCGCCTCTCTGCTCTGGCTAATTGCAGCTTGACTTTACCATCACCGTTATGATCAGCGTTTTGCATGATTGTTGTTTGCCTGTGGGCCTTTGGACTTTATTCCTGCTATCATGTGGCGTATGGGTCCTGGGGTTTGCTTGTGATATTTTTGTGATGCAACGTTTAGAGTTAGTCCATTAATACAGTGGTATTTGTGTTGGTATGGGTGTGCGATTGCATGGCCGTGGACCGTCACTCAACACGCCCACATGTGTTCTTCCTCATTCTGCATGTTCCGCCCCCTATTTGGGTCGCTGAGTAGGCCCATCCCACACTTTGCTTGGAGTCTCGTACAAGGTGCTCATACACTCGCAGAGACATGCCAGGACTGCTCGGAATCCATGCAAGTCCCTGAAAAGTCCTTCACATTTGATTCCATGAATCGCTGAACAGGTATTTGCGTGCAGATTGGCACGCAAATACCCAATTTTCCACACAAATATTTTCATGAATCAGGCCCTTAGATCTATATTAAATTATGTATTTATATATACACAAGGCAAATTAAACATTCTTTAAAAAAAAGTAGCAACTAACAGTAACATTCAATGGAATATTGAATGCATTTAAACAAGAACCGATCATGCAGGTGAGTAATATCTTTCTATGCTAAACATGTTCCAGCACATGGAGTTACATCAATGAAGGTCAGTATTACCACTTATTTTTTTGTTCACCATTACAAAATTGGGTTTGGGAGGGAAAATGGTTAGAGTCAAAGCAGAACCCATTTTCAACTGGTTTAATAGTTTCACTCAGAGGGATGTAGCCAGGCTTTTATACCAGCAATAATAGTGTCAACAATAAAAACCTGTAAGGGAACAAGCACTGCCAAATCCAATAGGGTTCAGAGGAGGAGCCTTTAGAAAACCAGGACAGCCAAAGTCAACGGGACAGTTCCAGATCTGATGCAGCTTTTCGTAGAAAATGTTAATCAAACAATTAGGAGTGTTTTGAAAAATCACAGGAGCTCAAGAGAAGCCTACTTTTTGGGTATTGCAAGCTGCAAGACATGCAAGGTGAGTTGAGGTCAACTCTAGATGTGTGAATATAGTACTTTCCATGCCAGAAAGAACTCTCCTCAGCTGAAGGCCATCAGATAGCAGAAACAACGTTGCGAAAAAATCTGAAGGTTACATCCTTCAGAAAATAACAAGAAAAACTTTAGCAAACTAGCCTCCCTGTATAAAAAAGAAATTATCATGGCTAAACAAACTTCCTACAATCTCCGAATCTCTGAAGCCAAATCTAATACTAAAGAGGTATTTATAATTCTGAAAGAGGCAGAATCCCCTGTACAGATGCCTGACTCCTGCCACAAGGATAAAAATTGGTGTACGGGTATACAAAACGCCCTAACAAACAAAATTACCTCCTTGCAAATGTAGATTAGCATTAAAAAAGACTCCCTTCTCTCCACCACCAAACCTAGCATCACTAGCTCTTTAATGTCACATTTCACTGGGACGCCGCCTCCTGCGCCAATTCCCCACTTCAACTTCTGTAAAGTATCCACTAAAGAAGTTGAAAATGTCATCCTCACGCTCAAACCTTCGAATTGCCATGGGGACCTTTGCCCTGCACAATTGATAAAAGATGCAGCCCGTGAACATGCACCTTTCATCACCAAACTAATAAATGCATCCTTCACATCAGGCACCATACCCAATAATCTGAAACAATCTTGGGTCCCCCCACTCCTTAAAAAACCCAACCTAGATCCCTTCACTCCAACTAATTACCACCCCATCACCACAGTGCTGTTCCTACTCAAAATCCTTGATAAAATAGCATACCAACAAATCCAACACTACTTTGAACATTACCACCTTCTAGGAGTCCGACAGTCAGGCTTCAGACCCCAGCACGGAACTGAGACTGCACTCATAGACCTTAAGGCACAGATAGATGAGCTGAGAGACGAGAGTAAGACTGCACTACTGCTACTTCTTGATCTCTCAGCTGCATTCAATTTGGTTGACCATGAGATACTCTGATCATTTACAATCGGCAGCCCACTTTTCTCAAGAGGCAACCAACTGGATCCAATCTTTTCTCAACAACCGCACCATGCGTATCTTCTCCCCACTAGGAGCCGCTGACCCAACGCCCATCACCTGTGGGGTACCTCAGGGCTCTTGTGTCTCCCCTACACTGTACAACATTTTCACAAAGCCCCTTTTCGATGATCTAGATGGTCTGGGTATCACCTACACTAACTATGCTGATGATACTCAGATCCTCATCCCGTTGACGGGGAATTATGACAAGGATTTGGCCTTTGTAAATAGAGTGTACCTCATCATCCAGGCATGGATGGCCTCACACGGCCTATGCCTGAATGATGACAAAACAGAACTCCTCATCCTCGGCACTACACATAACCTTAACAAACTAGGCCAAAATTACTCTTCCTTTGTCATTGACAATAACATTATTACCGTAGCCAATGAGGTCAAAACTCTCGGCTTCTACCTAGATTCCACACTTACCTTTAAAAAACAAGTCAATACTATGGCATCTGCCACATCTTACACTTGCAAACTTATTAGAGCAGCTAAACCATTCCTCTCACCCATCAACTGTATCACCCTAGCTAGAGCTCTGATCCTGTCCAAGCTGGACTATTGTAAGGCTCTTTATGTAGGCAGTAACAAATATATTACAAACAAAATTCAAATTTTACAAAATAATGCCTTAAGAGCTGCTCTAAGCCTCGCAAAGAAAGCTCACATCTCAGAGACTAGAAGAGCTGTTAATTGGCTCTTACCGAAAGACAAAATCTTCCTCAAATCCATCTCTCTGACTCACAAATGTCTACACCAAGCTGCCCCGCGATACTTGATAACGAGATTCACTATACCAGTATCCTGCCGCCCTACCAGAAAGGTTCATTCTAATCTCCTACGAGTGCCAAGATTAAAACGTACTAAGTCTGGAGGGAACAGTTTCCCGTTAAAGCGGCTCAATTTCGAACTCCTTACCTCCAGCCATTAGGGAAGACCTCCCCTACTTAAAATTCAGATCCAATACCATCCAATGACTAAAGGAACATGACACCTAATGCTTTTCCTACTGTGCTTCACTATAACTACTGTAAATTGTGTATAACTATGTATATCTACTGATCTTCTATGTCTCATCTTACTATATAACTTGTAAATAGTGTATATCTTATATCTTTTATAACCATAACTTTTTGTATTGGCTCTCATCACTTTGGATGCTTCCAACAATGTAACCTCAGTTGGAATCTATCTATAGCGCCACTGTAACTAAGCTTCACAATCCTCTTGCTGCTTCTGCGCCCTGTTATCCTTGGGTTCGGTGCGCATTACAAATAAATAAACAAACAAACAAACAAACAAACAAAGCACAAATGGAAAAAGGTAGTGATACCCCAAGCCCAACAGTACCTTAGAAAAGAAGAAGAGGTTCCAGCATAATTCCTTTCTGATGCAGTGATGCAGACCCTTGTTCCTTGTCATTGGCCATGGTGATGAAATGGAGGATGCCTGGCGGTATTCTATGGCAGCACTCTGGAGAGCAAAGGATTCCACACAATTCAGCTGCTTTTTGTGGATTTGGTGCCCTTTTCTCAGCGTGAAGAAAGAACAAATAGCTCTGGTTGGATTTTCCTCTGTCCCTCGGTCCGAGACTCAGGTGAGGGGACTCAAAGATATCCTGCTTCTTTAGATCCACAAGGATGCCCCAAACGTTTTGGGCAGATTTGTTCTCTGGAAAATGATGCACTTGATGATGGTCAGAGGTCCCAGGGCATTGGGATTCTGCAGCCTAGGAAAGCTGCAGCAAGTCGGAGAATGAGCCAAAATGAAGCAGGTCTCAATTCTAGTTGGCCCCACCAGGCCAAGGGAGAAAGCTATCTTGCACATATCTTCCCTGTCAAAATTAAAACAGGGTCAACACAGCTACAAGGCTTCATGAGTGCTTCTGCTGTCCTGGAAGGTGATGCCTGCATCTCTGCTTGTCCTATTCATTGGATGTCCTGTTCCATGGTCGGCTCTGCCTGTAGTCCCAGAAGTCTTGCCTTATATGCAAAATCCCATTCATTCACAGCCCTAGGGCTGTCAATCACCTTGGAGGTGGTTGCCCTCTAGACAGCCAGACGTTCAATCAGAACTGGTTTCAGTCAGACACACCTATAGACAAAGCACAGTGAGATTTTGGGACCCTCCCTCACTTCCTGCCTTTCCAGACATACTGAAGCCAGCACAGGCTTCAGGGCTAAAGCCTGTGGAAAAATTGTCACCCATGGGTGCTCTACTGCAGCTGAGAAATCAACCTTCTAGTACCATTCACAAAAGGTAGTACAATTTAACCACTGCCACCAGTCATTCAATTAAGTTATGTGGGGTGCCTTTAAAGTCCCCAAACCGAAGACCCTTTCACATGAATAGCAAGATTTTAAACACTGAAACAAAAATGGCCTGGTCTTTGTTTTTGTTTTTCAAGCAAAAATAAAGAGCCATGTGGAAAGGGGCCTACCCGTCATTTCCAATGGATAAGCAGCATTTTAATTTACAAAAGAAGAAGGAAACAGAAGATGGAAAATAGGATTTTTAAACATTGAAAACAAAAACGGCCTGCACATGTGTGTGCAAACAAAAACGATTTGGAAAAGTAAAAGTTAAATAAATATCACTGCTGACAGAAAAATGTCAGGAAAACAAATCATGATGTGTGGGTTGACAAAGAGCAATGTATATTATGTTTCACCCACACA
Source organism: Ambystoma mexicanum (assembly GCF_040938575.1). NCBI lineage: Eukaryota > Metazoa > Chordata > Amphibia > Caudata > Ambystomatidae > Ambystoma > Ambystoma mexicanum. The sequence goes on from NC_090934.1 coordinate 273,585,706, forward strand.
ACTCCAGTGACATTTGAAGAGCCACTTTGTCTTCATGAAAAAAGGTAAGCTCAAGGCAGACCCGTTTGCTGGATGTGGGCACAAATTCACAAAGGAAAACTCGCACTCTCAGCCTGGATGTCACATCTCCCATCTAAGGACCAACCGCAACAGAATTTGTCCTGCTAAAAGGATTGAAATTCAGTGTTCTCCAGACCTGCTGGGTCTGAAAGCATGGACTTCAAGCAAAGTCACCCTTGGCTGGAGCACGACTAATAGGTGTGCAAATGGGGGCACCCACTTCAAAGAGCAAGCTTCCAACACAAAGGAGACTGATAAAGGCACCGGCTGACACAGGGAAAACCAATGGCCGGAAGGCAGGAGGCAGGACCATTTGTCCCATATGAAGATTCACAATTATTTAAAAGGACTATTATCATTTAGGCCTTTTTCTCAGCTATCATAAGGCGGATGTATTTCATCTATGTACCATTGTTATGTCATTTCCAGGTGATTTGGGGGATATAAAAGTCATCTTCCTGTGACTCTGGGAACTGTAATGGCCAGTTAAACGAGGTTTCTGGCTGATCAGAACATGTTCCAAATGTGAGAGTTGGTGAGCGGGTGGAAAATGAAATTAGGGATATGCTTAACAACTTACATTTTATAACTGTTGTGCTTTTTATGGAAATGGCAGAAGGGTGCCACATGGCACTGCTACATGATACAGATTTGTTGGTTGGCATATCTGATTCCCCATGATTATCTGAAAGAGAAAGTATGTTTAGTCTGGCAGTTGCTAGTATAATTATGAAGTCGTGAAACATAACTAGTTTTTTTGCCAAAACGTTGAAAGGATAACAAAGGATGATGACAGATGGGAATTGCCATATGTTGCTCCAGACCCCTAAACCTTTCCTGACTTGGGTGCTGGGTTTGGGAGCAGTGAGAAGGGTAACTGTCCAATCCTAGTGACAGTAATTATGGCAGGGTACCTCCCAAGTTTGTAAAATTGGTGGTGTCATCGCTGCTATATAAGGGGGACAGCACTAGGGCAGAGAAAAAGGAGAAAGACAGGAGGACAGATAGAAGAGATGGACCATCAGGAAGGCTGCTGAAACATACCATCTGGCAACTTTAAGGAAAAACCAGAAGAGACTGATGAGAGTGCATCTGGGTGGAGCTGTCTATCTCTACTAAGGCCTCACATCTGACTGTGTCCTATGGTGAATAGCGGGAGGCCATCTTTCAGAGTGGAGTGACAAGACTCCTGCCTTATCTTTCCAGAGTATCCTGGGGTTCAATTTGTTAAAATTCGAAATTAACAAAAGTCACTGACCAGTGTGTACTGGGTGACTATAATTTAATTGGTTATTCCTTGTTGTCCAGTTGACCCTGACTTCTTTAAGGAAGAGGGGTGTCTTTGGTCTTAAATGAGTGCAACATTTGCATCCAGCTTCTCCAACACAAGCCTTTCAGTAACGGGGGTCTGAAATCCAAAATTACCCAAAACATTCCAATTTTTCTGTCTGACTTCCCAACCTAGACCAAAGCAAGGGAGGTCTGAAAAACAAAGCAATAAATCACCCTGTGTTTATTTTAAACCAAAAGTGTGGGTGAAATTATAATTGCCATATGTATTTTTATCAATCGTGAAATCATACTGCTACCCTTTTAAGCCTGCAGGAAAATCAAAATCGTACATTACATAAGTGCCTTTGTTATTGATCAGTGTAAATATATTGTGAAGTGAAATTTGCACAAAGAATTGTTATTGTGTCCTTTTTAACACACTTTTGTGATTTATCTATGCTGAGAGAAGTTGATTGTGTTGTGCCACGGATAAAGTGATGTTTTTTGACGTTTTGTGCTAATTTCTATTACTGTTTATTTAAATAAATACCAATATATTTCACATACACCAGCCTGGTTCTTGCCTCATTGTTAGCTCGGGGTGTCGGGGGGAAATTCTGCGGGGGTCGGCCGGGCCGTCCGCAGACCTCCGGGCAGGGAGGCCCCAACTCCTCCCGTATATCCCAGATGAGATAGAGTATGAGACACACACAAGGAGCAAGGTGACTCTGCTGTTTATTTAGACAAAACGGCAGGGATGGGTCAAGGAGCGTACGCGTTCGTCCTGACACACACACAATCGTGGGGCTCGCAGGCCCTTTTTACTGCATTATGACGCGCTACTTGCGTCACTTCAGAAAGTTAACAAAAAACCTATCGCCACTCTTAATTGGTTGCTCGAGTGGTAGGGTTAGTATAGTACACATATAGAGAATGATATTAGTGGACAAGGTGTAGTCAGGTGGTATATCTGGGTTGTCCCTACAATTAGATACATAAGAATTGTTACATGAAGACTCCTGAGGATTGGCTAATATTACTGACGTCTGAGATAAGAGCCCCATGTTCTGATTGGTGCACTCGTGAGCTTCCCAGCCTGGGACCACCGTTGTTCCCAGCTCTCGGTGTACCTGTGATTGCAACAATGTTTCAATATGGGTACGTGCAGACAATGTGAGGATTTATTCATAGGTGGAAGGCTGACCGCTCCCACTGTAGCAGATGTCCATTGATCCTTTCAAGTGTATCGGCCTGTGTCTCGTAGCGAGGGACCCAGACGCCTTTTCTCTCCTGGGTTTTGGCATCTCGTCAGGTTCCGCTTGGTCACGTGGGGAGGGACCGTGAAAGAAGCAGAATTCTGCACAATTAATATTGTTTTTTCTACTGCGCGTCTGGTTTAATTTGCCGGCGTGCCTTTATCGTTGGGGCGCGGAGTGCGAGGTTGCAACATCGTGCCTTTGATGATTTGTTCTTGGATGTGGGTTTGCAACATTGCGACCTTGGCTGGTTGCTCCACCGGGTTCTTTCTGCAGGATCAGCAACCTGACTCTTGCTTTGTTAATGTCCACGGGAGCTCTTGTTTGAGGCCTACTCGGGCCTGGTGCTTAAGTAGTCCGTTTGGTGCATAGGTGCTTTTAGGTTATAATAGCATATACTTCCATGACCAGTATTGTGTTTCCATTATACCTCTCATGGTGGTAACGGGTTTCAAGAGAAGCGTGAGCAAGCGTTATAGATGAGTTCATGATGCGTCTTGCGTTTCTGCATTCTGAAAGCCTATGTAAAAATAATAAAGATGCACGTCCGTGAATATGCCTGTCGCCTACGTCAGAGCACTGAGTATGTTCTTCGTGTAGATTGGTGTGGAAATGTTCAGTGTGTATATTTGTACAGATGTGCTTCCCGTTGTCTAGGTCGTCATGGCATCTCTAACGACGTGTGGATTTTAGTCTAGCTGATCCGAGCCGCAGGTGTCGGCATGGCCAGTGCGGGCTGCTGGGCAGGCAGATGGACACATCCGTATGTTCCTGTACCAGGGTACCTGGTCGTCTGGTAAATGGACAAACTCTTCTCGCGGCGGGTGTCTGGGCCGTGACCCTCTAGGCCAAGCGCGAGAGGTGAAGGACGGGAGCCTGGTCTTCCATTCTCCCACTTCAGGGGGAGAGGGATCCAAGGGGCATTATATGCACCTGGGATAGGGCTAAAAAAATTAAAAGAATCTGTAAAACAGTGTGTTGCATAACCATTTGAGTGGGGACTGATGGAAATCCCTCGGTTGAGGGTGGCTTATTAATAAACCCTTACAGTTAGAGTAACAAAATGTTACATGAGCAGTGGGATACAGAGTTACTATGTAACCTCCCAGAACTCCACATAGGGTGGTGTGTGCTGACCCACAAAGGAGATAAAGCAAGATAAAAGGGATCTCACTATTCTTGGGATCGGCAGTTAAGAGAAGTCCAAGCGACATTTTTACTTTTAAAAAGTAAAACACCGAGACACAGCAATTAACATAACAGTAGGACTACCTCTTGAAAGTGGATGTCAAGGAACTACAATTCAGTAACGTTGGAGGAGAAGGGGATTTACGTGTTACTGTACAAATAAACACAATTTGTAATTAATTTATCACAAACTAACACTATCATGAGTTGTATAATGCAGCATTATTTCTGTGCGAAAGTGTGCAGTGTTGCCAGCCAGCTATGAAGACATACCACCAAAAACCGGGACCACTGCAGTTTCCAAAGGAAACATAATCTTGACCCTACAGATGCCTCAACGGACATTGACACCCTCCACTCTTTGGTTATGACAAGTGAACTCCCTGCTGAGCACTAACTACCAATAAGGGAGGTGGGTGGAGAAACAAAATGCTTCGAACGCTCCAACAACTGCCTTTGTGTTTTGCGTCCATAATAATCCTCCAGCACGCGCTCATTATGTCATCCCACCAGGCAACCATGTCGTCCTGTGGAAGAGGGTTCGGCTGCAAGGCTGTTCTTTACCCTTAGCCCCACAGATCCCCACTGCCTAGAGATCCATGTGCAGGGATAGCATCTCTTTGTGAGAGTAAGGTGACTGAATGACCCAGTCTTGAATTGCAACCATTTATAAATTATGCTATCTGGTGCTTATGTCAACATGTTGAGTGAAAGTGTACCAACACTACACCTCCCATAATGCATGTGTTTACTCAATGACAGCCCACAACTGGGAAAGGAGTGTCCATATGGAATGAGCATTCAACAGATCGAGAAAGCCGGCCATTTGAAGCTGAACTATACAAACAGTAAGCGTGCCCATCAGCCGCCCCTTGCTTGTGCTGATATTGTGACATGTACTGTGCTTGTTCTGGCGCCTTCTGTCTGTGCAGCTGTGAAGGGCTCACCCGGTATTGACTTAACCAGCTCGTGTTCTGCTCCTTTGCAGACTTTGGAGGGGATCCCAGAAACAAATGAATTTGCGGAAGCAGAGGCTTTCCAGTACAAATATCAAAGGAGGGAGAAGCTCGGCTTGTTTATTTTCTTTTTAAGCTCAGATGTCCCATGCCCGGTTCATCAGTGCACTTTTCACCACCCGCCCATATTTCAGAAGCTGGACCTCCCTCCCGTTCGGCCAAGCCGCCATTGGACTAACATGTAAATTAATAATGTGTGCTTTATCATTGTAGGGTGTTAATTATGGACTCCAAACGATGAATGGTTTGATATATTTAAACGCTTGAATCAATCGAAACTATATCTGACTCAATTAGAAGCAAGCCTTAAAAAGGTGTATACGTCTCATTTAGGGTACAAAATAGTTTCAACCACTTTGATTCAAATGCACCTATTCGTTTGAATACATGCAACATATCTTGCCATGAAGAACAATTAATAGGAGCAAAATAAAAAGAAACTATGAAAGAAAATCTGTAAAAATAGGCAATGTTGCCACAGTTTTGAGCCAGCTAACACGTACCCTAGAGCTCAAGCTTCCCGTGATCATGCATGACAAAGCCGCCCAGTCTTGTGTTGCTGGGAATTTTGGGACTTGTAGTTTCCCTAAATTTCAAATGTGAAAGAAAAAAATACAAGTTACAAAATCCAAAGGCGTAAACAAGGGACCAGATGGATTTCTCACACGTGCCCACGGGAAACCTGAGAGCTCTGGGTACACTTAACAGTTGGAGAGTTTTGGGATGGTTTGAATGATTCAGGGCGATTGAAGCCCACATTATTGAGTTAGGATCAAATCAGATTAAAACTGGTTTGCCCATCTTTAGCATTAACCCTTCCTTAGAATGACAGGGTGCAGAGGGAACTCTAGTCAATGTTAGCTGCTAACAGGACAACATGCCCCATTCGATGCGAGAGATGGTAGTCCAGTTCTGCTTTTTTTTTTGCATTCTGGGACTTGTGGTCATGGATTTCCCTGATATAACAGCCCGTCTATAAGTACAAGAAAGCAAAAACAAGGGCTCGGCTACCATCTCCATGCATCATGATGATATGAATGTGCTTGGTAATTAGATAGTTGCCAACAGCATCCATTCCGATCTGTAAGTGCTTACACGGCTCTGTTTTTATTTTTCTTTGCGTTCTGGGAGTTGTATTCAGAGTTTTAGAATGGGGAAAGCAAGAAGGCAAAGACAAAAGCAGGATTGAATAAGCACATAGAAACTGGAATGGATTATGTTAGCAACTCTGCATTTATAATTCCAATGCACACATTTGTCATGGTCACTATCCACCGGCGGCTTTCTGGCTAAGCGAGATGACGGTGCGCCCAATGAGCCGCACCCCACCGGTAATGTGGCTTTAGACAGAACACCATTATTACAGGGAATGGGGACAATGGCTATGGTGAGAACAGAATGAAATGGATGAGAGTGGGTGGGGGAGTGAACAAGAGCACAAGCGGCCCTCTTCCCTATTTTTAGATTCATATAATGCCTTGGACTTTACCTAGCTGTCTAATGAGTGCATGGTCTACTTGGTGTGGAGGTGCATAATTTGGTTCCTAGTTCATTCTGTGGCGTTTCCTTCTGAAGCATCTACATGTATGCATGGTTGTGTTGCTGGATCAAAGCATGCTGCCAGGCATGTAAAGGAGTACTTTTTTGCCGTGACTTTAGCGCCCCTGTCAAAGACGTCGTGGTGGCAATGTAGAGGTTTTTGAAGTGAATCATGTATTTGACTGGGGGCCATTCAAGGAACCAGAGCGCTGTGGTGATGTGTTCTCATCTCATCTTTTCACTCTCAGAAGGAGTCTGGCAGCTGAGGTTTGTACTCTTTGTAGAATGTTCAGTCATAATCAAGTCGTGCAACTACTAGGCCCATGCAAGTCAGGCTTAATTGTGTGAACGACAGTTACGACATGATGTGGACCTTAAATGAAAGAAGCACCCTCTGACTAATGCTTTAGCTTGTTGCACCAAGGTGAGCGATTTAGCCTTGATCCATCCACGGTTTTTGACTTTCAAATTTGGTGAAGAGCAGGTTCCCATTTCTTCCATTCAAGGTATATCTGTTGGTGCTGTAGACTGTTAGGGAACATGTTCAGTTTCTGTACAAATTCCCTTTAACCTTAGAGACCTCCAGCTCTTTTGCTGCAATCTGGGATCTTGAGTCAGTGGAGCCTTTTGCTACTCACTCGTTTGTTTTTCTCAGACTATTTTTGTTAACTGTTTAATGAAGTCTGGTAAACTCCATAGGCATCTGCTTTTTGTATAGTGACACAGAGCACCCCCTGTGCAGTGCCACTGTGATGTCATCTTTGATGTCCTGGGTGTTAGTGTTAGCAGTGCACGGTGGCGCGAGTTATGGTTGCTTATCTTAAAATAACTGCTGAATTTCAGGGGTTGTTCGGTTTTACTTTGAACCATAACGTCCCTTTAACAAAGTTTTTTTCACTGAATTTCTTAAGTTTTTAGTAGCGCAACTTAACCATAACGTCCCTTTAACAACATTTTTTCACTGAATTTCATAGGTTTCTAGTAGTGCAACTTAACTATAACGTCCCTTTAACAAAGTTTTTTCACTGAATTTCATAGGTTTTTAGTAGCACAACTTAACCATAATATCCCTGACTTCATATACATGTAACATAGAACATACTGAACCACCACGTAGTGATTTGATGACTTTTTTTGCAACATTAGAATAAAAATCCCTAGTACACAAATTTCATGAAAAGTAAATGCACATGTGATGTCATCACTAATGTCATCAATGACATTTGCGATGTCAACTTTGATGTCCTGGGTGTTAGTCTTAGCAGTGCACGGTGGTGGCCCGAGTTATGGTTGCTTAGCTTACCATATCTGGCGAATTTCAGGGGTTTTTCGGCTTTACTTGGAACCATAACGTCCCTTAAACAAACTTTTTTTATTAGCACGCAAACAATATACAAAGATGTAGTGTAAACAGCAAGTTCTCACAGATGGCTTTACACAGAATGTTGCAAAGTAAGCATTTATGCTCGTTCACAGTGAATGTCAGCTGCTTCCATTTTTTCTCGCAGCCCGGAGAGGCCCACGACTCCCAGTATAAGGTTCTATTTTTTTTTTTACCTTGACAGACAGAGATTGTGCTGAAAGACTTCTTTTGAAGAAGTGTAGCAAAAACGTAAGACACGATAAAGATGAAAATTCTGAAATGAAACCACTTTTGTATATTATATCACTTTGAGAAAGATCGTTGGCACACGCGGAGTCGTATTTTGGGACTGCACTACACTTGGACAATGGAAAATGCAATTATAATGTAAGTAACCCTTTAGATTATTTTATACCGGAATATAATAACAATAGCGTGGCATTAAAGCCCGGTCAAGTTGTACTTGTTCGTTCAATGTGACATATTGTTTTCTACCGCGCACTATCACCGCCGAATTGATCCCCTGTCGTTTAGAGGGCTCCGAAAAAGGCAGACGACACAGGGTGGGTTAATAGAAATAATTTAACCGGTCTGTAGCCGGTCAAGCGCTCTACTCGCTGTGCCACTTCACTGTAGCCGGTCAAGTGGCACAGCTAGTAGAGCGCTCGCTTTGACATCCATGTACAGCTTGCTAACGCAGGTTCGCATCCCGGCACGGCCAAACTCAGCCTTTCATCCTTCCGTGGTTGATAAATGAGCACCACACACTGTGGGTAATAATAAGCAGCGCTGAGATACCTGACAGTTCTTAGCGCTATATAAATGCAAAAATATTATTATTTTATTATTAACATACTCCGTTGCACTATCTTCGCTAGCAAATAGTTTCACGTCCTAATAAATAAAATTAATATTTTTAATAAAGATCAGCTGGTGAGACTAATTTATGTTTTTTAAAACAGGTATGTTGCCCCATTTTGCCAATGTCACGATTTTCAGACTCCAGCGGATGGATTTTTCAACTGCCAGGTGCAGCTCCATGTAAGCAACTTCATGACCCTCACCATTTTATGGGACAATCGCCAAGGACCAATATGCCCTTACGCAGTACTAGCGGCTAGAAGCAACATACCAACCATTATGGTGGTCTAATGCCTCATTGTTGGACCAACCTTCCATTATCAGTGCGACCATTTACTGCTTTTATCATAAACCAACAGCCTATCTACCGCAAAGGAACAGCGCGTGGCTCAAAATAAACTTTTGCTGATCGACAGCAGAGACAATTGCAAATCGCTGAATATTCACTAAACATTTCATGTGAAATAAATGTACTTTACCAAATGTACAATCCTGCTGTTTACTTTTAAACCACAGTTTCATATTCCGAATTGTGGCGCGCTGTGTTGTGACATAATGTGTGTTGTCTTCCGGGAGGCTTACATTAAGAGACACATATACCTCTACCAACTCATCATTAACAGACATATTATCATCCTCAATGCTTTCCACATTTGCTAGAGAGTCAGTATTTCAGACCCACTCCCTAGACTTTGGTCCTTTAACAACTTTTCAATTAATTCAGACTTTTTGCCTTTGGCAGAGAGTTTCCTTTCTTTACACATGTTTCTTAAATAATCAGCAGTGTAACTCAGGAGGGTCTCCTGACTGTTGCTTTCCATATAAGACATGTTTGGTATTGCTTTTAGTGATGTTGGCCTTGTGGTTAGTTGATCCAAGGTAATAGCAGCACTCTAAGTGTAATTACAATACTTTGATCCTCACCGCTGTACACCAGTGTTAGGCAGAATTATATTCAGTACCCTTTGGGGACACCACACACAATTAAGACTATAAGTGACAGTACACATTCACATATGGTACAAGCCTGTACTACACAGTTAAAGTGGTAGTGATGGCTGAGCAACCAGACTAATCTGAAGAGTAAGTGAGCAGTATCAAATAGTTACACAAAGGACAGCAATTACTATGATGCAGGCAAACACTGACTCAAGGTTTTCAAGTAAAAGAATATACATTTATTTCACTCTTCAGTTGTATAACATTACACTACTATAAGCAGTTTCAAAAGCACCCTCTTAATACACCACACCACTCCCAATAGGTCCCAGACAAGTTAAGCTCACAAAATGAAGGGGGAGCAAAATGGCACTCTAGCAATTTAAAAGGGAGGGAAAACAAAGTTAATAGAAATTGAACCACACCAACAGGTAAGTACTCAGAGCAACTGAACAAGAGAAGCTACAGTGACAGAATCAGATAGAAAAGGCTTAGGGCCAAAGTCAATGTGTAAAAAGTATTTTGCTCAAGATAAAAGTTCAGGGTAGTTCGCGGCAAAGTTTGTGCCACGGATTCCAGACGAGGTTGGTTGGCAGAATAGTTAGTTCAAGGAGAAGAGAAGGACAAGCCCTCAGTTTGGAGAAAGATATAAACACGTTCACTGCGGCTGAACGAAATGAACAACCGGATTTCCACAGTACCTTAAAATTGAGAGGGAGCTGTAGCTGAGGCGGACGTTCCTGGTAGTTCCTGCAGGCTCACGGTTCCTGAAGCGACTGTCGGACTGACAAGAAGTAGGAAGACTGGAGGGTCCTGCACTACCCAGGGAGAAACAAGCAGCAGAGCAAAACAAATAATAAAAGGTGCGCTCCTTAAAACCCAAGTAGGGTCCGACCTTCCTGGCTATCCGGCCCACTGTAGCTCTGTACAGCGAATTCGACCAGAGGAGGGGTCCTGGCTTGCTGTTTGGGTGAACTGGTTGGTCCCACCAGCTCAAGGGAAGAAGTTTCCTGGAGGATATTCTATGTCGTCGGATTCCGAAGATTCGGGCTTGCAGCAGGGCTTCACCGGGTGGTTCAGTCGTTGTAGGGGTCCTCTTCCATCAGCTCCTCGTTTGTTCTTTCGGTCCAGTGGCGACTCTGCCTTTCCAGTCCCAGAGACCTGCTTTTTATGCAGTTTTCCCCCATTCATACAGCCTGGCTGTCAATCACACAGCAGGGCGGCTGTCCTGGCAAGGACAGTCACCCAGCCAATCAAACAGGAGTGTGACTTGGGTTACCAAGGTAACCCATGGCAGGGGTCCAAAGAACCCTTCCTCTCATCCTGCCTACTCAGACTTTCAGGTGCCTTAAGGAGGGCTTCTGTGCAGACAAAGAGACCGAACCTGGTTTGCCCTGCAGAGTAAAACACGAGAAAGACATTTACAAAAAGAAATGGTGAATAAACCCAGCCGGAACTGTAATAAAATATATATGGTCAAGCGGGTTTATGTTTGAGGCTAATATAATAGCCTAAAACAATAGCATGGTTATTTAAGATAACCGCGGTATGAAAAATAGAGTAGTTACCACTGCCACCAGCCAAGTCTTGATGTAAAGGGAGCAAAACAATGCTCCAAGAGACACAGATAAAAAGGGATAATAATTAACCCTTTCCAATACTCCATGTAAGATGGGGTGTACTGGGTCTGTGGTTTAAAGAGACTAAAGTAAAGTTAATGGCAACTTTACCTTTTCTAGAGGGACAGTAGTCAGCCCCAGAAAATGGAGTCAGTGGGAAGTCTCAAAGAAAACCCTGTGTCACTGCACTGAAGGTACTCTGTAACATACATGAAAAATATGAGGCCATGCAGTAGGGGAGGCTCCAGTGCCCAAGATCACACAAAAAATGAAAACACACACAGTAAAACACATGTAAGAGTTGGAAAAAAAGGCTCACACTCTTACCAGGTGAAAAAAAGAAACCCTAGAAATCCAGCAAAGCTGCTGAGGGACTCATTAGGTAAGGGAAATCAGCCATTTATGAGAATTGTCCCTAAAATGTACATATACATTTTTGTATCCATGGGTCTTTCTTGGTATTTGCGAGTATGAACTACAATAGGAAATAGGAAAAAGCATGCTGACCAACGCAATGGAAAGCCTCCTAATGTTGGGTTTTGAACTGATTATTGTAAACCACACAGATGCTGAACCTGCTTGTTTACCAAAACCAGTTGTACAGCCTAATAATTTAAGTAATGACAATACAGGACACAGATCAGCTGAAGGCATAACGCCAAGAACGATACCTGGTGGACATTACTTGGATCCACTAGAAACAGGAAGAGTGCCGGCTGGCCCAGGGTCAAAGCTGAACGTCACATTCCAAACAGAGGTATCTTCCTGACAAGTGGGCTGCACTAAAACGACCTTGGCCGACCAGATATCAAGAACCATATCAGCAGACTGGTCTTGGCTGTCAAGAGCACTATCATCTCAGAATGACCTCTAGCAACCCAGTCGAGTTCATGACGTGAAGTGTCAGGACTCAAACACATCTGAAATCTTCCTGAGCCCTTTCCTCCTAAAGATGGCTTCATAGAACATGCAAGGTTTCCTTCATCTGACTAAACTGAGTGGAACAAACCTGGGTGATTACGACCTGATTTGCCTACAAGAGACGTGGCTAAGGAAGACTCCCATCTTTGATGGCTTTGAAATTTCAATAAACCCGGCTGTCAACGGAAGACTAGGGTGCCCATCAGCTGGTCTCTTAACGGCGGATAAATCTGGTAGCTCCCTAAAACTCTTGGAGACAGTCTCATCGTGTCTCCTTGCTCAAGAACTTGTGATCGGCTGGGAGCCCTTGGATCGACCGTGAAAAACAGAAAATCGAACAAAACCAGTAATAATTAATGTTTATTGGCATCCCGTGTTGAACTCAAACAAAGCCTTTATAGATCCAGTTGCAGAGCAGTTTGACGACACATATATAAATCAACAGTCTAAATACGTCATCATTTGTGGAGACCTAAACATTGCAAATCTAACAGAGACCAGACATGGTCAAAACTGGACCAATGTTCCAAGACCTTGGCTGTGAAGCCAGCGGTATGGGCTGCACTACCGTAACCGCTGTAATCGGGTATATTTTCACTTATATGAAATATTTATTCTAATCTTCAAGTAAAAAAAACTGTATGTTAGCCATAAAAATGTTAGTACTCTTTATTCATCAAATTGTGAGATTGTCAAAATCTCTATTTGTGCAGGTACCATTAGATGGGCAATGCATTGCGGAAAGAATTTTCCTTCATCAGGGCCTATAACATCTGATAATTGTAGTCACAGCAAAAATCTTTTATCACCCCAAAAAAGAAAAAGAAGAAAGTCATTTTAAACACACATCACATAAATCAATGTTGTGCAAGCCGTAATGTTCATACAGTATACACATCCCATATTTGCAAAACAAATGGCAGTTAATTACATCAATTATGTATATCACAGTTAGCAAAAAAAGAGTGTAAAGTATACATACGCGCTATTGATGTTAGTAGAGTGGGCGGTGTCATGGAAACAAAAAGAAAAATAAGAAAACATTAAAATAGGTTTACTGTCTATGGACAGTGACGGGTACAAAATATGCTAGATAAAAGTAAGACTGACCTTTGCAGTTAAACTTAAGTAACTTCCAGGTATGCCGTGCATATGAAAAAAAGTAGCTGTTGCTGTTGCTGCTTGGCACATTCGTAAACACACGGATGGTCTATCTGAACGAATCTATAACAGAATGTACAGAGTAAAGACTTAGTCAGGAAGCAGCATGAACGCACGCTTATCTGGAAAGGTAGTGTTGTATAGCGGTTACTATGGTTACCGGAAAAGAAGTGAGTGACGATGGCAGCCATCTTAGAACATCAAACCTTACTGTTAGGATATACTGTATCTTGTTATGTCTTAAGGCTGCCAAAGCAGAACTGGATACAATAATATGTTGGAAAAGCCTCTAATATGAAAAGCCTAATACAGATTGGCACAGAAAGTAAAACATTAAAAATTGAAAAAACGAAGAAGACGTTGCCAAAATTATACTACGAGTTCCGCCTAAAGTTTTTAGAAAAAAAAGAGAAATATATGAGGGCTGAAATATTCTTGGGAATACAACCTGTTATCATAATAGAGAGCCATAGGTTAAAGTACGGATGTTATTACGTTATGTGTGAAGCTAGTATCCCTGGTCTAATTGCATGGCTCTCTTAGAACGCTCAGTATACACTGACTCATACTGAGGACGGGCACAGATAAACATATACGTGGCTCCAAATGAGAAACTCTATGATCGTAAGTACAACGTTATTACATATACTGGTATCAATTGACTGTTAATATTGTAAAATCAATACTTATCATTTTCAAACCCAATACCAATTAAGCAATTACACATTAATGATTTATGATTGCCACTACTGCTATTAGCCCCTATTAATCAGTATCATATACTTATAGAGTGTGTTCAAACATTCTATTCATGATTTAGGTAGCAGTTTCTTGCCTGGAAGTAAAAAAGCTTCTTTACAGAAAACTATTCAAATCCAGTTCTTCATTAATTCCATTTGGAGTTAATGAGTCTAGTTTATCAATCCAGAAGGCTTCTTGCTGCACCCTCCATTTCTTCATGTCTTTGTTTGAACCTTTTGTGGGTTGTACTTCAAGTACCACAAATCACAGTTGAGTAATGGAATGCCCATTGGCCTTGAAATGTCTGGCTACTGCTGAAGCAGGGTTGGCATTGCGGATAAATGACTTGTGTTTGTTGATTCTGACACGTACTTTCCGTGCCTTTTCTCATACATAATATATTCCGCAGGGACACTTAATAGCATAAATTGTGTTTTCAGACATACATGTAGCATGATATTTGAGCTTCATTTTAGCTCCTGTTCTCGGGTGAGTTATGGTGTTTCCTTTCATGACGTTGTTACAGGTCAAAACTGGAGTCTTGATAACCCGAGGTCCATCAGGCGAGTGATGTGGACCTCTATGATGGACTCTAAAGACATGCACCTGCTCAACGGCAACTGAAAGGGCGACATACCACCGCACCCAATTTTGGAAAGTATGGGACGTGCCTCAGTGCTCGACTATATCTACGTTTCCAGCCATTTTGTTACCCCTGGTTAATAGGTTTCAAGTGGTCAAAACAACTAACAGTGACCACCACCTCCTCCTGTTGGAATGGGGGTCACCAGACCTGACAATAATGAAAGAATGTCTACAGCAGTTGATGCTTGCAACAGTGTGTCACGCCTGAAATTGTCCAACAACAAGATTAGGAACTTAAAGTCGGATTTCAGAGCGGCTGGCTCATCAGTTGAATACACGCCTCTGTTGGAACAACTTAGCATCCGACATACAGGGAAACCTAACTCAGCCGCCAATCATCAGCACGCTTTCAACACTGAGCTGGTGGCCTGGAGAAAACAGGTCAGGAGGCTGACAAGGGTATCAAGGACATCTGATTCACCTAACGATCACCAAACAGCACTTATGGAAAGAAGAAGATACAAAAACTATCTATGCTCTATTAAACGGCAGATGTATCAGTCCGACTCAGAACAAATGCTTAGAGCTTTAGCTGGCAGTGACCCGAGGAGCTTCTGGTCACAGATAAAATCGGAAGGGACAGTGTCCAAGGAAGACCAGTCCTACCCAATAAGTGAAGAGAGCAGGATAAACCATTTCAGAAGCCTCTACACCGTGGCCACAAACAACACATTAAGCAACCATGTCTCTCAGACCATAGAGCCCTGGATATTTTCATATAATATCAGCAATATTAAAAGGCGAATTCAAAAGCTGAGCAAATTCAAAAGCTAAGCTCCTCGAGAGCACCCGAGCCAGATGGGCTGACTTACTGCATGTTGAAAGAGCATTCTGCAGTATGTGCTGATTTGATATATATTTTATTGAAACAAGCAACTGTCTCTCATCAAATCGCTAGTTCCTGGAGTACAGTGATAGTGGTACCGATTCACAAAAAAGGAGATCGCGAGAACCCCCAGAATTATCACCCTATCGCCCTCCTGGACGTAGTTGGGAAACTTTACGGCTCTATCATCTTCGATCATTTCCACAATTAATTTCGGAAAACCAACTGCAATGACCCATTTCAAATGGGTTTGGTTAAGGGACTGGGAACCTCCGTGAACATTCCTTTACTTCACCTACTGAAGGGTAACCCGGGAGGGATCAAGCCTAGAATATTCAGGGCTTTTGTGTACTTGGTTCAGGTGTTTGATCAAATTGATCAGCGTCAATTATGGAGGAAACTTGAAATAAAAAAACTGTCCTCCGTCTTTGCTTGAGCCTATCAAGGCTATGCATTTCAATTCCACACTGAGAGTGAGGCTGAAAAAAGCGGGCCTCCTATCTAATGAAATTAGAACCTCAAGGGGTGTAAAACAGGTGTGCCCGATGGCACAAGCTCTCTTTAACTTCTTTTTGGAAAACATGCAAGAGTTCTTTGCCTCAACACTATCTTTTCCACCAAAGGTCAGAGGAGTTCAGCTATACCGCTTATTGTACACGGATGATGTCTTCTTATTCGATCAGACCCCTGTATTTCTACAAAGAACACTGGACTCTTACATCAATCAGCCTTGAAATTAACAAGGGAAAACCGAAAATTCTCAGCTTTGGCAATTCCAACAAAGGGAAAAACTGTGTCTCCTGGTATTTAGACGCAGAAGGGATTGAACAAGTCCATTCCTTCAAATACCTGGGTGTATGGTTAAGTGACTCGAGACCAGAATCCCCGATGACATCCCTTATGCGAGCAAAGATCAAGGACCTTACCAGTCAAGAATGTGCATCAAACTGTACGTTTGTCAATTTTTTGATTATGCCAACTCTTTGGTTTTATAAATCAAAAGTGGTTCCAGCTGTGACACATGGAGCAGAAGCTATGTTTAATATTCCTGAGTCCTTATGTTCATGATTTGAAGGCATATTTTGGAAAAAGGTGTTGGATGTTCCGTTATCAAAACCCTTTGTATCATTCAGAGAGAACTGGGCTTTCATCTTTGGAAAGCACTTTAGAATGGAGCAGACTAGCCCTGGTCAGGAAATGCGTTATGCCTTCACACCCCGTAATCTTGGAAATGTTGCACAGAGAAATCACGGCTGCACGTAACCCAATCTTAAACAGTTGGAGACTGAAAACAACTAACAACTGGCTAAGATTGGAAGTTCACGTGCCCAGTTAGTGACCAACCCTACATGAGTGAAGAAAAGACTCAAAGAGCAGGACTGGATCTCAACCATTGAGGCAGCTGGTAGCTACCAATCTGTCGCCCTTTTGCCTCCAGAATGTCGGAAATGAAATACGGTCTGCCACTACTTAAAGCAGTTTCCTGATGGGAAGGTCAGGGACCAATGTTTGCAAACTCGCTTAAACCTCCATCCCACTAACGAGGTACAAGCAATTTGTGGCCTATCACAAGGAAACAAGTGTTGCTTCTGCAAAGACGATTCCAAGGTTGAAACTTTAAAACATCTCATAACACTGTGTCCGGCTATTAGGGAGGCACAAACAAAATATAACAGACACCTTCTTTCTGACTTTCAGATCTCAGACTCAGAAGTTTGGTGGAGGTATTTAATGGACCTAAGATGTAAGACGCAATCGCAGTGGTTGCATTTTTGTCTGAAATTTTGTCTGAAATATTGAACTAAATCATTTTACGTTATTAGTGTAATGGCTATGTTAAATTGTCATTTTCATTTTGGGTTTTAGGATGTTAGAATGAGGACATTGTGATATTGCTAAAAGAAATGTTGTTTCAATTTCAAACCAATTATAAAGAAAAAAAAAAATAGGAAATGTATCCCTCGGCATCAGGGCCGAAGGAAGAGCAGTGTGTCCTTGATTGCTGGTGACTAAAAGGTTGCAATGTTTATTCATAAAGGGAAATACTTCCTTCCCTACACTAGGTGTTTGGCTCCAGCTGGAAGGAGCTTCAGGCTCCCTAAATACTAAATGGATTTCTTGTCTTGTCTTCTTCTGTACCAGGCTGTCACCCTCATCACAGTATACACTCATATAAGGCGACTAATTAACAACTTTGTTAAGGTATTTAGGTACGTACTAAGGTAGGATTATTGTTCTGGGTAACTATGCAGATGCGTATGACACATCGTTATGTACTCAGGGAAAGCACTCGGTTAATAAAGTATCAATTAAGCATGTATGCCATGTTTGTAAGGTCTCGGCTAGTTATACCATCTTTTAGACACTTGGCTAATTAAACTATCTGGGTGGTGCTCCAATAAATAGGCCATGAGGGTAGATGATGTTCTAAGAATACAATCCGGACTTGTGCTCCTCAGGTAAAGATGGCAGAACGTTAAATGCACAAGTACATATTTTGTCTCTACAATCTCCCAGGTATGTATGCATTTCTGTAGGTGCTTACGTAAGCACGCCATCTTTATAAGAGATTCAGTTATCATTCCATCAGGATACATACTCTGGTAAGAATGCCTTCCTTTTAGATGCTTAGGTGTGCAGCATTCCATAGGTGCAGGTGTTCTCATAAATATGTCATTATTCTTTGTAAGAAGTACATAAGGGCAGGGAGTTCATAAAGGTAGATGATCAGGTAAATAGACCATAAAGGCAGGGGTTCTGGGAAGTAAGCAAATGGGGGATGTGCTTTAGTAAGAATTCCATTAGTGCAAGTAGAGAGTTAAGTATTTCATGCGGGTAGGCGCTCAGGCATGGCTGCCCTAAGGGTAGAGGGCTTGTTAGATATGCTGCCAGGACAGGTGCACAGGTAAGTACGGTTCTGAGAAAAGAATTGCAACATGGTAGTAGCACAGATAATAAGACCAGGGAAAATTCCCAGATGTGTAAGGCGAATCATGTATTAAGGCAGTAGCCACAACGAACAAATTATGAATCCCTGGCCTTCATCATGAATCCTTGTCCCTCAGGCAAAGACCAAACCACTCAGGAGTAGAGACGATATCTGCACACCTCCTCACCATGCCAGAGATGTCTTCCTCCATCAAGGTATGGTTGGCCAGAGACCCACACAGTGGCATCAAATCTCCTTGAGGAATTAGGACACCCATGTAGCACCTAAGTCAGCCTGGCTGTTACACCGTCATGCCTTGTAACCCATACAGCTAAAGGGGTGTGTAGCTGTACACATATCCTATATAATAACAGGCCAGGTGTATGTTTGTCCGATGCAGTCATGCGCAGAAAAGACTGCCCACTTTGCCTGTTGTCACCGTTAGAGGGAACTGTTGCCTTAGGATATACAGTGGTTCTACTCTGTGAATGAAAACCTACTGTATCTTCTTTATCCCACTGCCCGCTTCGCCTGTTGTCACCACTAGAGGGAGCTGTTGCCTCAGGATATATATTAATGAAAACCTACAAAATATTTTGTTTCCATTAACATGAGTTACAATCAATCACAATAAAATACACCACATGATATACTAACACTCTGAAAATGTTTTTTATGCACTTTGGCCGTGTACAAGATATTATAAAATAGATCACTCCCTGACAGTGTTAAATAGGACTGATCTGACATGGGAACTGCTAACACCTGTTAAGACTATAAAGAAATGATCCCCACTATCCAGTGGTTGAGTAGTCCAGGGCACACTCAACACCTGAGAGGAGCTCGCCTTCAAGAACATTCAACACTTGATTTGGCAAAACTCATACATTCGTCTTTCAGATTCCACCAGAAGCTGACAGCTCCATCGATCTGTAGTCCTCTTTGTGTGATGTAGAATCTGAGTTTTCTATTACAATGAGCATCTGAAATGTAATCCTGGGTTATCAGGGAATCTTAAAGAAACTCGTTTTCGCAAAATGTGTCACTTCCATGTTGTGAAGAATCCGGAAAGCCCCCGGGCTAAGAGGTGATTGATCAGGCAGTGAATGTTGTGAAGAGGACCCTGCTCTGACGACATAATCACAGGATAAGTGGAGGCGGTGCGGGCTCTTCTCACCCGCTCTCACCGGCGCCGAGCGTCAAGAATGGGCGCCGACACGATAGGGGGACGAAATGAGTAACTTGACAAAAGCTTTGAGAGCGGAAGCACCTGTCATGGATTGTTTCTTCAAATGCTGAGGGCGGGTTTTCATATTGCAAAGATTCAGGGATTAAATGAATTTCAAGACAGGGAGACTATTCAAATTAAATATTCAGAGTTTTGCTTGGTTAAGCAGCACCATTACAAAATGGCAAGTATACGGTGCCACTTGCCTCTCTGTGACATGACAGCTGTGCTATCATAATGACTAATTGAACATTTAAATGCGAGATGTTCTTGAAATGAGGCACACTCCCAGTACACGTGTGCCAATAACAATGAAATAATATAACACACCCAGTCAGGGAATGAGACCAAGAGATAGTTTTGCAGGGATACCTAAATTTTATAAAACATATACAGTGCCAGCAAAGAACTCTGCTGTCACGAGAGCTCTCTGCGAAAAATTACACGGGTAGCACGTTAAAAAGGGTAAACGCATCACTGATGACGATTTGAACTAAGACAGATATTGCGCTGCTGGTTGGTGGGGACCTATGGAATGGCCACTTTATATGGGATGCCAGACCCTAATTGGCTGTTGTTTCCCAGTCGATCTTGGTGCCCGTGGTCAGCAGGGGGTCATCTCCGCGTTGAAAGTCAGGTCGGCGGGTGTTACATATTATAACTAAGCTACACAACAGGAAACGACAACTCATGAATAATGACAGATACCTGAACATCAGATGCAAGGAGGTCTTTTTAACAGAGGGGATAATATATTGACATGCCGACCTCCACATTCTGGGCTGCATTGATACCGCAGTCCATCTACCCAAATGTCTCTCCTGGGGGCTTGATCTACCACCTACCTTCCCTGGTGCCTCATGATAGGACCAGACGTGTGTTACTTTTGAGAGAATATATTTCTGCACAGGATTAGGTCTATGGTGAGTGTACAGGAATGGCCAAGGCAAGGGTGTCAGATGTTTATCAACATGAAAGGAATTGTGGGATGCGGACCAGTGGGCTCTGGCTTGGCGGGTGGAGAGTGAGGGGCACATGCAGTTTAGTGGAGATGGATGGGCATTTATACTGGGGCCTGTCTCAGTCCCACGTTCTCCGCAGAGTGCATTCTTTGAGACCCGATACTCAGTAATTGCAACATTGGAAGAACAGTGAATGGATGAACTTCCGTGGGAACAAGGCACGTGGGGAGCTGGTCTGATGTGTGGATGGCTTGGTCCCTTTGTAAGAGAGGCTGGCGGTGGGGATTCTGCAGCGTCACAGAGTGCTGGATTTCGGGCCTAGTGAAAAGATGGGGTTTAGGCCTAGTACAAAATGGAGTCCTAATGCCAAGGCATGGGTGCCATTATTAGTCTACTTCACTATGTTATAGGGCTCTTGCCCTTAAACAGGTGGAGGGGGCGTGTCATCGCATAGCTGCAATGACTTTTATTCTCTTTGGTGGTGGCTAGGGGGGTGGGATAGGACCATCTTCTTCCCGGGTCCTGTGATTGGGTTTGTAATACCTAAACATAGCGCAAAGTAAGAGAAGAAGAAACCCTGTACCTGTCAAACCCCCTGGTTAACACGTGGTGAGCTGCTGCATTATTGTGTTAGTTTTGTTTTTCATTTTCTTCGGGACTGCAGCTTCTGGCATTCAGAGGATAAAAGGATGCAGCCACACGATACGGAATGTAGGGTAAGTCGTATTTATTAATAGGGAGCGCAGAGAGCAGCAGGCACCTCAGCCGATCTCCTTTGCAAACTGTCGTTGTGTTCCAGAACTAAGCTTGGTACGCTTAGAACATAACGCATCTTTCCCTTTATCAATGAATTGACAACAAATTAATGCAACCACAAAGAATCAACAATAACAATACAATGAATGATAGGACATTAATTGGACTGTTGCTGTTGGTTAAGATCAAAGACACCATGGATTCTAAGTTTAAACACAAAGAAAACCCTTACATGTAGTGGGAATTTTTCTAACACTTCTGCCTACTTGTCCCTCATCCAACACTGTTCTTCTCTCATCAGCATTCTTCACTTCCTCATCATCCTTACTGACCACCTCACCATCATCACCATTCCTACGGGAACTGACCTCTCCTCACTTAACGCCAACCTACCCTTGGGCGACACTTCTCCACCATCAACCACTACCACACTCTTCCTTATTTACGCAATCCTCTTTGGTCCTAAAAATTTGCTCTCTAAGCATTTCAGACCATACCTAGGATTCTTAATCAAAACCCAATCTCCAACCATCCATTCACGTTCATTTACTTTGAAATGTTCATCAAATACTTCTTCATAGCAGCATTGTGCCTCTTACACCATTCTTATAACCTCCTTACAGTCAACCCTCACACTGCCTATCCATCCCAGACACAATTTTGAACCCGGTTGAATGAGACAAAGGAAGACACCTTCGTGAATGAGTGGAGTGTGATACTATAACTCCATACCATGTGTTTCAACACATCACTCCATAATAACCCTGACCTCATATCCAGTTAAATGCCGCCTTTAAGAAATCTATTAACACCAGACCATTAGCTCTGGGATGGTACAAAACTGTGCGTGTGTGCCTTATACCAATTTACATCAAAAATCTCTTCATGGTTTCTGAACAAAACGGCACATGATTATCAGTTAAAATTTCAGAGGCAAACCCCTCACGAAAGAAAACATCCTTAAAAAATGTCACCAACTCCACTGTGGTTGCTTCTCTTACTTCCTTCCACTCTATCCACTTCGAGTGGTAATCCACTAGCACCAACACAAACTTGAAACACTCACACAGCCCCTGAATGGGACCCATCAAACCCACTGCAACCTTTTGCCAAGGTTCCTCAGGCACCTGCAAAGGCCGAAGTGCTGAACTCTGCCATCCATCACTGGCCACCAATAACTTCCTCTCAACATTATTTTTGTATCATTGACTCCATAATTCACTTGATGAGCAATTTCTATCAGTTTGGCCCTAACCCCCTCAAGGGGAATCACTTTATGACCTCTCCTGATCCTTCCTTCAGACAAAGACAATTCATCCTTTACCTCATAAAAACAATCAAATCTCCTGTCCACATGATTCCTGCAAGGCCAGCCTTCCACTGTCCTCTTTGTCACCTTATTAAACACAGTGTCATCTCTTTCTGTCAACTTCCATTCCTCCTCACTCAAAGTACCTGGCTCAATACTAGCAACAATCATTTCTTCTTCCATCCCTTCTACCTGTTCACCTTCATTACTAAAATGTACTGGAGATTGAGAGAGACAATCTGCCACTGCATTATGTTTGCCCGGAATAATACACATTTGAAAATCATAACTTTGCAATCCTAATACCCATTTAGAAATTCTAGGTGAACACCTAGACCAGTTCCCACAAGTCAACATCTGTACCAAAGGCATGCCGTCTGTTTTTGCTGTAAAACGTTGGCC
Organism: Ambystoma mexicanum; assembly: GCF_040938575.1. Lineage (NCBI taxonomy): Eukaryota > Metazoa > Chordata > Amphibia > Caudata > Ambystomatidae > Ambystoma > Ambystoma mexicanum. Next base: position 273,608,699 of record NC_090934.1, read on the forward strand.
CCACAGAATGAACATAAAGTGTATAACAGCCCAAAGCACTGCCAAGGCTACAACTGAATAGGTTTTTCCGCACCCCTCAATGGTCTAAATGCAAATGCTATCACATGTTCTTGATTCCCACAGTCCAACTGTGTCAACGACGCTCCCAGGCCCAATATGCTGGCATCTACTGTCAACAAAATCCTGTGCCCACTCACAAACACTCCTAATGAGGGAGCATTGGCAATTCCATTCTTAATTGCTTAATTGCTTGAAACACTTCCAAACACTCATTTGACAACAAGAAGCTCACTCATTTCTTTAGTAATGCTAGCAAAGGTTTCGAGATGAGGGCAGAATTGTTAACAAACTCATGATAGAACTCTGCCATGCCCATGAATTACCTAAAATGATCTTTATTCTTTGGTGCCGGGCCTTACTAATGGCTTCTACTAGACTATGTTTGGGTGCGTGAGCTGAAATTTTGTGTCTGAGAAACTTTACCTCACGTACCCCAATCCTACGTTTACTACGCTGCACTGTTAGGCCAGCTTCACGCAATCTTCTCAAAACATTCCTCAGCACCTTGTCATGTTGATCGACACAATTGTCAAAAAATTAGAATGTCATCCTGGAACACAAACACATTACTAACACCCTCTAGGACCATTTGCATGCTGAAACACAGCCGCAGCTGATTCCAAACCAAAGGTCAACCTAAGGTACTTGAAAGTTCCTTCCGGTGTGATGAATGCTGTGACATCCTGGCACTCTTGTGACAAAGGTACGTGGTGGTAAGCGGCAGGCAGGTCCATGACCATAAACGAACATGATTCTTCCAACACTGCTAATACCTTTGATATCACTGGCAGCGGGTGTCGCTCTACTAATATGTTCTTAGTAAGTTCTCTCAAGTCAACACATAAGTGGATCTTCCCATTGCTCTTCGCTACTAACACCACCAGCGATAACCATTCTGTTCCATGCACACATTATATCACTCCTCTCTGCAAAAGCCCATTCAGTTCCCTGTGTAGCTGCTCTTTCATGTGATGGGGAACTGGTCGTGCCTTATGCACCACTGGCTGTGCCTTTGTCTTCATTTTGATACAGTGTTCAAAATCCTTTAACGTCCACAAATTCTCAACAAATGGTACACACCATTCCTCAAAAACTTAAGGCAGCAAAAGAGAAACTGCGAGGCCACCTGGAAAAAATCCCCTTCAGCCGCAAACAAAGTAAAACTTTCCAAACTAGCCGCACTTTACAAAAAAGAAATCTACATGGCTAAACGAACCTCCTTTGACACTCGCATATCACAAGCTAAATCTAATATGAAAGAACTCTTCTGTATACTTAAAGAAGTAGAAACCCCTATACTACCCCCTGATACCTGCACCAAAGATAAAAACTGGTGCTCAGAAATTCAAAATGCCCTGGCAAACAAGATCGTGACCCTTCAAAGTAAAATCTCTATAAAAAAACTGCCCTAAATGACACGCTCCCATCCAAAAGCCCGGATAAGTGCACGACCACAGATCCTACCCGCTTCAAGTTCTTCAAAGTCAATATTTTTGACGTGGAAAACATTATCTTGTCTTTGAAACCTTCCAACTGCCAGGGAGACTTGTGCCCAGCACAGCTCATCAAAGAGGCTGCCCGTGACCTTTCACCCTTCATCACTAAACTGATCAATGCCTACTTTACCACTGAATCCATCCCCACCAACCTAAAACAATCCTGGGTACTTCCATTACTTAAAAAACCTACTCTTGACCCTGCCATACCCACTAATTATCGACCCATAGCAACTGTTCCTTTCCTACTAAAAATCCTAGACAAGGTCGTCTTTGTACAAATACAGAAGCACCTGGAAGAACACCACCTCTTAGGATCTAGACAATCTGGGTTCCGCCCTCAACATGGGACCGAAACTGCACTTATCGACCTGAAAGCTCAGATTGATACACTCAGGGCCAAAGGGCAAGTTGCCCTGCTCCTCCTCCTTGACCTATCTGCAGCTTTCGACTTGGTTGACTACTCTTTCCTTTGCTCACACCTCCAAACAGCAGCACACTTCTCTCCCGAGGCCATTACTTGGATCACCTCATTCCTTAAGGGAAGAACTATGAGGGTGTTCTCTCCCACTGCTATAGCAGACCTTATACACATCACCTGTGATGTCCCACAGGGCTCCTGTGTCTCCGCCACACTGTACAACATATTCACCAAGCCCCTTTTCGATGATTTGGATAATCTCAGTATCACCTACACTAACTATGCAGATGATACCCAGATCCTCCTTCTGCTTTCTGGAGATTATGGAAAGGATTTGGCCTTGCTAAATAGGGTGTACATCATCATTCAGGCATAGATGGCCACTCATGGACTATGCCTGAATGATGAGAAAACTGAGCTTATCATCCTGGGCACTACATCCAGTTTAAAGAAACTTAGTCCAGCCTACAACTCCTTTACGATAGATGGGAACAATATCAAAGTTGGACAGGAGGTCAAAACATTGGGATTCTACCTGGATTCTAACCTTTCCTTCAAAAGACAACTGAGTCCCTGGCATCATCATCGGCATACACGTGCAAATTAATCCACTCAGCCAAACCATTTCTGTCAGACACCAGCTGCCTCACACTCGCTAGAGCCCTCATACTATCCCGCCTTGACTACTGTAACGCCCTTTACCTGGGAACCTCCAAGGCTACTACCAGCTAGTTACAAACCCTCCAGAACAATGCCACGAGAGCAGCCCTAGGCATCCCCAGAAGAGAGCACATCTCAGGACTTAGCCAACTGAACAACTGGCTCCCTACTAGAGACAACATTCTCATAAAAACAGCCCCAATCACCCACAAATCTCTCAACAATGCCGCCCGATCTACTTGATTAACAGATTCCACAGACAAGCCTCCTTGAGACCCTTTAGAACTGCATACAAAGACTGCCTCGCTGTCCCAAACTTCAAACTCGCCACCATATGGGTAACAGTTTCCCGGTTTAAGCAGCCAAACTATGGAACTCCTTGCCCCCTAACCTGACAGTAGACATGCCCTACCTGAACTTCCGTTCCAAGGTAGTTTCATGGCTGAAACTGAAGGACCACGAAGATAGCCAAGTGCCATGGCTACCCTCTTGCTATCTGCACACTGTGTAACCACGTGTGCCCACCTTTGTACTTTGTATATACTGTATATATTGCCTGCTCTCCTATTATGCCTTGTATATATTCCCTTCTGCCATTATGTACATTCTTCACTTTGTAACTAAGCTTTGCATATTCTTGTAAATGCTGCGCCCTGATACCCCTGGGTATATCTGCGCATTATAAATAATAAAACAAACAAACAAACAAACAAACTCTGTGAACACCATTGGGAATTCAGAGACCCATTTATCGTCCACCTCTGCAATTGTCACCGGTATAGGTGCATTTGCCTGAATATGCATCTCTAACTTCCTTTGTTCTTCCAATCCCAACAGAGACGATAATGTCTTTGCTACCATTATGTTCGCTGTACATTCCCTTCCTTAGTAGCCAACAACACCCTGAAATTTCCCAAACAGTTCTATTTCTGTTTCACTATAGCTGCACGGCTGTATGAGGGACGGTGCTCATTCTTGCAACTCTCTTCTCTTTGTGAATGTGTTCTTTGATATAATAGTCCACGGAGAAGCACTGTCTACGTTCATCGATAGACTCGAACCATCAATAGGAAAAGTGTCCCTGGGGTCTCCGATTCCTTCAGACAGCACTGATATTTCAAATATGTGGCAAGGCTTACTTTCTCCACTCTGAAGAGTTGGCCCAACTTCTTGTTCATGTGGGTTTTGTCTCCACAGTATTAATAGTGCTCTCCTTACACATTCGTGCAAGATGACCCTTATGTCTACACTTGATACACTCTGCATTCCTTCACCACACAAAACACACTGGATACCATGTGTATTGGGTGCCCACATCTGAGGCATTTGTGCCCCATCCATTCTCTGATCGTTCCAGTCCCTTTTCTTTGTGGCACTGTACACACTTCCTGGCTGTGCTTTTCTATCTTCATCTCCTTCATGTACTGTATTGTTTGCTTAATTCCCCTGGTGAGCTCTAAAGCTTGTGTTCTAGGGTCATATCTTTTGCCAGCAACTTTCTTACACTCTGGGATTGTTGGTGCACCTCACCAATTAATCTTGGATCAGGGAATTCGTCGACGCACCAAACTCGCAGGTATGGCTCAATGTCCTCAGCACAGCCACATACCCTTCCACTGGTTCCATTGGGTTTTGTATCCTTTGAAAGAACCAGTGTCTCTCAAATGTTACATTTTTTTTGCCTCAAAGTGCTCCTCAATTTTCTTCACAGTCAAGGTGAATTCATCCAAACTCCCCGCTAGTTCACCTAGGGGTTCTGGGAGGCCATCGAATACACTACGGACCTCTGGTCCTAAATTATGCAGTAATAAGGCTTGTTTCCTGGAGACATTACATTTGTCCCCACCCATTGCAACAATGTATGTTTCTAACATGTTCTTCCACCTCCCCCATCTTATTGGTGGTGTTGCTGGTTCAGCTAGAAATGGGGGTTTGGGTGGTATAGCTGCTGTAGTCATTGTTGGTAGTGAGGAGATCTTTTAACTCTATTTTGTCACTTGCGCTCTGCACTGTTGCGTGAATGTTCACTTTCCTTTCATCAGGGGTACTTTGGCTCTTCTTGTTACTTTTGCTCTGTGGCTACTGTGTTGTTACCACCCTTTTCTCAGTGTTTCCCTTCCTTTTCTGTGCAATACTCCCCACACACTTCATGCGGCACAGAAGAGGGAAACCTCTCTTTTATATTTTTTCCTGTTCCATGCATTTTCATTGTCTTGGCAACTCTTGTTACTGCTGGCTTATAGAGGGTGGACGCTCACAAGAGTGACTCTGTAATGTTGTCTTGGAAATGCTTCCATGATTCTTGCTGTGCTGGGGAAGTGCTCCCTAGCGTAACTTCCAATGTTGTCCCTCACTTTTTTCCAGGAATTTGGGCTTACATGCCTCTCCCCCTTGGCCTTACGCAAGCCGGCCTCGGACAGGTGTTGCCGCGGCACCCCACCCCCCAGCCCTTCTCCCCTGAGTCTGGCGGGTTTCTTCCTGACTCTGCTCCAGTCTCTGCCACTGCACAGGGGGAACAATATTGTTTGACCATATGTAGTCTATATATTTCATTTAAAAAATGTTAGTTTGACATGATTTGAGTGTGTGTGTATAAAGAAATTAAATAGTATAAAGATTTGTAAGTGACAGTTGATTTTAGGAGATTGAAAAGAAGACAGTAGATTCATTTTACAGATTATACAAGCTAAAAGTCAGTTAGAAAATGTGTTCATGTACTGTACAGAAAATATGCATACCTGCGGTTTGTGTTCTTGCATATGGATAAGCATGGAGCTGCAAGTAGAAAGCTTGGACACTTGTACATTATTTCTTTTAGACGGTGCTTGCCAATGATATGACACTTGTACTCAGAGAGATTCACAGTACATTTTCAGTGCTGATCTATGATGATGCAGTTAGATGTAGAGGTCTTGAATGTGATTGGTGGATGGTCATGTGACTTCTTAGCTACATCCAATGAGGGAATGGCACAGAGAGTCAACTGGAAATGGTAGAAGGGCTGATCATATTATGATATGTCTGCGTGCATGGCGGTAGTTCGCGGACATCGGGTGTTACATCTATTTTTGGGTTCAGAAGTCATGCAAATGAGAATGAGCACTGAAAGGGATTGGTCAGGAAAGTTTAGTGGGTGTGTTGTGCCAGAAGAGAGTTTCTCAGATACTCTTTTTGCTGAGAGAAGAACAGATAGCTATGGCTGTGTGTTTCAGAAAACAGATTGTTTGGATTCTGGGAGACTTCTGGATACATTGGTTGAAGATGCATGCAGAAACCTGTGGAGTAGCTGTAGACTTGGATTCCCACATGTGGAAGTACACTGGCATGGATTACGTGGAATGAAGTGGTTGGACTTGTTACCTCTCTGTGCTACTTTGGAGACAGAGCAACATCCAGATATAATTTTAATTCATTGTGGAGGGAACAGTTTAGGATATGTGTCTAGAATTTATTTGCAATTTGCAATGAAAGAGGGACTTGGGAAGGTCATGGACATGTTTCCAAATTCTCAAGTAATTTTTTCACAGATTACGCGGAGACAAATGTGGCTTTGTTCTTCTTCATTTGGTCCACAAATGGAGAAAGCAAGGCGCAATGTCAATAAGGCTTTCTAAGAGATTTTGGCATGTCCTCTTTTCACAATGAAAATATTATGTTTCGTAGTAACTACATTTTTCGCAGAGATGGAGTCCATCTAACTTATGCTGGCAATCAGATTTTTCTAAGAAACATACAAAATGCATTTCGACCTTTTTTAGAATGACAGCATCCATTTTGAAGTAGGTGTTGAGTATTTATAATTTTTGAAACACAAACACCTCCCAAAGGCTCTTTTCAGAGCCACCACTTCCTCCCAGAGAAAATTGCAATGGTTTTGATAGGGTAGCACCCCAAAATTTTAGATGTCCGCAGACTGTCGCGGAATATTAAAAAATACAAAGGGCCCTGGTTCATTTATTTTCACTTCTATTTTTTAACTGTGAAAGGCGGCTCTGAAAAGAGCCTTATTTTTTTTTTGTTGTTATTTTATATTTGTTTTTTTTTTTTATACAAAACACACTAGGAGAGGAGGGAAAGGAGGGTAAAGGGGGGGACACCAACCACAGGGATAAGAAAGGGCGAGCTGAGAGAGGAAGATGTAGAGTTGGTTTTAGTTGGTTAGTGAGCAGGTCTTCTCGTGCTCTGATATGATAGTCTCAAAAGCACTACGAAGTCGCTCCCCCCTGCAGAGCACTGTGTCGCAGTACATACACACAACTGTGACCCTCGAAAGATAAGGGTCATCAGCATTGTGTATAGCCTGTGAGGCAGCTTGAGGAAGACGCTGTCCCACAGAGGTGTTCCTTGTGGTGACAGGATCAGAAACAGAGGATGAAGTAGAGGAAATCAACCTACTATGCTCCTTGCAAGTTACAACCATGCGAATGGCCCCAGAGTGAAATGACCTTAGGTGTCGCTTCATGGTAGTGGTCCCAAAGCTGTACGAACCATGCCTCCCGTGACTGAGTACCATTTTGCACTCATTGTAGGTGACTCGGTTCGCACTAGCCTTAGGACCATCCCCATGAATGGTAAATAACCGACACACACAAGACTCACGCCGAGTGTGGGTAGTAGGGATTTCCACTACTTCATTCTCATCATCCTCTTCTTCCTCCTCTGCATCCTCACTCCTGTTCCCCTCTTCAGGCCCTTGGGGAGGTGGTGGAGGGGGTGGGGGTGGTGCTGAAGCAGGTGCAGCACCAGGTGGCAGTAGTGCAGCCATGCATGCCATCTCGATGATGGTGTAATCTGAAAGTTGCAGGAAAAATAGCTGTGCTCTGAAGAATAGCCAGAAACACAATGAGAATAAGCTCTAGGGCTTGGTCTTTTATAGGGGTGCTTGTATGCGGTTCGCGGACATGCGCACTGTCCGCGGACAGATCGAACACAAAAAAAGGTTCAAAAACTTTCAAAAAGTATGTAGAAACTCAGGATTAGTATGTGGGACTTGTGCTATGGTGAGTTTTTATTGACAAATATTGTGGATTACTTGAAAGCATTGAGAACACGCAATCAGAATGGGCCCGGTCACATGATCGCTTTGCGAACATGTTCTCGAAGGAAGCGGCTGTCCGCAGGACACCAAATGCACGGACATTGGTTTGCGCATGCGCGTTGATGTTCTATGGACACTGTTCGGGTCCTGAAGTAATTAAAAGTGCGTCACACATCAAACAAACAGTTACGGACAACCGTTTGTTCTTAGAACAGTTTAACTTCCTTGCGAACAATACAGACAGACATAGCGCCTCAGGACACCTCCATTTTCGTTTATTTATGAACATTTCAGGACACTGCTTGTGTTCTTAGAACAGTTCCAACTTGGTAGCGAACATTATGGACATGTATAGTGTTCTTCAGGACAACTCCATTTTAGTTTATTTACAAACATTTCAGGACACAACTTGTGTTCTTAGAACAGTTTCAACTTGCTAGCGAACAATATGGACAGGTATAGTGTTCTTCAGGACACCCCCATTTTATTTATTTACAAACATTTCAGGACATCGCGTGTGTTCTAGAACAGTTTCAACTTGCTAGCGAACGGTACGGACAGGTATAGTGTTCTTCAGGACACCTCCATTTTTGTTTATTTACGAACATTTCAGAACAACGCGTGTGTTCTTAGAATAGTTTCAACTTGCTAGGGAACACTACGGACAGGTATAGTGTTCTTCAGGACACTTCCATTTTTGTTTCTTTACGAACATTTCAGGACGCCGCGTGTGTTCTAGAACAGTTTCAACTTGCTAGCGAACAGTACGGACAGGTATACTGTTCTTCAGGACACTTCCATTTTCGTTTATTTACGAACATTTCAGGACACTGCTTGTGTTCTTAGAACAGTTCCAACTTGGTAGCGAACATTATGGACAGGTATAGTGTTCTTCAGGACACCTCCATTTCAGTTTATTTACGAACATTTCAGGACACAACTTGTGTTCTTAGAACAGTTTCAACTTGCTAGCGAACAATATGGACAGGTATAGTGTTCTTCAGGACACCCCCATTTTATTTATTTACAAACATTTCAGGACATCGTGTGTGTTCTAGAACAGTTTCAACTTGCTAGCGAACGATACGGACAGGTATAGTGTTCTTCAGGACACCTCCATTTTCGTTTATTTACGAACATTTCAGAACAACGCGTGTGTTCTTAGAACAGTTTCAACTTGCTAGCGAACACTACGGACAGGTATAGTGTTCTTCAGGACACTTCCATTTTTGTTTCTTTACGAACATTTCAGGACACCGCGTGTGTTCTAGAACAGTTTCAACTTGCTAGCGAACAGTAGGACAGGTATAGTGTTCTTCAGGACACCTCCATTTTCATTTATTTACGAACATTTCAGAACAACTGCGCTGTCCGCAGACACCTAAATTGTTTTTTTTTTTTTTAAACTGAAACGAATTACAACACAATGCCTACGCTCATGCTTTTTTATAGATGCGGGTATAGCAAAGCTCTTAAATACCGGATGGTTGCGGCTACCACCCATCGACAGTCACACAATGTGCCATTTGCCGGAAAAAAACTGTGCTGCACAGTGTCACTTTTACCTTTTACCTTTTACCTTTGGGTAGCAACACTGCGCACTGAGTGGCTGCTGGATAACCCAATCACTCCCCATTTGGTATAGCCGCAGCTATCCAAATTCTTTTTTTAAAAGCAAATCTGACTAGAGAATATAAATGACAAAAGAGACAGTAGTGATAAAATGGTACTTAAAAGGTGTCAAAACAATAAATGACTGCTTATGGAGTTATCAAAAGTGGATGATGATAAAGTATATATAGTAGTTAGGATATAAAAGATTGGGGTTAGGTAGGGTGGATAAAGTTCAAAAACAGGTAAGGGATGGGTTGGACACCAAAAATGATAGTTATGTGCATAGAGAGTTCTACAATCAAAAGTACAAAACTGCATAACATTATAGCTTTTATACTTTCTAAAATCAAAATCACAAAAAGAGGACTATATTTACTAAACAAAATACACAAATTGCTAACACATTTTGTGTGTAACCTATTAAAGACAAACATAGAATTACAACAGTAACATCAATCAATTACAAACATCGAAACACACCCATCATACATACCCTATTCATTGAAATTACTGGACATTCAAGCTAGGAATCATGTTCCTTAAAACAGAGAAAGACTGCAGATATCATGGCCAGTTTGAAAACTGCATGGCTGATCAGAGACAGTTGGCTGTTTGATTCTGGCCTTTTGTAAGAAACAAAATAATAACATGAACCTTGGTTTGAGAGATTTTACAATTAAATGGCTTGCATTGCGGGGAAAGCATTGGTTCCAAGTTTTTCCAAATGTGTTTGGTCAGAAAAGTAGAGAGCACCCAGACATCTAGTTCATTGTGGAGGCAATAATGTGGGGAATACATGAGGTGTCCCTTACTTTAATGATGAAACAAGACTTGAACAAATTAATGGAACTTTATCTTCAAATCGTCTTTATCTTTTCCAATCTGACTCAGAGGCAAAAATTGACATGGACCACCTAATGTAATGGTAAAACTGAAAAATCACTGATAAATGTTAATAAAGTCATTTCAGCAATCATGAAAGACCACAACAAATTATCGATTTCAGACAACAACATTGAGTCTTGCACGTCCAATTTCTATAGAGATGATGGAGTACACCTGTCCGATGAAGGAAATATGGTTTTCTTTCATAACATCAAAACAATACTCCAAATGTGCAAAAATCTCCACTCAGTGTACCTTAAAAGAGTCCTTTTAAGGACTACTTATCACATATAAATACACAAATACAGTAAAATAATGGGCAAACATTTTTTGTAGTATAAACGCGGCTAGAGTTCATTGACAATTTTTATAACCGTGGTTACAGAGTTTTAGTTAAAGCGGGTTGGGGCCTCACTTCGGGTTTTATAATACAATAGAAGTACAATACATACAATAGGAGATCAAAACAGTAATTATCTGCTCATGTAGTTAGGTAAGGTAGATAAAGATAAAGAAAGCAGAGTATAATTCATGACAGTAAACTAGGTGAGAATACCTTTAGTAGGCTAAAGTACAGTGTACGGGGCATCTAAAACTAGAGTAGAGGAGGGTGGATCCATTTTGTATTGATTTAAACAATGTTCTTCTTTTGTTCTTCACAGTTTCACATGTAAGAAAGTCTGAAAACACACAGCCAAATAGATAAGACTCCCAAATACCTGCCGTGGCACTGACCATGGCCTTTGGCCAGTGATTTCTCACCCCTGACATCACTATACCTATACAATATCTTTCAAAAAGAAATAAACACAGACACCCCAAGATGTATAGCCGCTGTCATGGAAGTACTCTTACCTGCTGCTATATGTAGCTCTTTACAGCCTACTGCTATAATGAGTTCTTTACAGCCTCAAATAAGAGAGCCACTGTTGTACATTTATAACCAGCCTGAAGAAGTCCCTGCAGAAGGATGGAACGTGTGGTGAGTGATGTTAGGCTATTTGAAAAGAGGTTTGGTTAATCCATGTTTTTATCATTTTTGTATGGATACAGACTGAATAATAAATTGCACTTTGCACAATCCATTCCTGCCCCCAAGCCCTCACCAAGTGGCCTCCTCATCTGTGCCAGCTCCCCCCACTCCCCAGATGGCGTCCTCACCTCCCTTGCTCTCTCCCTTTCCCCACACAACACATGCTGTTTCCATGAAACAGTTGGCTTTGAAATGTCAACTATTCGAAGCTATAGCCGTGGCTACAGTCCCATATATACCATCATGTTACTAGTTCCAAGGAGTACCTCATATACAGGGACTTACTATTTTATTGACTACAAACCTAGTTTGACAATTAATATTGTGATTACTTAATGTCAGAGTGATTTCATTTAATAAATTCATCTATCACAGTCCACTCTTAGTCCATAGGTATTAAGCACCTTCAACCTGCAAAAGAATATTTATTAACATGTAACATACATAACATTGCAGAACACTCAATATGGTATTTTATTTCCCTTTAATCACACCTGCCCAGCCAGGCACTGAGAAAAGGAATGTGTTATGCTATGTAAAGACCACTCAAATCACCATGCACTCCAAGCACGCTTTAGGTAAGAGTGCTTATAATCCGGAGTCATGCTCCATGTGCACACTCACACTAACATATAATTTCCAATTTACTGCTGCCCACCGTATCATTTTTAACCTTCAAATCAGAATTACAAGGCAATCAAATTTCAGTGTTGCTTTCATTTGTGCATGTCAATAAATTACTCGCTGCCATCCCACTAGCCGGCAGACCGGAAAAAAAACAGCACCTCATATTCCTTATGTTATTTATAACGCGCTTAATACCCAGAGGTTTCTAAGCGCAGACCAGGGTATTGTACCTGCGGTGCTCCATGAAGTCTTGATTCCAAGGTGAGCATGTTGCCCCTGAGCTATCCTCCCGAGACAATAGTCAGAAAAATAAAACAATTTACTTGTAGGCAGGATTCATTGTTTATTCCATTTTTCATTCCATTCACAGCAACCGCCGCAGCTACGTAATAAATTATCCTCTCGTTCCTTTTCCACGCTCCCATTGCACAGAAAATATTACGGGCAGAATCCAAAAACTGTTTAAACTGCATCATCATGGGGAAACGCTATGTTCATCCATTCTATCATGTGACGCACACGTAAAGGCACTGAAGACAGACCTTCAGCATGCGTCATCACGCCGGCCACAACAGTATGGCCTTTCTTCTAATGTATTCATTTTTTGGCATTCAGAGAAAGACAAACTGTTCGGAACGCTTACAGCAACAGCATTCGGTTCATCACCATACTCCGGCACAATTTGGTTGCATCATCATTTTACTTACAGCTGCCAAGCTGTACGGGGCTCCGGCATAACAACCATACAAACGGTAAACAGCTGGGCACAATGTTGAAAGTTCACTGCAGCGCTCAAATTCACTTGCTATGGGCATTGCTCTCACCACACAGCACTGAAACTATACTGTCTGATGCATTACACCCAATCATTATTCATTTTCCAGTACATTGAAGAAGAGTTTTTTTTTCAGAATTAGCAGCACACTCCAGACTGCTGCTAACCATGTACACCAGCATTTTACGGTACCTTAAAGAGAGTGCCACTTATCAGAATAAACATCACTCCTGACAGCTGCTTCCTATGTACACCAGCACAGTGCACTCTCTTCTGGCTGTCTTCATGGGTACTCCACTGTCCAATGTACCCCACACTTGGCAGGACGTATGCCTGGACCTTGGCTGCTCCTATTACTTCACTCTTCTCACAGGCTGCCTTCTCTGTGAGGCTTCTCACATCTTGGGTCATCTCCTTCCTCACTGGACTTATTTTAAAGAACGTCCTCGTTGCCACTTGTAGTATCTGGGTTCTGGTATCAAATACAGGTAAGCAGAGATGACGCTGGACGCTGGTAAGTATGAAAGGAAGTTGTCTTTGTTCAGTTACAGGGCAAGTCATGAGAGGGAGGCAGGAGCTCGGGTATACACACCCTCTCCAGTTACATCTCCCATCCTGTGTCCCTAACTGTCATAACTGGAACCTTAATGTCTTGTAAGGTTCCAGGCTACTCAGCTATATTCCAATGCCTGCATTGGTGCACTCAATGCAAGACACATACTAACAGAACCCCTCAAAATTCTATCATTAATAACTTTTGATTCGAGCAACAGATTTGACTGAACTTTCAAAAGTGATTAAGAAATCGCACCCTGCACTCCCTCCTGACTGCAAAGTTTCATAAAGGTTTGCTAAAAAAATAAAAGTTATTAAGAAGACAACAAATTTCCTTTTCTCCAAAAGTGCACTCTACTTCCCATTCATTTTCCAATACACAAAAAAAGGTCACTTTGTGCCAAAGCACACAGCCCAAACTGCTGGACGGATTTGTACCAGGTCGAAAGCAACTTGGGCTTGAAGCGTTGACTCGCACGCCATGCCTGGTTTGGCGTTATGCCGTGCTGGCTGCAATTATTTTAAAATGTGACGGAGAAAATGGGTGCCCCCTTCCCCAAAAATGATTGTTATATCTCCCATGGTGCATTGCAGGATTATGGTTTTCAGAAATGAAACAACCACTAACTTGTTTTTCTCTTGATGCGAGAGATATTTGAGGCTATAGCCGAGGTTATGGGACAATGAAATACAGTATAAAGCTATTTGCAGGTCAAAAACCTGCAAATACCATCAGGGTAGAGGTGGGGGGGGTGGCTAGAAAGCACTGAGTGAAATGTGGTAGTTGGAGGGGGTCCAGGGAACTAGTTTGCAACACAAAGCTTTCTGTAGCTTTGGATATATCCGCGAATAGCCGACATCTGAACGCAAACTGTGTCACAGAAACAGAGTGTGCTCTGGGGTGAAAGGGAGAGGGCAGGGGAGGTGAGGAGGCCGTCTGTGGAATGAGTGGAGCTGGCACAGATGAGGGGGCACTTTGTGATGGCCTGAAGGGCAGAGAAGCATTTTTCTCCAGCTGTTTTGCTGATATTTGTTGTTATATCCAAGGTTACAGAGGACTAAAGATAACTGCAGGTATGTGCAGCTCGCTACCCATGGTTACATTTTATTTCTTTAGTGATGTTGGGGTTGAAAAATCACAGTCCATTGTTGAAGGACATGGCCAGTGACTCAATTGCCATCCAAATCTCTCATTCATGCAGTAACCAGGCCCGACTCTGCTTAGCTCCAAAGTGAGGACAGGGCCACCCTCTTCAAAAATGAGCCACATTTACAAGACCACTTAGAGAAATGGGCTAGCCTGCCACTTTTCTTGCATTGAAACTAAACAGGGTCAGACTGCTTAGAAGCTAAGCCAGGGTCAGTCCTGGTTACTGCATGAATGGATGACCAAATGGGCCTCTGAATTGTTTACTTTTGTAAACGGTCCTACTCTCAGTCCTTGAAGGTTTTGCACACAGAGACAATGTTTTGCATTTAGCTGAATTGCATTCTGGTATTTGTAGTTTCCAGTCAATAATAAAAAAACAGGTATTTTTACAGCAACAGTGGGGTTTCTATCCCTGCAGTATCTGGGATAAACCCTGCTTAGCTTCAAAGTGACAAAGGGGTCATCCCACTAAGGCCATGTTGCTCCCCCTTAGAAGAACACTTAGAGAGACATAACCTAAGGGGGATGGATCCTTCCTCTCTTTTAAACTAAGCAGGGTCAGTCCTGGTTATTCCATGGATAGCAGACAGTCCATGGTCCTGAATGCCATGTGTTTTTTTAGTTTTAAATATCTCATAAAACACGGCATCCGTATTTTTATTAAACAGAAAAAATGACATTTTAAAAAAACAGACTTATGCTGAACACTGCTGTCAGAGAACCCTAATGTGATTGTTTGGATTTTCACAAGTTTCATACCTAGCCTTTTATCATTGAACATATTCAATTATAGGCTAAGAATAAAATGTATGCCCCATGAAGCACCAACCCATTGTGGAATAGTGGTTAAATGCTGGGCCTTGAACTCTGGCAGACCAGCGTTCAAGGCTGTATGTTTTTTTTTTTAAATGTAACTAATTTAATGTAATTAAAAGATAAAAAACGCAACTGGGAGCTGGCGAGGTTTGTTGCAGTGCAGTCCTGTAATCTTGTTTAGCATGAGGGCATTTACATAACATCCCTTGTGCCAAAATAACGGCACCGGAATGGATTTCGTTCTGAAAAGGGCGAGCCGAAATGGGGGCTGCAGCAGAATGCCTATGCCAAATCGGCCCGTGCCAAAATGATGGCGCTGTAAGAAGTATGCTGCTTAGAGAACGCTGCTTAACCAAAGTGTGTGCTCCAAGGCACAAAATATGTAATCTCACTGTGCATTGCCTAAAAACATTGTGACTTCTCAAAGTTTTAAATATTTCATAACACACGGCATCCACATTATTTGTTTTAAATCATGCTACTGTCAGTCCATGAACGTTTTGCACTCTGAAACTATTTTTTTGCCTTTTGCTGAATTGCATTCTGGTATTTGTAGTCACACATTCAAGATGGGGGGAATACTGCCACAATTGTACACTTTTTGCCTAACATAGTTCTATAAGGATTTATATATTTGAGTGAAACTATAGTATGTGTACTTTTCAAGTTAGCTTTATAGAGCAGAGTATTGTTGAAAGCCCGACATGGGGATGTGGGGGGGAAATTATGAGAGTGAAAGTAAGTCTTGAGTATTTTCCCACGATGTGGCAAGAGAGTTTTCAATCGTGGACATTGTTGCAGTTATTTCCGCCTGATTGTATTTGCTTTTCAGGGCACCAGAAACCACAAGCTCTTGTTTCATATTGGGATTTTATTTTCCAGGGAATATTTCAGTACAGATTGCTGGGTGTAAAAGGTGAGCACCTTTTATACTTTGCCAGCATATTTATTGAAATATTTCCTCCCTCGGGTTATTTTTGCTGGTGTTCATAACTTTTTTAAACAACCAATGCTATTTTGTCTTGCGCGCTTTCTTCTAAGGAGGTCAATTGAACTACAGTTATATATTTCACTTTAAAATATGTGGCCACTTAGTGTGCGTATATTCATTGGTGCAAGCTTTTGATTTTCGCTATGGTGGCAAAAGTAACGGGGCATATGTTATTCTTGCAGCCAAACATTTTTTATAATTTTCTGTGTTGCTTAAATGCAGGCAGTTGGGGTCATACGACGTATCACAACAGTCACCAGAGACCAGCAACAAAACAAAGGGCGTGTAGTACGCTTCTTAACCACAGTGTGTGATCCTCAGCAAATAATTTAATCACACAGGTCATTGACTAAAAATATTGGGCGTTCTCAAAGCCCGCAATGTTTTATACATAATAAAGGAGATAGGCATTTTTTACAGCTACAGTGACATCAAGGGTGAAATAACATTGGTGACCCAGGTCTGCCATCCATGCAATAACAGGGACTGATTCTGCTTAGCTTAAAACTGAGGAAAAAACAAGCCCCCTCAGGCCATGGTGGCTAACAAATGAGGTAAAGTTACAAGACCACTTAGAGCAACATGGCCTGAGGGGGCTGGCCACTTCCTCACTTTGAACCTAAGCAGTACTGTGCTTTGATTCTTTGAAAGAATCACAACCAACCCTCCTATTCAAATAGGGGCAGATGAGGAGATCTCTATAGAAATGGACAGAGACCTTTGCGAGCGTTAGATGTACCACACGGAAAGCTGAGCAACATTATCCACACTGGAGACACCTCAGAATACTCAGTTTGCCACTCTAGGCAGGAGTACAAACATAAGAGAAAGCTCAAAATTTCAACATCATCTTAATAACTCTCCTCAAGGCCACACCACAGCAGAAAAACTGCAAGATACAACATTGTCAGCATTGACTTTTGTACTTAACTTCTGACACTTTACCAAGTCAAACTGTCATCCAGGGGCGGAAGCAGAAAACTGCAACTGAGGCAACGGGAAGCCAGATACATCTATGTACAACAAAATGCACAAACAGGATGCAACCTTGATGGCAAAAGGTATTTTTTTTTCTTTTTTTTTACAATTACTATGGTTCATTGAATATATGAATATATGTTTGATCTAATATGAAGTGCAAGTCAACCGGATTAACTTAGACCTACCACACATTTTCCAAATTTTCCAATTCATAAACAATGCAGAGATGATGATTTAAGTTTTCTTACAGTCAATTTGATGAGATGATATTCCAATGGATTGCATGTACAAAGAACGTTATTCACTATTTATCGATGGCCTCAACCAAGCATATATATTGCAAGAATCCCTAAACAAAGACTTATATATGCAAACAACAGCAACATATCCAAATCAAGAAATTGTATTACATCATAATTTGATTTTCGTATCATGACCCAACATACTATCATCTGGAAATGTACAATCTAACAGTTATTTTTTATATACTGTATTGGGATTTATGCAACAACACCATATACAACCATCTGGAAATGAATGCTCAGTGGGTTATCCAAGACATTGCTACACACTATCCTATATATAGATTCCTTTAAATCTGTCTGTAGATCAATATAATTAGGAAGACAAAATGTCTTTCTTTGAGAGTGGAAAACCACACTGATTTTCTCTTGAAACTGTTCATGTATTAACCAAGCACATTAGCATTCAACTTTGAATTACCCATATGGATGGACATCAGACTTACCATGCATATGTTGTACCTCATAACGTTATACATTCAACGGTCACAAATCAGTGACGTCACACTACAGTCCGTGGACACCACTACATACATGGCATAGACCGGAAAAACAGGGAGACACCTGCTCCACAAGCACAAGTAAGTTGGGATTGATCAGAGTACTTTCTTTACTGACATATTATACACATAATATACCATCTTTAATGTTCTACTTGCAGAATGAACTTTGGTAATGGACCATTTATCTTTTTTGAATTAGTACACAAGGGAGCAGACTTTAAATGGTAACCATTAGATGAGCAGCACTCTGCATACCGATCTTATTAGTAGAAAAAGTGGTCTAACAGGCCAATTTACATCTGCTTTCTACTTCTTATATAAATCAATAAAGGTTATTGAGCAATGTGGGAACAAGCAGGATTACCCCATCAATAATCACATTTAGAATGGCAGCTATGACATTGTTCATCATTAATATACATTTAAAGACATTTCCAACATACATCATACTAGCAAATGCAAGAATTGATTTTCATAAATTACTTGAACTAAATCACAACACATAGTACAATCAGTGAGGTATTTATTTACATTTCTTATATCAATTTACTATAAGTAATAATCGTGTATTCTTTTCTTCTTTGTTTTCTCTCCCCTTCCCCTCTCTTTATCTTTCTTATAATCTAACAATATGCACACTTTAATGCCTCATCAGACTTGTATAATAATGTCATTTCTGATGATGTAATCATGGGATGTTACCTTGAATAATCCTGGTGGCACATGATTTGCACTAAAATATGTGCAGTGAAATTAATCATTCAGTGTGCAATGATGCTTACATGCAGTGGTTATTTAGGGATATCAAGAAACACTATCTAAAATGTCAGGGCAGAGTGCATGCAACTTGGTTTAGATACAGAGATGTTTAGCAAAGGATACTTGGTGGTTTGAAACGGTATCAACAAGTCATGAGCATGCTGGACTCTCAAACCAACTAGCTAACGCAAACCACATGTGGCAGCAGGGCCATACCTTTCAAACCTGTTTCTTTGCTAACTACTTTATAAATATCTTAATCAACTCAACACATACATTTTGCAAGGCTGTCAAGTCAACCACATTCCTGTTTTCGCCCTTATTAGGGATCATCAGTTCTTATACCTTAAAATGAGATAGGCATGCCCTCGTTCTTATATTAATCCTTAGACCACAGGTGTGAAGACAGAAGGCATCCAAGGCAAAGGAAAGCTCTACCCCTAACTATTCCCAGGGAACAGAGGGGGCCACTGCTGTTGGGCCAAGACCTCACGGTTGGCTGCATTGGATCCCAAACCCTGGTCTCTGGTGGGGAAGGTGGGGAAGGATCACCTGTAAGGTGTTTGCCATGCTCTCTGGAGTGGGAATGCAGAACAGAAGAGCTCACCTAGGCTCACCTAGGCACTGGAACAGTTCTGGGCCTGGTTGCCGCATTGAACCACTTGTGAGCTACACTGACCCATACATCGCTTGTCTGTCAAAAGGTTGCATGTGCTATGTGCTGGTGCTGCTTGGACTGGACCACGTGTTGGACCCAGTCGAACAGATCACCTATCTGATACTTAATCAGTGCCTCAGGAAGCTCCTAGAAGCCTGGCTCGATGCTGTCAAGCCCCAAAGACAGGACAAGATGAGGTACTGTGATGAGCCCATGTACCTCTGGTCCAGATTTGAGACTATACTGACTTTTAAGTTCCCATTCTCTGACTATTTCTTTTGAGATATACTTGAACATTGACATTGTGCCTAGCAAGGGTATTAACATCCCTGCAAATTTATCCAGAGTGCCATTCTGCAACAGTATGCATGTTCTGTGTTTTGTTTACAGGTTGGGTTTTTGCTAGCTTTTCTTGTTAGTTGTATGCATTTTGTATTGTTTAATAAAAAGTTTATATTTTTGTAGAGCCTTGGTTGGATATTATTTTATTTTCAAGTCTTTGTAATATTGTGGTTTGGGTTGCTACTGTTATCAGCTCACACACCTCCTGAAAATATAGCCTGTCCTTGGTCTGTGAAGGAAGTATTCTTTCCCTACTGCTCCTTTTTCACCTCTATGATTGGGATAACTGCTGGTTTGGTAGTAGGATTGGGATGAATAGGGGTTTTAGCCAATACGTAAGCCTGAATTACTGCAACATTTTATCATAGTTGTCTTAATCTAAAATCCTCTCAAGCCAAAGTCATCTATCTAGCAGTTCACCATGCTTCATTACATCCAGACTTTCCCACATGTTTCTTCCCAATCTTCTCACTGCATCCCTGGGCCCATATTCTACCAGTCTCCTTTGACATACATCTCAGTTTATCACCTCCACCTTGAAGGCTGCAAGGATTAACTTACATTTGCATCAGCAGAAACATCCACCACTTTCTTAACTTTTATTCCAGTATACACTAGATTAACATTAGGAATTATTGTTATTAATAAGAGGAATAAAAACAAATGGAACCATGAACAGTTCAATGTTTAAAAAAATAGGAGTTGTATGAAATAACATAAGTTTGAACCAAAATATTGTCAGACATTAGACACAGGTTTTGCTTGTGTCCTATTTTTAGGAATTATAATAGCCCTGTTTGAATTCATGTCTCAGTTAATAGGGGAGACTTCATTGAGAATTATTGTTAATAGGAGGTCTACAAATAATAAAAGTCCTTTCAAAAATTGTGTGTTTTGACGCACTTTTGCTCTGCTATGCTGCATCAGTGTGTCTGCCAAAAATCTTGGGTGCAGTACCCTGGGCCGCCTGAATGAAAGCTGTCAGGAGCCTGCCTGATTAAACTTTAAATATGTATAAACTGAAATCAAATGTTTGCAATCTAAGAGGCCTGTTACTGATAGTAATCCCTCTTGTAACTGTTTTGATCTCATGGTTTAACATCTTGAATAAGAATTTTAGCTGTGAATTGATACAAGTTTGTTTTAAGCTAAGGAAAAATTCAACAGAGTAACAATTAAAATAAGCTTGGCTGAAGCTACCAAACTGGAATAACAGGTTTTCTCACAGAAGGAAGGTCTTTCCCCCCCAGCAGGAAATCATACAAAAGCTCTACTTATGGGGTTGGGAAATAACCTGGTCTACAGAGGAATGAGGAAAAATGACCAGCTGCAACTAAGGAAATGCGAGGTGTGAGGACAGTCGTAACTGCCAGGAGCAAACAGGGAGGAGACTGCTCCTGAACTGCAGGGAGACAAAAAGAGGCGGACCCAAATAACCATCTGAGGCTGAACATTAACAAAGAACATTTTTGCCAGTTCAAATTGTGAAAAATATAAAAGTAACAGATTGTGAATTTAAATTGTGGCTGCATGTTTCAAGCGGCGGCAAAATCGTGTGACATGTTCTGGAAAGAAATGGCAAGAAATGTGATTTTACGCAAAATGTATTTCTGCTTGAAGTATGAAACTTTATACACTTATGCCCATGTTAAACACGCACACTTGTAGAAATTTCCTTAAAAATTGGACATTGTGTTCCTGATGAAAAGGACAAAATTCTGTGAAAATCAGAGACAAGATCCCACAGCTACAGGGTTTTGAGGAGAAGCTGCTATGGAAAATATGTAATCTGTATATGTGGTTGTTATAGAGGTTGCACATGTGTAAATATGCATTGTGCCAAAAGTGGATTGTGTGTTCCAGTGGCTAGGGGTGGATTCTCAGCCTCATAAAATCACACCATAAAGGTGATACTCTGTTTCTCTCTTACTATCAAGGCAGAGAGTACACTCTGACCCAATCACCTGTCAAAAGGGGCAAGCTTAGGCTAAACCAGCCCACACACACACCCTTTATGATCTGTTCATAGCATAAATAGACACAGCTCACCACACAAACACACAGACATATTCACTCACTATCCTGATGCTGGCGGAGCACCCTGCCGCTGAACTCTACATATTCCTTGCTCCAGACACCAGAAACTTGGCAAGCAGAAACTCATTGCATAGCTGAACATTTTCAGCTAGGCGTCAAATTCCAGAACCAGAACCCCACAAACCTAAGGGGAAGCATCAAAAGACAGCCGGGCTGCGCTGTACTGCTTGCCTGCTGAAAATAAATATCATCATAACCAAGAAGGGCAGATCAAATCCAGTCTGGTGCCATGCTGTGACCAGAGGGCCTTGCAGATCCAGTCCAGTCCTGTGCCGTGCAGTGACCAGAGTGCCTTGCCGATCCTGCCCAGTCTGATGTGCCTAGCCGTCTGTCCTAACCCAGACCCTATCCCCTGACCAGGTTCCATTTAAAAACATATCCAGTGAGTATCTATAGAAATAATTGTGTCACTGGCATATGTACTTTGCATAGTCAATCCATATCTTAAATCCATTCTATCTTGTATTCAGAACCTGTATTGTTAGGAGTATTTTTGAATTGTCTGAACTCTCTATCCAAACCATATTATCTTCCTCCTGTACTAGTATTGCTAAAACTATCTCTGCGCTGACCTTTTCTCACCTGGAGAAGGCGAGTTTCCTCTGCAGACAGTCATTCTGATCAAGTGACTTTGTTCCTGTGTGGTATTCATTTTGTTCATAGTCATCCCTAGTGTAAGAAATCCTTTTGTCATTTTAAAAGCGCATTCCTGTTTTCCATTCTTGTGACTATCTCAAAAAAAACAACCTCTACTAAAATGTCCATAACTACCTCAGTTTTTGTGCTAAAAGCATAATTCCAACGTCTGTTTTTTTTTTTGCACCTAAAACCGCATTCCAAATCAATAGGGTTCTCCCGTTATCATGAATATGGCGCAGTGAAAAGTTTGCCGTGAATTTTCGTTTTGGGAAATTCTTACATGTGTAAAACAGCTTTTGATTGCTTCCGAATTGAATTTTAAGATTTCAAATTATTTCTTGGTATTAAATCATTACTTGTGTGTGTGTGTGCATCTATCCAAAGTGGCTCACATACGTATTTATAACAATTTCAGCAATTTTGACCATATTTGGTGTTTTTGCCCAGTCCATTCTAAAGATAACTTTAAAAGCCATTCTGACAGCTTGACAGTCAATTCAGTTTTCTCTTGTGTTTGAAAGGGGGAACGTGGGATTGATATTCTGCTTGAATTCTGCCATTCCTGAATACCTGCTCTCTCCTCCTATCTCTTTACATTGCCTAGTGGGGGTTGAGGAGTGTGCAGGGGGATACTTTAACCACAGAGCTATCTTCACTGAACCAACACAAACATATTATTTTCTGTGCTGAATTGTTTTGCTCACTACTACTCCTTGTGTATTAAAGAGATTATTCTGTTTTACCTCATCCCATTGGTGAGTGTTGTGTACCTATTAAGACATATTGTGATAACATTTTAAATACATAAATAAATATTTACCTTTGCAAACCAGCCTGATTCCTAGTTAAGTGTGACCGGGGGGGCTCCAGGAGAAGGGCGTGATATGAGTGGTATATGGTTCAGAATAAAGAACTTTTAGACAAAAATAAATAAGGATTTCAGTTGTGCACTACATGCTAGGCGTTGACTTAGGTGTGTGTCGGATTGAATTCACTTACAGCTTCGGGGCTCATCATGAGATCCTGAATTAGACATAACACTTGTGACAGTCTAACACAGCGTGCTAACTGACAGGGTACACACACCTTGTCGGGCTACCATACTGTGCTACACTGGAAAACACCCTTCAATAGAAATATTCAAAGGAGTTTGGCCTGTTTTGCAAAAGTAAAGCAACCCTGAGATAAGTCAGAAGGAAATTAATATTTCCAGAATGGCTACCCCAGTGGAAATCAATATGGCAAGGGAACACCTACTGCACAAATTGTTTGTCAGGGGTGAATGGGTAGAGCAGGATGAGAAAGTCTGGCTGCAGGAAATCAAACAACAAGTCACTGCCACAGAATTAGATACATGGCAGGACGAGGGTCCATTACACCAGGCACTTAGTGAATTGTATATGGCCCCAAAAGTAAAAGAAGAGCAATGTAAAATTGCCAAAATAGCGGCTTACCTATACCTCCACATTGGAGTAATACAGGAAAAATATGCCACAAACCTAGATCTGGCAAAGAGGCAAGTACAATCCCTAGAGAAAACCCAAACTGATTTGGACTCTGCAGAGCAAAGGCTACAAAAGAGCCAAGAATCAGAGAGAGAAACCAGAGAGTACCTGATAAAACTGAAGGAAGATCTGGATCTCCTGCAGCAAGAGAAGGTAGAGCAAGATACCAAATTACTGACACTGCAAAAAGAGTCCCATGAAAGGTTGTATTCTCTACAACAAAGCCAACAAAAGCTAGAGCAGCAATTAAATTATAATAGAGCCTGCACAGGGCAGATAATCGCTCTGGAAAGGCAGATTGATGAACTAAAGGAGGAAAATAATAAATTAATTGTGAAGGATCTCCACACACAAACAGATTTTGATGAGGAGCGCCAGAAATGATGTGCCATTAGAAAAACAAGGGACGACCTGGCTGCACAGAGGGGCACTCTAACTCAGGAAAAGGACGCCTTATGCCAGGTGGTCAGCCATTTAAAAACCGAGCTAGAAGAAAATCACCTGGCCCTTCAGGGACTGGGTGAACTCAAAATGGACTATGAGAAGCTGTTAGAGCATACCAGGGGGTGGAAGATGCTCTGGCAAAGAATAATCAGGCCAGTAAGGACAGATTTCAGGAGGCGAGTCTCCTGCAGCAAAAGTTGCCCCAATACTCCCAATGCAGGCAGGAAGCACAGTGAGACAATGAGGCTCTCTGTGAAAAACATGCCAGGCTCCATAGACAGATAGCCATGCAGGAACAACTTATAGTGACCAGTAAGGCCTTAATAGAGGAACAAAAGGGTCAGATTCTTGCATGCCATCAGGGAGTAGGGGATGAAAGAGATGAGGTCAGATAGGAGAGGGAAAACCCTGAATATAACCTCAGGAACCCTGTTCTCGCCAGAGACATTAATCCCTTCAATTCCATGGACTCTGCCACCCCCATGACCACTGGCTCATTTGAACCAAGGGCCAAAGGGATGGTAGACTTCACCCCAATGAGAAATATGGGGCTAATAGGTCAGCGCCTCCCAGAAATGGATGGGCGGGCATCTATGTACAGGTTCCCAAGTGGTAGGGCCATCTTCTCTGATCAGGGAGACTCCAGTGAGGGGAGAATCAGAGAACTGGATCCTCAGAAATATCACATACCTAGAGATCAGGCGTGAAAATTTGGTGGGGAATTCCATGAGACTAGGCCCACCGAGAGCATACTAAAAACCTATTCCCAGCTAGGACAGTGGGGGAGGGTATTCAACCAATCCTGGGAGCAAGGAAGAGTCTGAAGACTCTTCTGAGTGCCACAGGTCCCAAGAGACTAGACCCCCACATTCTGCCAGCCATTTCCAAGTTCCCAGAATCCGGGAGAGTCTAGAAGATCAGACAGCCACCTCTGGTAGCAGTGCCTCTGAGTCAGAGGATGAGTGGACCAGGGTGACCAGAACGAAAAAGGCTAACAAAGTTGTGAGGGCTTTACTCAAGGATCCCCTGAAGCAAATAAAAGTTATTAGGAGCGTCATCACGCCCTACCACAAAAATGCCAAATATTCAGTTTGGGAGCACCTTGAATTATTTGAGCAGATGATGGAGACTTTCCACCTGAAGGAGAGCCAAAGCTGTATTCAGTACGTAAAGTGGACATTTTCCTTGAGTACTCCATCTTCTTTGCGGGGCTGGAGGATCAGAATCATTCCAGATGGTCCACCTACAGGGCGGCCATCCTGAAACATTTTTTTATTCATAGGAACCCTCAAGAGGCCCGCAAGGCAGCGTACAACTTACAATGTGGGGAAGACCAGGACCCACAAGAATTTGTTCAGGAATTAAAATGCGCCTTTGCGCAGACCACTAGAAGAGAGCACACTGACAGTAAGGAATTTGTGAACACCTTCTTTCATGCACTCCCTAAATACATTATGACCCAGCTAGTGAGGGACTTTCATGAGAAAAGATCACTAGACTGGGTCATTGAACAGGCAACGTGCATCTATGAAGTGCAGAAGCCGCTGGAAAGTAAAAATATTAACAAAAGCCCCAAACTAACCAACACCCCTGCTGCTGCTAAGGTGGCGGAGGTGATGGTTGCCCCCATTTTAGATCTGGAGATGGGGGGCCTAAAAAACTTCCCGCTCAGAATCTGACTAACCCCAAACCCAGAAGGCCCTCTGGCCAATCCCAAACAGGGAGCCAGGAAGGTAACCCCACAAATGGGACCCCTCACTCCCCTGACTACATCAGCCCACGCTACAAGGGAAATGGACCAATCCTGGGCTATGTGCGGACTCCTCCAGCCCAAGGGGGGGGTCCAACCAGACAGCAGGAAACCCAGGAAACTTCCCTCCTCACTTTCCCCATGAGGCAGTAATCCCCCAAATTCTGGGCCCAATTTCTTTCCCCAGAACCTGCCAAACTTCAACCCCCAAAACAACCCTTCTTTCTTTCCCCACTTTCCTGAGCCCAGACAGCCCAATCCGGGAGAGGGGATGCCAAGGGTGGAGGGGTACCCAAACTATCCTAACCAGGGGTATTATGCGAGAAGGGATAGTTAACCTTCCCGGGATCAACTCGGGGTAGACCCGAGGACCCCATACCAGTTAGAGCGGGTGTCCCAACTGGAGCGCCAAGTCCAGATCATGGCACAGGATCTGGGTCGCTTGCTGAGGGCTCAACAGAACCCTCAGATGAGCACAGCGGCTCAGAACCCCTCAAATCCAGGGTCTGGTGCTCCAGAACAATGACAGGGGAAGAACCACAATAACCTACCGGTTCCCAGGGAGGAGGCACAAGCGGAAGGGGGTCTAAAGCCTTAGAGGAAGCTTCCTCCCCACTTGTGAAAAGCCACTCGAAACCCAGGAATTCAAAACCAACATCTCCTGCCTCCGCAAATCTGCAACCCAAGGAACAGAGGGTGGGTAGGAGAAATAAAGAGCCCAAAAAAGGCCCATTTTGTGGAGGAGGTGCAAATCTTCCAGTTTGAAGGAGAGGGGTCCTCAGAGGATCCTGGGAAAAAGATCTTCTCCTTCAGGGATGGGGTAACTCCTCCCAAAAAAAATGGGTCTCAAAGTATCCCAATCCAGACTGGGTAGATGTGGGTACCGATTTAAAACCGCCCATCATCAACCCCAGAATGACCAGCACGAACATCCCCTTGTGCAACCCCATTCTGGTGACTGCCTCCAAAAAGGACGGGCAACCCAGAATCAGAACCAGGGGAGTCCAAAACCTCCCCCATATCTAGCTGCCACCTTTTACTTACAGGTTCCCAAGATCCCAAACAGAATCCTGCCCAAATTACCTCTCTGTCAGTATCCAACAAAACAAAGAAATTTACCCACCAATTGGCCAAAAATGTGCATTATCTTTGCCCCCTAGAGGAAAAGGAGGGAAGATTTTATGCCCCGGCCCAAATACAGGGGCAATGTACAATTTTGGCACTGGTGGATACTGGATCCCAAGCCACCCTACTGTCAAAAAGGGCCTTTGATCAGCTGAATTTGGAAAGGGGGGAGAAGTACCAAATCCCTCTCACCCCTCTTCCTGGACAACTTCAGAACTTCAATGGGAAGGAAATTCCTGTCGAGAGGACTGTGGATTTAGAAATTAAAATTGGGCAACACAAGGTGAAGCACCTGGTCATAGTTGTGACTCCAGAGGGCACACCATGCTTACTAGGGAATGACATCCTGCATAGATTGTCTCCCCTCATAGATTGTGTAAACAAGGTCCTCTGGACCCAGACTAACCGACCAATCAAATTGAAACAGAGTGTCAACCATTTTAGTTTAAATGGCACATGCCACATGGTTGAACAAAAACCTGACCAAATTGAATTCCACTTCCAGAATAACCAAATCCCAGACGTGACAGTAATTACAGTAGGACAACAAACTGGTGATGGGGAGTCCTCTCTATTTCTGAAAATCAACCTTCCTTCCAGTCTAAGGTGGCATTCCACCCTGGAAGGAAACACTCTGAAATTCTATGCAAATTCACAATCAGAAAACCCATTCCTATAGTCCAACGAGATGAGAAATCAGCTCAAAGCTTGGCTGATATTCAGAAAATTGGAGAGCAGTTGTTCATCCCTATTCAGTTAAATGAGGGGAAGGACTCTGTTCTCGCCTGAGTGTGCGTGAACAATGGTAAGAGCTTCATCAGCGAGGCCATGTTCCGCAAACTCCCAAAAGATCCAGCCATTCCCACATTTAAACTGTTAGACAAATGGGAAATTGACCTGGAAACACCCAATTCCAAACATCTCCTGCGTAGCAGGTTTATGCTCAAAATCTCTATAGGCAACAAGAGCATAGTCCATAATTGTTGGGTTGTGTGAGATGTCCCTGCTGCATTTTATTTAGGCAGTGACATTCTCAATCGCTTTGCCATTAGTTTGGACCTAATAAACTTCAAAACTTGGTCCCGATTAGCGGGTAATCCCATGGACTTTGATGACCCAGAGAAAGCATTTCGGTCAGCTGAACTGCTGCCTTATGCAGTTGAAATTCAGATTGGAGAGGAAGTCACCATCCCAGAATGGACCCGACAATTCTCACTGAAAGCAAAATTTAAAAGAGGACAGAAACTGAAAAATCCTGACGCCTATGTCCATCTCAATGCTCATTTCCAACAGCAAGGGTTGGGGGTAAACCCAACACCACTAGTCAACATAGAACACAACACCATTCCAATAGAGGAGGATAACAGTGACCTAAAGAGTATCACTTTGGGCGCAGGCACCATTATTGGAATGGCGGTTGATGACCGACATTTTTCCATAGATTTAGGTAACAAACTGTTAGGAGCAATCCCCAAGGACAGTTTTGACAGTGATAGCGACGATGACACAACACCAGGCAGGATCTTCATCCGGCATCGGGGGAATTTCCTGGTGTACTCCTCCTGCCCTTATGGTAAAGAAGATGTGACCTGTGACTTCAGGAGGGATGAGGTGATCTTTCAAGTCCACAAGGATTGCCTTCCCCAACTGAATCCATTAGTCCAAGTCAATACCCTGACCAGGGAATTCTCCACCCAGCTGGAGGAGGCCGCTGAGATAGCCAAACCAGAAGTCTTTCCAGGCTTCAGGCAGATGGTTGAAGAGAGAGTCAACCTAGCTGATGCCTGAGAGACTCTGGAGCAAAAGCAACAATTGAAACAAGCTTTCTTAGATTTTCAAGATCTCTTTGCAGTGGACTCATATGACTGTTGTCGCACCGACATCCACACAACAACAATTCCCACGGACCCTGGCATGACTCCAGTGTTTGTGAAGCAATATCGCTTGCCTCTCGCATCAATGGAGTCCCTTACTGAAATAATTAAGATACTTGAGTCCCATGGGATAATTTGTCCAGTCCAAAGCACCTCTAATAATCTGATGCTGGGGATTTTGAAACCAAATGGCCAGTTGAGACTCTGTGCTGACCTGAGGGAGCTCAACAAATGGGTCCATACTTCTCGATGGCCTTTTGCCTACATTGACCAAGGGCTGGCCCAGATCCAGGGGTCAAAGGTATTCACTGCCATTGACCTGACCAATGGGTACTGGACTGTGCCTGTCAGTAGGGAGGACCAATACAAGCTGGCATTTACCTTCGGGGGGCAGCAGTACACTTGGAACTCTGTGGAGGAAAAATTCAATGATTGTGAGAAGGCACTCCTGGCAACAGTGTGGGCATTGAAGAATTCCTGCCCATTTATCCAGGAGGAACACATCATAGTGGAGACTCTACACCAACCTTTGCAATATCTGCAAAGTGACAGAATTCGGGCCGGAAATGTGAGTAATTCCCAAATTACTTCCTGAATCCTGTCAATGCAAGGATTTCCTGTGGAGGTCAGATATGGCCAAAACAAGAAGAGTCCCCTCGCGCAAGGTATGGCTGACTTGCATGATTGTGCCAGAGAAAACTGTCTCGAGGATGAAAGTCTTAAAATCAAGGACAACATGGAGGCCTACCTTAATTCTCCACACAAAGTCTATGAAGAAGACCAGTGTGAGGGAATGCCCACTGTCTATGTGGATAGGTGCTCCTACCATGTTGAAAACAACGTGGAAAAGGAAATTGTGGCCGGCGTGGGAAATGCATGGGTGAATGATGCCCCAGAACCCTCAGCTGGGTACAAAATCGTTTCCCGAAGTAGTCAAGTGGCAGAGCTGATGGCTGTGCATCAAGCCATCCTCACTTCTGTCAAACACCAACTCCGCAAACTGGTCATTATCACAGACCCAGATTATGTACAGAATGGGTTCTCGGAGCACCTGGTTAACTGGAAAACCAGAGGCATGCTATGTTCTAATAATAAACCTTTAAACATAGGAAATTAATACAAAATATTGATGATCTGGTCACCTCGAATGGGGTGACCATCTACTGGAAAAAGATCAAGGGTCATTCTAAAGTAGAGGGACCAGACAAAACTGGAAATAACCTAGCTGATCAGCTGGCCAAAACCGAAGCCATCAAAGGGGATCTACTTGAGATTGAGTCCCTGTTGGGAGAAATCCAGGTCGCTGCTATCACTAGGTCCCAGACAAATGCTCACAATGAACTCTCAACTGCACAATGGAGTAAGGAGACCCAAGATGCTGATTTGATTACGGCTCAAAAAGGGGATCCAATTATTGGTATGTTTTATCAACACATTGAGGACCCTGAGAACTTTCCCTTGACGGATACCGATCACATTGGGAAAGAGGACCTCAGAGTGTTGATGAAATGTCCAAAAATATCTAAGACGTTTTGTTGGTGAGGAGATCCATATCTGGCCATGACCAGTGGTTGGTCCCTACCTCATTCCGAAGCCTGGTGCTAAGTACCATACATGATGCGGCCACAACCGGTCATCAGGGGTTTCATACGACATTAGAAATCTTGCAAGAGGTTGCATACTGGCCACACATGGAGCAGGACCTCGACTAATACTTGAAGGGGTGTCTTGTGTGTGCACAATTTCAGCCAACATCACTCGCACACCGTGCTCCCCTACAAAAGAGGGGGATGACACTGCCTTGGTCAGATTTACAAGTCAATATTTTCGGGCCTGTGATTCGCTCCTCTAGGGGGAACAAGTACATGTTGACCGTAACATGCTTGTTCACTAAATGAGTGGAATGTCTCCCGGCCCCAAATTGCAAGGCAGAAACAGCAGCTGCCCTGATGATCAATCACATCTTCTCACGTTTTGGGCTACCTCAAAGGATTGAGTCAGACCGAGGCAGTCACTTCACTAGTTAAGTGATGACAAGATATGGGAGATACTTGTGGTCAAAAGGAAACTACACATTGCCTACCAGCTAGCCTCTAGTCGTGGAGTTGAGAGATACAACAAGACTATTGTGAGCATATTAAAAAGGTTTGTGGCAGATTCTGGGCCTAGTTGGCACATTTGATTACCCCTTGTCCTGATGGCCATCAGATCTAACGCTTTTTCTGCAACAAAAATGTCTCCATTTGAGCTGATGACTTGATGAAGGATGGTGCTAACCCAGCATCTGCTCTATAGAACCCAAGAGCAGACCTTGATAAATGCCTCCACAACTCATGAGTATGTTGAGAATCGGAGAAAACACCTTCAACAGTCTTTTGCCTATGCTCAGCGGAATCTAGAGAGACAGTATGAAGACCCACTATGACCTTAAAACAACAAAAAAGAATACAAGTACGAGACCGGGTCTACTTATACAATTTCCAAAGGAACCAAGCCAAATAGCGCAAATTCCTCCCAACTTGGCGGGGTCCTTTTGAAATTGTAGACAGAATCTCACCAGTCGCCTACAAAATCTGCATTCCCAAGGGCAGTTTGGCAGAAGGGGAAGATAAGTGGGTCCAGATAAACCAGCTGAAGAGTTGCCATCCCAGGCATACTTTGCGGCAAATAGAGGAACCAACCGGAAACCCAGAGGGGGACAATCCGGATACCTATAAGAATCCACCATTCCAGATGGACCACCTACAGGGCGGCCATCCTGAAACATTTTTTTATTCATAGGAACCCTCAAGAGGCCCGCAAGGCAGCCTACAACTTACAATGTGGGGAAGACCAGGACCCACAAGAATTTGTTCAGGAATTAAAATGCGCCTTTGCGCAGTCCACTAGAAGAGAGCACACTGACAGTAAGGAATTTGTGAACACCTTCTTTCATGCACTCCCTAAATACATTATGACCCAGCTAGTGAGGGACTTTCATGAGATGAGAAAAGATCACTAGACTGGGTCATTGAACAGGCAACGTGCATCTATGAAGTGCAGAAGCTGCTGGAAAGTAAAAATATTAACAAAAGCCCCAAACCAACCAACACCTCTGCTGCTGCTAAGGTGGCAGAGGTGATGGTTGCCCCCATTTTAGATCTGGAGATGGGGGGCCTAAAAAACATACCGCTCAGAATCTGACTAACCCCAAACCCAGAAGGCCCTCTGGCCAATCCCAAACAGGGAGCAAGGAAGGTAACCCCACAAATGGGACCCCTCACTCCCCTGACTACATCAGCCCACGCTACAATGGAAATGGACCAATCCTGGGCTATGTGCGGACTCCTCCAGCCCAAGGGGGGGGGTCGAACCAGACAGCAGGAAACCCAGGAAACTTCCCTCCTCACTTTCCCCACAAGGGCAGTAATCCCCCAAATTCTGCTCCCAATTTCTTTCCCCAGTACCTGCCAAACTTCAACCCCCAAAACAACCCTTCTTTCTTTCCCCACTTTCCTGAGCCCAGACAGCCCAATCCGGGAGAGGGGATGCTAAGGGTGGAGGGGTACCCAAACTATCCTAACCAGGGGTATTATGCGAGAAGGGATAGTTAACCTTCCCGGGTACAACTCGGGGTAGACCCGAGGACCCAATACCAGTTAGAGCGGGTGTCCCAACTGGAGCTCCAAGTCCAGATCATGGCACAGGATCTGGGTCGCATACTGAGGGCTCAACAGAACCCTCAGATGAGCACAGCGGCTCAGAACCCCTCAAATCCAGGGTCTGGTGCTCCAGAACAATGACAGGGGAAGAACCACGATAACTTACCGGTTCCCAGGGAGGAGGCACAAGCGGAAGGGGGGTCTAAAGCCTTAGAGGAAGCTTCCTTCCCCACTTGTGAAAAGCCACTCGAAACCCAGGAATCCGAAACCAACATCTCCTGCCCCCGAAAATCTGCAACCCAAGGAACAGAGGGTGGGTAGGAGAAATAAAGAGCCAAAAAAAGGCCCATTTTGTGGAGGAGGTGCAAATCTTCCAGTTTGAAGGAGAGGGGTCCTCAGAGGATCCTGGGAAAAAGATCTTCTCCTTCAGGGATGGGGGAACTCCTACCAAAAAAAATGGGTCTCAAAGTATCCCAATCCAGACTGGGTAGATGTGGGGACCGAGGTAAAACCGCCCATCATCAAACCCCAGAATGACCAGCATGAAAATCCCCTTGTGCAACCCCATTCTGGTGACTGCCTTGAAAAAGGACGCGCAACCCAGAATCAGAACCAGGGGAGTCCAAAACTTCCCCCATATCTAGCTGTCACCTTTTACTTACAGATTCCCAAGATCCCAAACAGAATCCTGCCCAAATTACCTCTCTGTCAGTATCCAACAAAACAAAGAAATTTACCCACCAATTGGCCAAAAATGTGCATTATCTTTGCCCCCTAGAGGAAAAGGAGGGAAGGTATTATGCCCCGGCCCA
The DNA here is from genome assembly GCF_040938575.1 of Ambystoma mexicanum. Taxonomy (NCBI): domain Eukaryota; kingdom Metazoa; phylum Chordata; class Amphibia; order Caudata; family Ambystomatidae; genus Ambystoma; species Ambystoma mexicanum. The sequence continues at coordinate 273,642,252 of NC_090934.1, forward strand.
AATACAGGGGCAATGTACAATTTTGGCACTGGTGGATACTGGATCCCAAGCCACCCTAAAGTCAAAAAGGGCCTTTGATCAGCTGAATTCGGAAAGGGGGGAGAAGTACCAAATCCCTCTCACCCCTCTTCCTGGACAACTTCAGAACTTCAATGGGAAGGAAATTCCTGTCGAGAGGACTGTGGATTTAGAAATTAAAATTGGGCAACACAAGGTGAAGCACCCAGTCATAGTTGTGACTCCAGAAGGCACACCATGCTTAATAGGGAATTACATCCTGCATAGATTGTCTCCCCTCATAGATTGTGTAAACAAGGTCCTCTGGACCCAGACTAACCGACCAATCAAATTGAAACAGAGTGTCAACCATTTTAGTTTAAATGGCACATGCCACATGGTTGAACAAAAACCTGACCAAATTGAATTCCACTTCCAGAATAACCAAATCCCAGACGTGACAGTAATTGCAGTAGGACAACAAACTGGTGATGGGGAGTCCTCTCTATTTCTGAAAATCAACCTTCCTTCCAGTCTAAGGTGGCATTCCACCCTGGAAGGAAACACTCTGAAATTCTATGCAAATTCACAATCAGAAAATCCCATTCCTATAGTCCAACGAGATGAGAAATCAGCTCAAAGCTTGGCTGATATTCAGAAAATTGGAGAGCAGTTGTTCATCCCTATTCAGTTAAATGAGGGGAAGGACTCTGTTCTCGCCTGAGTGTGCGTGAACAATGGTAAGAGCTTCATCAGCGAGGCCATGTTCCGCAAACTCCCAAAAGATCCAGCCATTCCCACATTTAAACTGTTAGACAAATGGGAAATGGACCTGGAAACACCCAATTCCAAACATCTCCTGCGTATCAGGTTTATGCTCAAAATCTCTATAGGCAACAAGAGCATAGTCCATAATTGTTGGGTTGTGTGAGATGTCCCTGCTGCATTTTATTTAGGCAGTGACATTCTCAATCGCTTTGCCATTAGTTTGGACCTAATAAACTTCAAAACTTGGTCCCGATTAGCGGGTAATCCCATGGACTTTGATGACCCAGAGAAAGCATTTCGGTCAGCTGAACTGCTGCCTTATGCAGTTGAAATTCAGATTGGAGAGGAAGTCACCATCCCAGAATGGACCCGACAATTCTCACTGAAAGCAAAATTTAAAAGAGGACAGAAACTGAAAAATCCTGACGCCTATGTCCATCTCAATGCTCATTTCCAACAGCAAGGGTTGGGGGTAAATCCAACACCACTAGTCAACATAGAACACAACACCATTCCAATAGAGGAGGATAACAGTGACCTAAAGAGTATCACTCTGGGCGCAGGCACCATCATTGGCATGCCGGTTGATGACTGACATTTTTCCATAGATTTAGGTAACAAACTGTTAGGAGCAATCCCCAAGGACTGTTTTGACAGTGATAGCGACGATGACACAACACCAGGCAGGATCTTCATCTGGCATGGGGGGAATTTCCTGGTGTACTCCTCCTGCCCTTATGGTAAAGAAGATGTGACCTGTGACTTCAGGAGGGATGAGGTGATCTTTCAAGTCCACAAGGATTGCCTTCCCCAACTGAATCCATTAGTCCAAGTCAATACCCTGACCAGGGAATTCTCCACCCAGCTGGAGGAGGCAGCTGAGATAGCCAAACCAGAAGTCTTTCCAGGCTTCAGGCAGATGGTTGAAGAGAGAGTCAACCTAGCTGATGCCTGAGAGACTCTCGAGCAAAAGCAACAATTGAAACAAGTTTTCTTAGATTTTCAAGATCTCTTTGCAGTGGACTCATATGACTGTTGTCGCACCGACATCCACACAACAACAATTCCCACGGACCCTGGCATGACTCCAGTGTTTGTGAAGCAATATCGCTTGCCTCTCGCATCAATGGAGTCGCTTACTGAAATAATTAAGAAACTTGAGTCCCATGGGATAATTCGTCCAGTCCACAGCACCTCTAATAATCCGATGCTGGGGATTTTGAAACCAAACGGCCAGTTGAGACTCTGTGCTGACCTAAGGGAGCTCAACAAATGGGTCAATACTTCTCGATGGCCTTTTGCCTACATTGACCAAGGGCTGGCCCAGATCCAGGGGTCAAAGGTATTCAATGCCATTGACCTGACCAATGGGTACTGGACTGTGCCTGTCAGTAGGGAGGACCAATACAAGCTGGCCTTTACCTTTGGGGGGCAGCAGTACACTTGGACCTCTGTGGAGGAAAAATTCAACGATTGTGAGAAGGCACTCCTGGCAACAGTGTGGGCATTGAAGAATTACTGCCCATTTATCCAGGAGGAACACATCATAGTGGAGACTCTCCACCAACCTTTGCAATATGTGCAAAGTGACAGAATTCGGGCCGGAAATGTGAGTAATTCCCAAATTACTTCCTGGATCCTGTGAATGTAAGGATTTCCTGTGGAGGTCAGATATGGCCAAAACAAGAAGAGTCCCCTCGCGCAAGGTATGGCTGACTTGCATGATTGTGCCAGAGAAAACTGTCTCGAGGATGAAAGTCTTAAAATCAAGGACAACATGGAGGCCTACCTTAATTCTCCACACAAAGTCTATGAAGACCAGTGTGAGGGAATGCCCACTGTCTATGTGGATAGGTGCTCCTACCATGTTGACAACAACGGGGAAAAGGAACTTGTTGTCGGCGTGGGAAATGCATGGGTGAATGATGCCCCAGAACCCTCAGCTGGGTACAAAATCGTTTCCCGAAGTAGTCAAGTGGCAGAGCTGATGGCTCTGCATCAAGCCATCCTCACTGCTGTCAAACACCAACTCCACAAACTGGTCATTATCACAGACCCAGATTATGTACAGAATGGGTTCTCGGAGCACCTGGTTAACTGGAAAACCAGAGGCATGCTATGTTCTAATAATAAACCTTTAAACATAGGGAATTAATACAAAATATTGATGATCTGGTCACCTCGAATGGGGTGACCATCTACTGGAAAAAGATCAAGGGTCATTCTAAAGTAGAGGGACCAGACAAAACTGGAAATGACCTAGCTGATCAGCTGGCCAAAACCGGAGCCATTAAAGAGGATCTACTTGAGATTGAGTCCCTGTTGGGAGAAATCCAGGTCGCTGATATCACTAGGTCCCAGACAAATGCTCACAATGAACTCTCAACTGCACAATGGAGTAAGGAGACCCCAGATGCTGATTTGATTACGGCTCAAAAAGGAGATCCAATTATTGGTATGTTTTATCAACACATTGAGGACCCTGAGAACTTTCCCTTGACGAATACCGATCACATTGGGAAAGAGGACCTCAGAGTGTTGATGAAATGTCCAAAAATATCCAAGACGTTTTGTTGGTGAGGAGATCCATATCTGGCCATGACCAGTGGTTGGTCCCTACCTCATTCCGAAGCCTGCTGCTAAGTCACAGACATGATGCGGCCACAACCGGTCATCAGGGGTTTCATACGACATTAGAAATCTTGCAAGAGGTTGCATACTGGCCACACATGGAGCAGGACCTCGACCAATACTTGAAGGGGTGTCTTGTGTGTGCACAATTTCAGCCAACATCACTTGCACACCGTGCTCCCCTACAAAAGAGGGGGATGACACTGCCTTGGTCAGATTTCCAAGTCGATATTTTCGGGTCTGTGATTCGCTCCTCTAGGGGGAACAAGTACATGTTGACCGTAACATGCTTGTTCACTAAATGAGTCGAATGTCTCCCGGCCCCAAATTGCAAGGCAGAAACAGCAGCTGCCCTGATGATCAATCACATCTTCTCACGTTTTGGACTACCTCAAAGGATTGAGTCAGACCGAGGCAGTCACTTCACTAGTTAAGTGATGACAAAGATATGGGAGATACTTGCGGTCAAAAGGAAACTACACATTGCCTACCAGCTAGCCTCTAGTGGTGGAGTTGAGAGATACAACAAGACTATTGTGAGCATATTAAAAAAGTTTGTGGCAGATTCTGGGCCAAATTGGCACATTTGATTACCCCTTGTCCTGATGGCCATCAGATCTAAAGCTTTTTCTGCAACAAAAATGTCTCCATTTGAGCTGATGACTTGATGAAAGATGGTGCTACCCCAGCATCTGCTCTAGAGAACCCAAGAGCAGACCTTGATAAATGCCTCCACAACTCATGAGTATGTTGAGAATCGGAGAAAACACCTTCAACAGTCTTTTGCCTATGCTCAGCGGAATCTAGAGAGACAGAATGAAGACCCACTATGACCTTAAGACAACAAAAAAAAATACCAAGTAGGAGACCGGGTCTACTTATACAATTTCCAAGGGAACCAAGCCAAACAGCGCAAATTTCTCCCAACTTGGCGGGGTCCTTTTGAAATTGTAGACAGAATCTCACCAGTCGCCTACAAAATCTGCATCCCCAAGGGCAGATTGGCAGAAGGGGAAGATAAGTGGGTCCACATAAACCAGCTGAAGAGTTGCCATCCCAGGCATACTTTGCGGCAAATAGAGGAGCCAACCGGAAACCCAGAGGGGGACAATCCGGATACCTATAAGAATCCACCTGTTAACACCAATAGTAAATACAGGCGGGGAATATTGTAAATTGTATTCAATGTGTGCATCTGCCCTACTACACAAGTAGTACTGGGGAAATGTCCATAACCATGGTTTGTTCTGTCTCATAGCATTGGAACCAAGAATTTCTAATTACCAAGGAGGACCGCTCGGGGACCGGGAGGAAAGACGCAAAGAGCCCAGACTATCGCTTCATACTCCCATCCAGAACCAGCGAGGAGAGCATGTCGATCAAGCACTGATGGGAGAAGCAGACAAATTTCTCCACCTGGACCAAAGAAAGAAAGAACATCCCAATCTCCCGACTTCCCCTTGACGGGCGGTCAATCTCAAATCGGGAGGGGGTGCTCTGTGGGATGTTTAGACCCACTTTTGCTCTCCTATGCTGCATCACTGTGTTGTGATGATGCCAGAAATAGAATAATGGCTGCAAAACCCTTGTGCACGCCAAAACCCTGAAAATTGTGCTTTGCAAAACACAAAAATATGGCTGCTCAATCTGCCACACATGTTGTCAGTGGTGGGGCAGAGGTCTCACTCCTGAAATATGTCACTGGGCTCCACAACAATTGAACATCGAGTACAGAAGGAAAAAGCAGTGCTTTGCTAAGTGAAACCCAGAATCTTGCTTCAAATCCCTTTTTCTTTGTTGCTGAAACTTCAGAATGCCGGTACAGAACACCCTCAAATATCCAACATTCTTGCTGGGTGCTACAATTCACTTAGTTTAAGAAATCATTGAGAATTTACAAAGTCCAGAAAAGCTGAGAGCATAAAGAGATTTCCACAGCAAAAGTGTGGATCTGTCAAAAATCTCTGGGTGCAGTACCCTGGGCCGCCTGAATGACAGCTGTCTGGAGCCTGCATGATTAAACTTTAAACATGTAAAACTGAAATCAAATGATTGTAATCTAAGAGGCCTGTTACTGATAATAATCCATCTTGTAATTGTTTTGATCTCATGGTTTAACATCTTGAATGAGAATTTTAGCTGTGATTTGATACAACAAGTTTGTTTTAAACTAAGGAAAAATTCAACAGAGTAACAATTAAAATAAGCCTGGCTGAAGCTACCAAACTGCAATAACAGGTTTCTCACAGAAGGAAGGTCTTTCCCCCAGCGGAAATCACACAAAAGCTCTAATTATGGGGTTGGGAAAGAACCTGGTCTACAGAGGCATGAGGAACAATGACCAGCCGCAACTAAGGAAATGTGAGGTTTGAGGACAGTCGTAAATGGCCTCTGCCGGGAGCAAACAGGGAAGAGACTGCTGCTGAACTGCAGGGAGACAAAAAGAAGCGGACCCAAACAACCATCTGTGGCTGAACTTTAACAAAGAACATTTTTTTAAATACTTATAACTTGTCAGTTAAAATAATGAAAAAAATAAAAGTAACAGATTTGTGAATCAAAATTTTGGCTGCACGTTTCAAGAGGTGGCAATATCGTGTGACATGTTCTGGTCAGAAATGGCAAGAAATGTGATTGTACGCAAAATGTTTTTCTGCTAGAAGTATGACACTTTATACACTTATGCCCATTTAAACACGTACACTTGTAGAAATTTGCATAAAAATTGGACATTGTGTTCCTGACGAAAAGGGCAAAATTCAGTGAAAAGCAGAGACAAGATCCCACAGCTATGGGGTTTTAAGAAGTAGCTGCTATGGAAAATATGTAATCTGTATATGTGATTGTTATTGAGTTTGCACATGTGTACATATGTATTGTGCCAAAAGTGGATTTTGTGTTCCAGGGGCTAGCGGTGGATTCTCAGCCTCATAAAATCAAACCATAAAGGTGACACTCTGTTTCTCTCCTCCTATCAAGGCAGAGAGTAGACTCTGACACAATCACCTGTCAAAAGGGGCAAGCTTAGGCTAAACCGGCCCAACCACACCCCGTTTATGATCTGTTCATAGCATAAATAGACACAGCTCTCCACAAAAAAACACAGACAGATTCACTCACTATCCTGATGCTGGCAGAGCACCCTGCTGCTGAACTCTACATCTTCCTTGCTCCAGACTCCAGAAACTTGGCAAAGCAGAAACCCATTCCATGGCTGAACCATTGTCAGCTAGGCCTCAAATTCCAGAACTAGAACCCCACAAACCTAAGGGGAAACATCAACAGACAGCTGGGCTGCGCTGTACTGCTTGCCTGCTGAAAATTAATACCATCATAACCAAGAAGGGCAGATCCAATCCAGTCCGGTGCCGTGCTGTGACCAGAGGACTGTGCAAATCCAGTCCAGTCCTGTGCCATGCGGTGACCAGAGCGCCTTGCCAATCCTGACCAGTCCAATGTGCCCAGCCATCTGTCCTAACCCAAATCCTATCCCCTGACCAGAATTGAAAGTTCCATTTAAAAACATATCCAGTGAGTATCTATAGAAAGAATTGTGTCACTGGCATATGTACTTTGCATAGTCAATCCCTATCTTAAACCCATCCTATCTTGTATTCAGAACCTGTATTGTTAGGAGTATTTTTGAATTGTCTGAACTCTCTATCCAAACCATACTATCTTCCTCCTGTACTAGTATTGCTAAAACTATCTCTGCGCTGATCTTTTCTCATATGGAGAAGGCGAGTTTCCTCCGCAGGCAGTCATTCTGATCAAGTGACTGTGTTCCTGTGTTGTATTCGTTTTGTTCATAGTCATCCCTAGTGTAAGAAATCCTTTTGTCATTTTAAAAGCGCATTCCTGTTTTCCATTCTTGCGCCTATCTCAAAAAAATGACCTCTACTAAAATATCCATAACTCCCTCAGTTTTTGTGCTAGAAACAAACTTCTGCTTGTAGCTAACATCCATAGCTATAAATCACACCTAAAAGCACATTCTAAATCAATAAGGTTCTCCCGTTATCGCGAATATCGTGCATTGACAAGTTTGCCGCAAATTTTCATTTTGGGAAATTCTTTCACGTGTAAAACAGCTTTTGATTGCTTCCGACGTGAATTTTAAGATTTCAAAATGTTTCTTCTTATTAAATCATTGCTTGTGTTTGAGTGCAACTATCCAAAGCGGCTCCCATAAGAATATATAACAATTTCTGCAATTTTGACCATATTTGTTGTTTTTGCCCAGTCCATTCTAAAGATAACTTAAAAGCCATTCTGACAGCTTGACAGTCAATTCTGTTTTCTCTTGTGTCTGAAAGGGGGAAAGTGGGATTGATATTCTGCTTGAATTCTGCCATTTCTGAATATCTGCTCTCTCCTCCTATCTCTTTACATTGCCTATTTGGGGTTGATGGGTGTGCAGGGGAACCTTTAATCACAGTGCTATCTGCTCTGAACCAACACAAAAGTATTATTTTCTGTGCTGAATTGTTTTGTTCACTACTACTCCTTGTGTATTACAGAGATTATTCCATGTTACCTCACCCCATTGGTGAGTGTTGTGTACTTATTAAGACATATTGTGATAACATTTTAAATACATAAATAAATATTTACCTTTGCAAACCAGCCTGATTCCTGGTTCAGTGTGACCGGGGGGGTTCCAGGAGAAGGGCGTGATATGAGTGGTATATCGTTCAGAATAAAGAACTTTTAGACACAAATAAATAAGGATTTCAGTTGTGCTCTACATGCTAGGCTTTGACTTGGGTGTGTGCCGGATTGAATTCACTTACAAAATGGAATCCGATATGTGATGGTGACTCACAAATATCTCGAAAGGAATTCCTTGCCTAGGCATATGAATGGAAACTGTGACTGGTAGATGGTAGTGAGGGCTGGCAAAGCTAGAATTATGGTGTAATCTGACAGTCATGACCTTAATTTATGGAAATCTACCCATGTTTTGTCCCCGGTATTTGTTGCATGTATTCCTCTCCAATACCTGGTCAGAATGTTACTCGAAATACCCCATTGTTAGATCCTCACTGCTTCCCATCAAATCTGATTTCTTATCTGCTATAAGTTCTTTTGTGATCAAAAGAGCATAGTTCCTTCCTGTATATAAATGAATAGATAGATAAATATATGCTGATGTTGCCTATTATTGTCTGTTCGACTACATTATATTTATGATGTATGCAATGCCTTATCCTGTCCAGAAAGTACTGTGGGTTCCAGGGTGTCCTCAATATGTAACTGCCCTTTGTTGATTTCTCGTGATGATGACTACTTGTGTGTTGTAAAGATTCTTTAATATGCATCATTAATTTATGCCCTGGCATTGCCTGTTTTCCATGTTTGCCTCACTTGGACACCATTACCACCCTCAGCAAGCTGAAGCAAAATATTGGAGGTGTTTTTGCTGCTTTGCATCTTGTTCATTAATTCCTATTTTGACTGTATAAACCTCACATGGATATCCTATAAAGCCCCAATGTGGTCATGTTCCCATGCAACACTCTTGAAATACCTCATACATTTTATTTGTAATTCCTTTTATCATTATTATGTCATGTAGATGGCAAATTGTTATATGCCAGTCAGTAAGAACAGGCCGTAGTTGGAAATATCACCTTTTTTACTGTTACTGCCAACCTCATACTGAGCTCCTCAGTGTACAAAGGATATGACAGGTTATAGTGTCCTGAAAGTGTACACTCATAGTGGAAGGGTAACTGAAAAGCATTAATTGGATATCATTGGTACCTCTCTACAGCTATCTTTTGCTGCTAAGGTGTTCTCCACTGCTTGAGACTCTCATGAGCTGGGCTTCACTGGTCGGTGTCTCGTCAAGGATTCCAAGTGGTCCGCGGGCTTCACCACGATTCGATCTGCCACGGCTGTGTGTGCTGACTTCCCTTTGTCAGCAGCTCTGTGGGCTCCTCTCTTCCTATGTTGTGATGCTGATTGGGTCTCTATCCTCCACACAACCAGGGGGTGGGTCTATTCTCCGCTCTCTCTTGTTAGGTATGGATGGTGCCCTAAAAGGGTTAGAAACCATACTAGCCATCAGTGTAGGAAGTTGCAACGTAATGTACAGTTTTACTCCCATATTACAAGCGAATCAATTTGATTCCTGAAGCAAGGGTGGAAAACACATATACCTGTTTAGGGATTGCCTCTCCTCTAAGGGGGATGGGGTCACCCCCAGTGGGAAACCACTTGCCCTGTCCCCTTGGGTGTTTTTAGCTTAGCAGGCTTGCCTCCTTGGTCCCAAAGTGAATGGATGCAAGTGGGGTGAATGGGCAAATTCCCTGGATCACACAAGTCATTTTAATGAACATATTCATCTCTACAAGATAAGACTCATGCAGTTCAGTTTACTTGTGCATGCACAAGAACTGTTTGAAAAAGATCATAGGTTTAAAACAAAGCCGTGAGGATCCTAGTAAAATTAGCAAAAACATCCTATATTTCTCTAAACTTATCCCAGATAAATTGGTTGTCTGTTTCCAACAGCAGCTGTCAAACCACCATTGCCCAAGCCACCTCGCTGAGAAGCTCAGCATCTGTGAAGGCCTATGTTCCACAAGAAGAAGGACACATGCAGACATGAACTCTGCCACTACAGGAAGAAAATAACCCAAATACAGGCCTTCTCTGTCTATGACCTCTGACTCTAGAACCTCCTCCCTGTCAACACCAGATGCACTTCCTCGCTTCTACATTTCAGGAAGAAGCTCAAAACCCTTCTCTTTACGGAATTGCTCTGTCCCAACACCTAAGTCCACACACTGTCCACTCATCAGTAACCTGCGACTGGGTGATGTGATACCCCTGTTTCCTGACCTGGTTGCTTATAGATCCCTTGTTGCCATATTTCCCACCCTCCTGTGGTTGTATTCAAATGCCCCAAACAGTAGTCCCTTTCACATGAACAGCAGGATTTTAAACACTGAACCAAAAACGGCTTGCCCTGTTTGTTTTTTTTAAAGTAAAATTGAAGAGCCATGTGGAAAAGGGTCCTACTTGCTATTACCAAAGGAAAATAAGCATTTTAATGTACAAAATAAGGAGGAATCAAAGATCCCTTTCCCATGGAAAACAGGATTTTTAAACAGTGACCCAAAAATGGCTTACACAGGTGTGTGCAAATAAAAGAAGTTTAAATGTGAATATATATCATCGCTCACAGAAAAATGTCAGGGAATAGACATGATGTGTGGATTGACAAAAAACAATGTATAATATGTTTCACATACATAGCACCAGTGACATTTGAAAAGCCACTTTGTTTTCATGGAAACATGTCAACCCAAGGCAAACCCTTTTGCTGTCTGTGGGTAAATTTCACAAGGAAATCTCTCACTCCCAGTCTGGATGCTACATTTCCCATCTAATTACCAACCGCAATAAATTGTCCTGGTAAAGGTGTTGAATTTCAGTGTTCTCCATACCTGCTGGCTCTGAAGCCATTGACCGCAGGGAAAGTTACCCTGGGCTGGAGCATGACTAATATGTGTTAAAATGGTGGCAACAACTTCAAAAAGCAAGCTTCCAACACAAAGAGACTGATAAAAGAAATTGGGTGCAGGGTGACCCAGTGAAAACAAACTGGCCGGAAGGCAAGAGAATGGCCATTTGTCCCACATGACGATTCACAATTAATTTAAAAGGACTATTCTCATTTAGACCTTTTTCTCAGCAGTCATAAGGTGGATTTTCTTCATGTATGTACCATTTATAGGTAATTTCCAGGAACTTTTGTAGATATATAATTCATCCACCTGCAACCCAGGGAACTGTAATGGCCAGTTAAACTAGGATTCTGGCTGATGTGAACATGTTCCAAATGTGAGATTTGATGAGCGGGTGGAGTATACAATTAGGGATGTGGGTAATAACATACATATTCATAACTGTCATGCTTTTTATGGAAATGGCATAAAGGTGCCACATGGCCATTCTACAAGATACAGACCTGGTTTTAGGTTTCTTCCTATCTGATTCCTTTTCAGCCGTCCTTCTGTGATGCAAATAGGGTCTCTCCTTACCCGATGCCAGGGCTGTTTGAAGACTAAAGACTGTGCTGGCACTGAGAAAGAAAAAGCCCCCGGAAAAACTTCCAATTATAGTGAAAAAAGCTTGGCTGGTACAGTCCTTAGGTGATAGCAGCTCTGGTCCGAGAATCCTGAGAAGAGCAAGTAGTACTTTGGAGGAGCGGCCCCAGGAGGTAGGCGTTCAAGATCTAAGGGGGGCAGGAAGGGACAGAACATAGGACATTTAGAAGTAAGGAGGGAGAAGAGGAGCAGGAGGAAAGACTGAAGATGAAACACAAGGCAATAGGGCAAATGGAACAAGGAAGAGTGTTACCAGCAACATGGAAGTTGCAACACAATACGTTGTATTCAGCAAGCAGTCTTCACTCCGCATGGCTGGAGGTTCCTCCTCCTGGGCGAAGATCAGGTGGTCCCAAGTCTTGGTTGGCAGAATGACATCCTGGTTGGAAATGTTCTGTGAAGGCCATGCTGTGGTTGGCGGAACAAGTGGAGATTACCACGGGCAGTACACCATCTGTTATAGATGAACCAGGAGCGACACCGGGTATTGACACCTGGTGGTCAGCTTATCTAATTTCCCATGATTAGCTGAATCAGAAAATATGTATATTATGGCAGTTGCTGGCAAAATTATGAAGATGTGATACATGACTAGTTTCTGCCAAAAATGTGAAAGGAGACCAAATGGTGATTACAAATTTGAATTGCCATATGTTGCTCCAGACCCCTAAACCAATCCTGACTTGGAGACTGCATTTGGGGGGAGAGAGAAGGGTAACTGTCCAATCCTAGTTGTAGGAATTATTGCAGGATGCTTCCCGAAGATTGTAAAATTAGTGGTGTCACCTCTGCTATATAAGGGGGACTGAACTATGAGGACAGATACACAGGCACAGACACACAGACCGACAGAGAGCTGTTTTATTTTATGTATTTTTTTTTGTTTTTATTTATAACGCGACCGCAACCCACAGGCATCAGGGCATGACACAAACACAAACAGACTAACAGATAGCACGGGACAAGTCTACCATCAGGAGGACTGCCAAAACCTACCATCTAACAGCTATGAGGAAACACCAGAGGAGATTGCTGAGAGTGCATCTGGGCAGAGCTGTCTATTTCTAGGAAGGTTTCAAATCTGACTGTGTTCTATGGTGGAGAGTGGGAGGCCATCTTTGAGAGTGTAATGTCCCGAGATGCAGCTGGCTTTCCTGAACTTTAACAGAGGCTTTCTATGTAAGTAGAACTGAGCCCTGGAAAACCAAAAGGTGGGGGAGTCTGCTTGCCTTGAATTCCTTTCCCATTATAGAGGGGCGGGGGGGCAAAACTGTGTAGATCCTTAGCCTATTTCACTAAAAATATTAATTTAATCATTTCCCCATTTGGCAGATGACTACGGGTGAATTTTCTTAAAATTCTAAATGAACAAAGCTCACTTCCCGGTTTGTGCTGAAAACTATAGTCTATAAATGAATCCTTGTTGTCTTTCTGACCCCGACTTATTTAAGGAAGAGGGATGTCTTTGTTCTTAAATCAGTCCAAACTTTTTATCCAGCTTCACCAACACAGGACTTTCAGTGGAGGGAGGCTGAAATCCCAAATTCCCCAAATCATTCCAATTGTTCTTTCTGACTTTCCCAACGCAGACTAAAGTAAGGGGGGTCTGAAAAACAAACCGCTAAATAACCCTGTTTTTATTTTAAACCAAAAGTGTGGGCAAAATCATAAATGCCATATGTACCAATCTTGAAATCCTACTGCTAGCCTTTTAAGCGTGCAGGAAAATTAGAATCGCACAACACTACTTGATAATCGCTTTCATTATTGATCAGTGTAATTATTTCCTGAAGTGAAATTTGCAGAAAGTGCAGAATTGTGATTGTGTTATTTTCAACTCACTTTTGTGATTTATTTATGCTGAAATAAATCACAAGCACATGGTATAAATGTATTTATTTATACCGTTAACGTTAAATCCCCATGCGAATTATGACCCGGCTCACCGCTATTAGCGGCACCGCTAAGTATGGTGCCACTAATAGCGGGCAGTCCGCGTACGCGCGACCCTCCATCCCGTAAATAACGCCACGCCGCTAATAGCACACCATCACAAGCCGAGTGGACATGCCAATAGCGGCATGGTAAAGCCCCCCTAATCCCTTACCGCCATGGCGCTAGTAACGGCATTGCGAACCACTCGTTAAGAGAACGGAGCAGTGTTCTCACCTGCCACAGGTGGACACAATCAGCACAGGTGGAGGCAATGGAGACTCTGGCAGCACAAAAGGAGCACACCACACCCCTTCCCACACCAAGATGGTCCCAATACTAGCAGCATTACATGGGCTGGAGGACATGATTGCAGTGCAGCAGCAACTACAACAGGCAGCACAGAGGAGACGCAGGAGGAGGAGGAGTAGGAGGGCAAGACAGGCACAGCAAGCACCAGCACGGCACCTAGTCATACCACAGAGGCAGCCACCAATCCCCAGGATCAGAGCCAGTCCATTTAACCTAACCCCTGAGCAGATACACACCCTGTACCGTCTGGACCGGGATACCATCACCAGCATCGTGGACATGATACATGATGACATTGTGAGCCTCATAGACATCAGAAATGCCATCCCCCCTCTACTAAAGGTGGTGGCCGTGCTCCACTTCCTGGCCACAGGCACCTACCAGCATACAGTGGGGCACATGCATGGCATCTCACAACCAGTATTCTCACACACGCTGAATCAGGTACTCGATGCCCTCCTGAGGCATGCACCTGAACACATATTCATGCCACGGACTGCACAGGAGATTGCAAGCACCAAAGGTGGCTTCTATGCACTGGCAGGCATCCCAAGTTGCATTGGGGCCATCAACTGTACCCATGTGGAATTGGTGGTCCCACATCACAATGAAGTTGTCTACCGAAACAGGAAGCAATTCCACTCCATCAATGTCCAAATGGTATGTGACGCCAACAAGATCATCACACATTGTTGTGACCGTTTCCCCGGATCAACCCATGATTCCATGGTCCTGCGGAACTCAACCATCCCACGCTACATGGAGCGACAAGCCGGACAACGTTCATGGCTACTTGGTGAGTAGCAGGGCAAGCACATGGCAGTGTGAAGGGGGGGGAGATACATACTCCAACTGGGTGTAGCTTGTCGTCCGTAGGACAAATGGACATACACATGTAGGTCCATGTCCATCTAGGAGGGCCGCAATCTACCTGAGATGAACCCACATGCAAGTATAAGCTACACAACATAGCGAAAAATCTAGGCCTAGAAACATTAAGCAACCATCCACATCCACATTGCACAACATTCAACACCACAAAATACACAAATCTCCTACATGCCGTCCAGACAGTCATACAGAACCAGCGCTGCACAACCACAATTATGCAATGTGCCCTTGAGTGCATGCAAAGGGATCACCCCTACCCATGGCATTGTACCACGCACCTATAGCACAACTGAAGTGACGCCTCTCAGCAAGGCAACATAAATGTATGAATGGCACTACACTAGCAGTGTGGTAAAAATTCTGCCTGGGCCCAAGGACATGTAAGACCTGGCCTCACCCAGGACATGTCAATTACTTTACGAGGCATTAATGGGGCATGTTCACTTGCATGGTCAAGCTCAACTTTGCACATTGCAGTCACACAGGCCGTCTGCATGCATGCTGCCAATTGTGGACTACAATCACAATGCAAAGTCAATTTGTGTGATATGAACAGGCCGCTCTTGAGGTGAACATTAACCAGACCCCATTCGTCCCCCCACACAGGTGATGCCAGCTATCCCCTGAAGAGGTGGCTGCTTACCCCTGTACGGAACCCACAGAAGAGGCACGAAGAGGACTACAATCGTGCACATGCCCATACCCGCATTGTGATCGAGCAGACTTTTGGCCATTTGAAGACACAGTTTAGGTGCATTAGCAGGTCTGGTGGCACTCTCCTGTATGGTGTAAGAAGATTCAATTCAACACTACAGCTAAGTCAATGCCTAGTCTGGGATACTGAATGGAAACCCTTATTGATATATCTTCATGTCCAGTTCATGAGTTCTGGATGACTACCCCTATATAACATCCCTCTCTTAGAATCCCTCTGACCCCACTGAGCCAAGAAGTAGTTCTGTTTTGCAAGTTTAAAAGGTTTATTTGAGAATGTAAACAATATATATATATCACACTTTATAATAAATTAATAATTGAATATCACACTTAATCTGAGCAGTAATCAATAATGGATAGTCTGGCACTAGCACACTTCTTTATAATCAATGATGAGTGGGTATAGGATGGATAAGATAGCAACAATACTTTTATGGTTTCAAATAGATGCAATGTGGAATGAAAATGCAGTACAGAAAATAACTTGATAGGATTTCAGAAAAAGACAATGTAATCACTTTCTTGGACAATTCACCCCCCCCCCCCCCTTTATGCAATGTAAGGAGATGAAGAGGAGAGCACACAGTTCTTAGGAATGCAATCAAATAGAATTCAGTTCAATTCCAGCAAGCTTAGACTACGGATAGAAGTTGAAATACAGGCCCAAAATGCTTTTATATGTGCTGGTAATGAAGTGAGGAATATGCTGAAAATGGTTTTAATTCCCTTTAGGAGGTTCAGGGTGAGTGAAAGATACTTGGGATGAGCTCAGGCTCCCTTTAACAATGCTCTAGGAGTAACTAGCAGGTTAAACAAATTTTTGGCAAAGGAAAGCAAGGAAGCTGCTGTTTTGACACGTGGCTGGATTTTTAACCAAATCGCGAATCGCGGCAAATTTCGCGAATGGGTGAATCGCGATTACGGCAAAAATTAAAGCTAAGATTCTAAGCTTTCAGAGGAAAGTTAAACCAAGTTTCTAGCCCAAAGGGTTCCAAAGATATGAACGATTTTGTAAAGGTCGTTTTTCGAATTTAAAGTAACTCAAAATGACAGGTGACAGCTTTTAAAAATGACAGGTGACAGCTATGCGGCTGCAGAATTGACAAGTGACAGTTAGGAGGCAGTTCTACTTAGATTAAATAGATTGAATTATATCACTGGAAACTAAGAGATTTGGTTTCACACCGTCCTAGCTGTACTCACAATGTATTTGGAAGGTCTAGGTCTCACGGATCGGGTCAAGATGGCTTTGGTTCTGGTTTCGCCCCGGACGGTCTCTGCGCACAGCGTCTGGTCTCTGCTCTGCTGGCCTTGTCTGACACTGCTCCTGGCCCGGCTCCTGGATCTCTGGGTACAGCGTCTGTGCACAGCTCCTGGATCTTTCTGCACAGCTTTCTCTGGACACAGCGCTGATCTGCACGGCTCCTGGATGCTGCTACCGCTGTTAGGTTTGCTGGATGCTGAGGCCTGCTGAGAAGAGTTCTCAGTTTGTGGGTTTAGGCCCTTGCTTTGAGTTCTGAATCAAGTTCTTTGGAGTTTTAAAGTCTAAGTGTTGGATCTGGTATCTTCTGGTTGTTGTGTGGTCCGGCAGAGCGCGTTGCAGCAACTGGATTTGAATCTCCTCTCTAGCTTCCAGTGGCTCTTTTTATGTCTTTTGAAAGTGGGTGTGTGTGCAGCATCACTAAGCCGGCCCCTATCTCAACTGGTCATTGGTCAAGCTTTCCGCACTGCTTGGATTGGGGGAAGGAAATGTGTGTCATAGTGATGTCATTTAATGGCCTGCAGAAAGGACACTCCCCTGTCAAATTACACACAAATCTATATTTGACCTAAAGACATATTTGCACAGATACACATTTGTTTAAAATTACATGCACCCATCACATATCACATGAGGTATACTCTGTTCAAACTCTGCTCTTCCTGGGGGCTTGCATCCAGAAATGGCAACATTTTGTGCTTTTTAGTGGGTTTTGCAACATCGGATTTTTCTCCAGATTCGTACATATACACCCCCCTCCCACACATATCTCAGTAACTTTCCAGGTCGCTAGCTTAAACACAGAGTATGTGGTGTCAATAAATAGCGGGGTTTTGCCTCAGGACATGGCACAGTTTCCCAACGCGTCTTAAAACGTGCACAGAAAAATCACAAGAATTATGGTATAATTTAAATAATTTTGACAAGTCCGCACTGTGAGTTAGACATCTTTCTTAGAATCATATTCTGGCCAACAGGGGTGTGTCTTTTCAGGTCACATGGTGTAGAAACCAGTTTATCCAGTTTCTGCCAAGCTCAGAGACCCTGCCCCTCCCAGCTTCTGCCAAGAGGAAGCTATTTTACGGCCCCCCCAATAAACCATCTGTCTGGGCCCAGGACAGGCCTTTGTTCAACTCCCTGTAGCTGCTCCACCCCTAATCTAATCAGAGAGGTGACAACTCCTTTTGGCAAGGGGAAGAGTGGCTGAGCAGGTTTTAACTCCTGTGGGGGTAGATGTCAGGCAGAATTCAGTTTCTTTAAGCCAGGTTTCAGCTAAATGTCACTTTTTGTCCCCCAGTTTAAGTCTATTACGATTTTTACATACACATTAAATAATTACTTCCTTCAAGTCATTTCAGAGTATAGTTTTACATTGTATCCACCTCTTAGCAAGTCTTTCCTTGGTCTGGTTTTGTTTCATTTGTTCAGTTTTACACAAAAGTCTGGTGGTTTTAAAACGCCGGCTTTCTCATAGTGGTGAGTACTGGTAATGCAACCATTTTTGGGATTTAAGAAAATGAATTCCCCACAGTTCTAGGTTGCTTTTGGCAATCAGCATTGCCATTCCCAATGGTTTCAGGCTACTGTGTGGGTAGCCCAATGGTGGTTTTAGGCAGTGCCCTCCTGTGCTCACAACCTAGGCAAAAAGGGGTGGCAGCCTATTCTTCATGCATTTCCCTGTGCATTTTCTGAGAAGTTCTGGCCATCATGATGTTTTCCATGCCAGTACTGCACAGTTTTCCTTTTCTGGCGTACATGTGGGCTTTTTGGCCATCTTGGATTTTCTAAGCCCACAGCACCAAATGTTGCAGCATGATAGCTCAAACGTGGGTCAGGACACCCAACAAGGCCCCCTCACGCGACTGCACTTTGAATTTGAGTCGATGGGGAGTCGGATGCACAGAAGGTGATGACCCACTCACTGGTATGTCCGCATAATCTTCTTCCAATTCTGCAAATGGCACAGTTCAGCATCTTTTCCTCCATCCGGTACTGATCGATCGGTTCTCCTCGCCGGTCCTGATGGGAATATTGGGCGGTAACCTGGGCCCCTTGGGTCTCTGCTCCCGGTCTCCGGATCGTCCTCCTTGGCCAGTCTCCAGGTTTTCTTTCTCCTAGGACGACAAAGGAAAAGCGGCAATACCTATTCATGGACATTTCTCCCCCACCATTGATATAGTGGGGTGGCATATCTACTTTAGAACTCAACAGATATGAACATGCACATTTCTTTAAATTAAGCAACAGGAACACATAAACTTGAGAAACACAGAATTTGATAGGCTATATGTAGGATATTTTAGGGTTGGAATTGAATTACTCTGAAGCGGTACCCTCTGGGATTACCGAGGACTCCTCCAGTTGCTGCAAAGTGTGCCTGGGATGGCTACACTTCAACTGGTTTATGTGGACCCACTTGTCTTCCCCCTCTGCCAAACCGCCTTTGGGGATGCAGATCTTGTAGGCCACAGGGGAGATCTTGTCTATAATCTCAAAGGGTCCCTTCCATGTATGCAAAAATTTGCGCTGTCTTGCCTGGTTTCTTTGGAAGTTGTATAAATAGACCCGGTCCCCCACCTGATATTCCTTCCTGGAAGTTTTCAGGTCATAGTGGGTCTTCATACTCTCAGCTGATCTTTCTAGATTCCGCTGAGCATAGGCAAAAGCATGTTGAAGGTGTTTCCTTAAATTCTCCACATACTCATAGGTTGTGGAGGCATTTATCAACGTTTGCTCTTGGGTTCTGTAGAGCAAATGCTGGGGAAGCACCATCTTGCATCCATTCATCAACTCAAATGGTGACATTTTGGTTGCGGATGAAGGGGTAGATCTGATGGCCATTAGGACCAGAGGTAATCGGATATCCCAACTTGGCCCAGAATCTGCCACAAACTTCTTTAATATGCTCACAATGGTTCGGTTATATCTCTCTACTGCCCCAGAAGAAGCTGGCCGGTAAGCAATATGTAACTTCCTTTTGACCCCAGTATCTCCCACATCTTTGTCATTACTTCACTGGTGAAGTGGCTACCCCTGTCTGACTCAATCCTTTGAGGTAGACCAAAACGGGAAAAGATGTGGTTAATCATCAGGGCAGCTGCTGTTTCTGCCTTGCAGTTTGGGGCTGGGAGACATTCCACCCACTTGGTAAACAAGCATGTAACGGTCAACATGTACTTGTTTCCCCTAGACGAGCGGATTACAGGGCCTACAAAGTCGATTTGCAAATCTGACCATGGCAGTGTCATCCCCCTCTTTTGGAGGGGTGCACGGTGCGTGAGGGATGATGGCTGAAATTGTGCACACACAAGACACCCCTTCAAGTATTGGTCAAGGTCCTGCCCCATGTGTGGCCAGTATGCAACCTCTCTTAAGATTTCCAGTGTTGTGTGAAACTCCCTATGACCGGCGGTGGCCGCATCATGGGCGTGACTTAACATCAGGCTTCGGAATGAGGTAGGAACCACCCACTGATCGTGGCCAGCTTTGGATTTCCTTACCAGCAACCCGTCTTGGATTCGGAACATTTTTGGACATTTCATCAACACTCTTAGGTCCTCTTTCCCAATGTAATCGGTATCCGTCATGGGAAAGTTCTCAGGGTCCTCAAGGTGTTGGTAAAACTTACCAATAATTGGATCCCCCTTCTGAGCTATAATTAAATCAGCATCAGGGGTCTCCTTACTCCATTGTGCAGTTGAAAGATCATTGTGAGCACTTGTCTGGGACCTAGTGATAGCGGTGACCTTGATTTCCCCCAACAGGGACTCTATTACGATTAGATCCCCTTGGATGGCCCCGGTTTTGGCCAGCTGATCAGCTAAGTCATTTCCAGTTTTGTCTGGTCCCTCTACTTTGGAATGACCCTTGATCTTTTTCCAGTAGATGGTCATCCCATTCGATGTGACCAGATCATCAATGTTTTGGATTAACTTCCCATGTTTCAAGGGTTTGTTATTAGCACATAACATGCCTCTGGTTTTCCAATTAACCAGGTGCTCCACGAACCCGTTCCGTACATAATCCGAATCTGTGATTATGACCAGTTCGTGGAGTTGATGTTGGACAGCAGTGAGGATGGCTTGATGCACAGCCATCAATTCTGCCACCTGACTACTTCGGGGACCAATTTTGTATCCAGCAGAGGGTTCTGGTGACTCCTTCACCCATGCATTCCCTACGCCAGCCACCAGTTCTTTCTCCCCATCGTTGTCAACATGGTAAGAGCATCCATCCACATAGACAGTGGGCATTCCCTCACACTTGTCTTCTTCAAAGACTTTGTGTGTGGAATTAAGGTATGCCTCCATGTTGTCCTTGATTTTTAGACTTTCGTCCTCGAGACAGTTTTCTCTGGCACAATCATGCAAGTCAGCCAGACCTTGCGCGAGGGGACTCTTCTTGTTTTGGCCATATCTGACCTCCACAGGAAAGCCTTGCATTGACAGAATCCAGGAAGTAATTCGGAAATTACTCACATTCCCGGCCCGGATTCTGTCACTTTGGAGATATTGCAGAGGCTGGTGTGGAGTCTCCACTATGATGTGTTCCCCCTGGATAAACGGGCGGTTATTCTTCAATGCCCACACCGTTGCCAGGAGTGCCTTCTCACAATCGTTGAATTTTTCCTCCACAGAGGATAAAGTTTTGCTCGCATAGGAGATTACTTTATTGACCTTGTCATGCTTTTGGTATAATACTGCCATCAAGCACGTATTAGAGAACCCCGTCTCCAGGAAGAACTCCTTATTTCTGACAGGGTAAGCTAGGCAGGGCGCTTGTGAGAGGCTTCTTTTGAGTTGTCTTACTGCCTTGGCTTGTTCTGGACCCCATTCCCACTTGACACCCCCCTTCAGGAGATGAATCAGGGGTCTGGTGATTTCTGCTTAGCCCTCAATGAACTTTCTGCTGTAATTAGTCAGTCCAAGGAGGCTCCTTAGTTCCCGCAGAGTTGTGGGGTCTTTCAGTTTCTGAAGTGCTTCCACTTTCTTTTCGTGGGGACAGAGACCCTGAGGAGTAATCTCATGCTCCAAGAAATTAACACGGGTTCTACACCACTGTGCTTTCTGAAAGGAAAGTTTTGCTCCGGCGGCCCTCAACTGGGTCAGAACATAACGGATCTCCGCTATGTGTTCCTCCACAGATGAACTTTTGAGGAGGACATCATCTACATAAGCCAGGTTACCCCTCGCACCCAGGTCGGGCATGGCCTTATGTAGGAAAATGTTGAATTAATTGCCGGAGTTGAGGTATCCGAAGGGAGTCCGGTTCCATGTGTACTGCTGGGCCCCAAAGGTAAAAGCCAGTTTGTATTGGTCCTCCCTACTGACAGGCACGGTCCAGTATCCATTGGTCAGGTTTATTGCAGTGAATACCTGTGACCCCTGGATCTGGGCCAGCCCTTGGTCAATGTAGTGCAGAGGCCATCGGGAAGTATAGACCTGTTTGTTGAGCTCCCTGAGGTCGGCGCAGAGTCTCCACTGGCCATTTGGCTTCAATATTCCCAGCACCGGGTTATTGAAGGTGCTGTGTATTGGACGAATTATTCCCCGGGACTCAAGGTTCTTAATTATTTCAGTAAGGGACTCCATGGATGCAAGAGGCAAGCGATATTGCTTCACAAACACTGGAGTCATTCCAGGGTCCGTGGGGATTGTTGTTGTGTGGATGTCGGTGCGGCCACAGTCATATGAGTCTACCGCAAAGAGATCTTGGAAATCCAAGAAAACTTGTTTCAACTTTTGCTTTTGTTCCCGAGTCACACAGGCATCAGCTAGGTTGACTCTCTCTTCCCCCATCTGCCTGAAGCCTGGAAAGACTTCTGGTTTGGCTATCTCAGCGGCCTCCTCCAGCTGGGTGGAGAAGTCCCTGGTCAGAGTGCTGATTTGGACTGGAGGCTTCAGGTGGGAAAGGCAGCCCTCATGGACCTGGAAAATCACCTCATCCCTCCGGAAGTCACAAGTCACATCTTCCTTACCATAAGGGCAAGAAGTGTACACCAGGAAGTTCCCCCCATGCCGGGTGAAAATCCTGTCTGGTGTTGTATTGTCCTCACTGTCACTGTCAAAACAGTCTTCGGGGATTGGTCCTAACAGTTCATTTCCTAAAACAATGGAGAAATGTCGGTCATCAACCGCCATTCCAATAATGGTGCCTGCGGCTAGAGTAATACTCTTTAAGTCGCTGTTATCCGCCTCTATTGGAATGGGGTCATGTTCTATGTTGACTAATGGTGTTGGGTTTACCCCTAACCCTTGCTGTTGGAGAGAAGCATTTAGATGAATATAAGCATCAGGGTTTTGCAATTTTTGTCCTCTTTTAACTTTCACTTCCAGGGAGAATTGTCGGGTCCTTTCTGGGATGGTGACTTCCTCTTTGATCTGAATTTCAACTGCATAAGGTAGCAATTGAGCTGACCTAAATGCTTTTTCTGGATCATCAAAGCCCATGGGATTATCCGCTAATCGGGACCAAGCTTTGAAGTTTATTAGGTCCAAACTAATGGCAAAGCGATTGAGAATGTCACTGCCTAAGTAAAAAGCGGCAGTGACGTCTCGCACGACCCAACAATTGTGGACTATGCTCTTGTTGCCAATGGAGATTTTGAGCATACACCTGCTTGGCAGGAGATGTTTGGAATTAGGTGCTTCCAGGTCCATTTCCCATTTGTCTATCAGTTTGAATGTGGGAATGGCTGGATCTTTTGGCAGTTGGCGGAACATGGCTTCGCTGATGAAGCTCTTACCGTTGTTCACACACACTCGAGCGAGAACAGAGTCCTTCCCATCATTTAACTGAACAGGGATGAACAACTGCTCTCCAATTTGCTGAATATCAGCCAGGCTCTGAGCTGATTTCACATCTTTCTGGACTATGGGAGTGGGAGTTTCTGATTGTGGATTGGTGAAGAATTTCAGAGTGTTTCCTTCCAGTGTGGAATACCACCTTAAACTGGAAGGAAGGTTGATTTTCAGAAATAGAGAGGAGCCCCCATCACCAGTCTGTTGTCCTACTGCTATGACTGTCACGTCTGGAATTTGGTTGTTCTGGAAGTGAAATTCTACTTGGTCAGATTTTTGTTCAACCATGTGGCAGGTGCCGTTTAAACTAATATGGTTGACACTCTGTTTTAATTTTATTGGTCCGCTAGTCTGGGTCCAGAGGACCTTGTTTACACAATCTATTAGGGGTGACAACCTTCTCAGCAGGTCATTCCCTAGTAAACAAGGGGTGCCCTCTGGAGTCACTACTATGACCGGGTGTTTCACCTTGTGTCGCCCAATTTTAACGTCCAAGTCTGCAGTCCCCTCAACGGGAATTTCCTTCCCGTCGAAGTTCTGCAGTTGTCCAGGAAGAGAGGTGAGAGGAATACGGTAATTCTCCCCCCTTCCGGCATTTAGTTCCTCAAAGGCCCTTTTGGACAGAAGGGTAGCTTGGGATCCAGTGTCCACCAGTGCCAAGTACCCTGCCCCTGTACTTGTACCGGGGCATAGTATCTTCCCTCCTTCTCCTCAAGGGGGCACAGATAATGCACATTTTTGGACAACTGGTGGGCTAACTTTCTGGTTTTGGACATTGCTAGCGAAGAGATTTGGGCAGAATTCTGTGGAGAGCCTGGGGAATCTGAAAGAAAAAGTTGGCAACTGGAGATCAGAGCCATTGTGGGTTCCCCTGGTTCCGGTTCTGGGCCGGCCCCCCCTTTTTGGAGGCAGTCACCAGGATGGCTTTGAACCAGGGGATTTCGGTATTGTCGGTTCTGGGATGAGATGATGGGCGGCGGTAGCTCAGTCTCCACATCTCCCCAGTCTGAATTGGCATCCCTTGGGACCCATTTTTCCTTGGGAGGAGTTCCCCCATCTCTAAAGGAGAAGATCCTTTCCCCAGGATCCTCTGAGGATCCCTCTCCCTCAAATTGGAAGACCTGTACCTCCTCCACAAAGTGGGTCTGTTTGGGTCCTTTGTTTCTCCTACCCCCCCTCTGCTCCTTGGGAGGCAGGCTTTCAGGGGTAGGAGATTTTGTTTCCGGTTCCTGGTTTTCCAGGGGCTGTTTACAAGTTGGGAAGGAAGCTTCCTCCAAGGCTTTACACCCCCCTTCCCCTTGTGCCTCCTCCCTGGGAACCGGTGGGTTATCGGGGTACTGCCCCGTCATTGTTCTGGAGCACCAGGTCCAGAATTTGGGGCATTCTGCGGTGGCATGCTCATCTGAGGGTTCTGTTGAGCCCTCAGTATGTGACCCAGATCCCGTACCATATTTTGGACCTAGCGCTCTAACTGGAAACCCGCTCAGGCTGATACGGGGCTCTATTTTCTCCCCTGGGCTGATCCCGGGAAGGGTAGCTATCCCTTCTCTGGTAGTACCCCTGGTTGGGAAGATTTTGGTACCCCTCCACCCTTGGCCTCCCCTCTCCCGGATTAGGTTGTCTGGACTCAGGGAAATGGGGAAAGAAGGAGGGATGATTTTGGGGCAGGAAATTGGGTGGATACCTGGGGAAAAAGTTCTGCCCAGGATTTGGAGAATTTCTGCCCTCCTTTGGGAAGTTGGGAGGGAAGTTCCCTGGGTTAGGTGCTTGGCTGGATCCCCCCCCTTGGGCTGGAGGAGTCCACACATAACCCAGGATTGGTCGGTTTCCCTTATAGCGGGGACTTACATAGTCAGGGGAGCGGGGGACCCCATTTGTGGGACTACCTCCTCGACTCCCTGTCTGTGACTGGCCCGAGGGCCTTCTGGGCTGTGAATTATTTGGTGCAGGCAGGTTTTTAGGGCCCCCCATCTCCAAATCTAAAACGGGGGCAACCTTTACCTCTGCCACCTTGGCAGCAGCAGGGGTGCTGTTGGTTTTGGGGTTTTTCAGCGCGTTTTTTTTTATTTTCGATAGGCTTCTGCACCTCATAGATCCGGGTAGCCTGTTCAATGACCCAGTCTAAAGATCTTTTCTCATGAAAATCTCTCACGAGCTGGGTCATTATATATTTAGGGAGAGCATGGAAAAATGTATTGACAAACTCTTTGCTGTCTGTGCGCACCCTTCTGGTGGTCTGCGCAAAAGCACGCTTTAACTCTTGCACAAACTCTTGTGGGGCCTGATCCTCCCCACATTGCAAATTGTAGGCTGCCTTGCGAGCCTCTTGAGGATTTCTGTGAACAGAAAAATGTTTCAAGATGGCTGCCTTATAGGTGGACCATCTTAAATGATTTTGGTCCTCCAGCCCCGCAAAGAAACTGGAGTATTCTAGGGAGAATGTCCATTTGACGTACTGGATGCAGCTACTGCTGTCCTTCAAATGGAAAGTCTCCATCATTTGCTCATAGAGCTCCAAGTATTCCCATACGGAATACTTGGCGTTCTTATGCTAAGGCGTAATAACACTCCTTATTGCCTTTATTTGCTTCAATGGGTCCTTAAGCAAGGCCCTTTTTGCCTTATTGGCCTTTTTGGTTCGGGTAACCCTGGTCCATTCATCCTCTGACTCAGAGGCACTGCTCCCAGAGGTTCCTGTCTGATCTTCCAGGTTTTCCCGGATTCTGCGAGCCTGGGAATGGCTGGCAGAATGTGGGGACCTGGTCTCCTGTGTCCTGTGCCGTTCAGAGGAGTCTTCAGATTCCTCCTTGCTGCCAGGATTTAATGGGTACCCCCCCACTGACCTAACTGGGCAGAAGTTTTCAGGATGTCCTTAATGGGTCTACTCTCCTGGGGTTCCCCTCTAAATTGCACTGTGCTTGGGTGCCAATACCCGGATGCCCGCCCCTCCATTCCTGGGTGGTACTGGCCTATGAGCCCCATACTTTTAGCTGGATAGTAATCTGCCATCCCTGTGGCCCCGTGCTCATGTGCGCCAGGCAGCATGGGGGTGGCAGAGTCCAGGGACTGGGAGAGATGAAGGCCTCTGGTACTAGGGCTCCTGAGGTTATGCTCAGGAGTTTCTCTTTCCCAGCGAACCTCATCTCTATCCGCCCCTGTTCCCTGTTGCAATGCAAGAGCCTGCGCTTTCAGTTCCTCAGTTAAGGCCTTACTAGACTCTATCAGTCTCTCCTGCATCGCTACCTGTTGCTGGAGCCTATCATTGTGCTGACAGAGAGCCTCATTCTCTCTCTGTGCCTCCTGATTGGTCCTGGAGCACTGGGCCAGTCTTTGCTGCAGGAGGCTTACCTCCTGAGCTGTGTCCCTATTGGCCTGCTCCTTTCTTGCCAGAGCATCCTCCACCCTCCTGGTGTGCTCTAACAAGTTCTGGTGTTCTTTTTGGAGGTCACCCAGTCCCTGGAGGGCCAGGTGATTTTCTTCCATGTTCCTTTTTAAGTGGCAGACTTCCTGGCCTAAGGTATCTCTTTCCTGACCAAGAGCCTGCATTTGTGATGCCAGGTCGTCCCTCTGCCTTTGAAAGGCACCAGCTTTCTGGCGTTCTTCATCAAACTCTGCCTGGGTATCCAGGTCTTTTAGAATCAATTTATTGCTCTCCTCCTTTTCTCTGTCTAGTTGGATTTGCAGGGTGGCTACCTGCTCTGTGCATGCCCTGTTGAAATTGATCTGTTGCTCCAGCTTTTTCTGGCACTGCAGTAAGGAGTCCAAACTGTCTTGGTGCTCCTTCTGCAAAGCCAGAATTCTGGTATCCTGGTCAGCCTTTTCCTGTTGCAGCACATCCATGTCCTCCTTTATTTTAGTGATGTACTGTCTACTCTCATTTTCGGACTCCTGGCTTCTGTGCAGCCTCTGCTCAGAAGAGTCCAGATCAGATTGGGCCTCCTGTAATGCCAGCAGTTGCCTACTCGCCAGATCTTGGCCTTCAGCACATTTGTCCTGCATGGCTCCCATATGTAAATATAAATATGCCGCTACCCTGGCAATCTTGTGGTGCTCATCCTTGGCTTTAGGGGCCATATATAGTTCACTCAGGGCCACATGTAGGGGACCCTGATCTCCCCATGTATCTGACCCTGTTTCAGTGACCTGTTGCGCAATTGCCTGCAACCAGACCGTTTAGTCCTGATGAGTCCACTCACCTCTCACAAATAGCTTATGTAAGAAGTGCTCCCTCGCTATTTTCATGTCTACCAAGGTCGTCATTCTAGAGATTGATCTCTGTCCTGACTTACAGAAATTAGTATTTTATTTTTGCAAAACAGACCTTTTCCTTAGAGTGTCCCTTTGAAGAGTGCTTTACAGCGTAAAACAGCGTGGTGATCCGACCGGATGTATGTATCCTGTCAGTTAGCACACTGTATTAAGCTGCACAAGTGATAGATCTAACCCAGACGTCCGGCTCGAGCCCCCAATTTGTAAGAAGATTCAATTCAACACTACAGCTAAGTCAATGCCTAGTCTGGGATACTGAATGGAAACCCTTATTGATATATCTTTATGTCCAGTTCATGAGTTCTGGATGACTACCCCTATATAACACCCCTCTCTTAGAATCCCCCTGACCCCACTGAGCCAAGAAGTAGTTCTGTTTTGCAAGTTTAAAAGGTTTATTTGAGAATGTAAACAATATATATATATCACACTTTATAATAAATTAATAATTGAATATCACACTTAATCTGAGCAGTAATCAATAATGAATAGTTTGGCACTAGCACACTTCTTTATAATCAATGATGAGTGGGTATAGGATGGATAAGATAGCAGCAATACTTTTATGGTTTCAAATAGATGCAATGTGGAATGAAAATGCAGTACAGAAAATAACTTGATAGGATTTCAGCAAAAGACAATGTAATCACTTTCTTGGACAATTCACCCCCCCTTTATGCAATGTAAGGAGATGAAGAGGAGAACACACAGTTCTTAGGAATGCAATCAAATAGAATTCAGTTCAATTCCAGCAAGCTTAGACTACGGATAGAAGTTGAAACACAGGCCCAAAATGCTTTTATATGTGCTGGCAATGAAGTGAGGAATATGCTGAAAATGGTTTTAATTCCCTTTAGGAGGTTCAGGGTGAGTGAAAGATACTTGGGATGAGCTCAGGCTCCCTTTAACAATGCTCTAGGAGTAACTAGCAGGTTAAACGAATTTTTGGCAAAGGAAAGCAAGGAAGCTGCTGTTTTCACACGTGGCTGGATTTTTAACCAAATCGCGAATCGCGGCAAAATTCGCGAATGCGTGAATCGCGATTACGGCAAAAGTATAAGGAGTAGCAAGTCGGTTCTAGGTTCGTTGAAAAGCTAAGATTCTAAGCTTTCAGAGGAAAGTTACTAGCCCAAACGGTTCCAAAGATATGAACGATTTTGTAAAGGTCGTTTTTTGAATTTAAAGTAACTGAAATTGACAGGTGACAGCTTTTAAAAATGACAGGTGACAGCTATGCAGCTGCAGAATTGACAAGTGACAGTTAGGAGGCAGTTCTACTTAGATTAAATAGATTGAATTATATCACTGGAAACTAAGAGATTTGGTTTCACACCGTCCTAGCTGTACTCACAATGTATTTGGAAGGTCTAGGTCTCACGGATCGGGTCAAGATGGCTTCGGTTCTGGTTTCGCCCCGGACGGTCTCTGCGCACAGCGTCTGGTCTCTGCTCTGCTGGTCTGGTCTGACACTGCTCCTGGCCCGGCTCCTGGATCTCTGGGTACAGCGTCTGTGCACAGCTCCTGGATCTTTCTGCACAGCTTTCTCTGGACACAGCGCTGATCTGCACGGCTCCTGGATGCTGCTACCGCTGTTAGGTTTGCTGGATGCTGAGGCCTGCTGAGAAGAGTTCTCAGTTTGTGGGTTTAGGCCCTTGCTTTGAGTTCTGAATCAAGTTCTTTGGAGTTTTAAAGTCTAAGTGTTGGATCTGGTATCTTCTGGTTGTTGTGTGGTCCGGCAGAGCGCGTTGCAGCAACTGGATTTGAATCTCTTCTCTAGCTTCCAGTGGCTATTTTTATGTCTTTTGAAAGTGGGTGTGTGTGCAGCATCACTAAGCCGGCCCCTCTCTCAACTGGTCATTGGTCAAGCTTTCCGCACTGCTTGGATTGGGGGAAGGAAATGTGTGTCATAGTGATGTCATTTAATGGCCTGCAGAAAGGACACTCCCCTGTCAAATTACACACAAATCTATATTTGACCTAAAGACATATTTGCACAGATACACATTTGTTTAAAATTACATGCACCCATCACATATCACATGAGGTATACTCTGTTCAAACTCTGCTCTTCCTGGGGGCTTGCATCCAGAAATGGCAACATTTTGTGCTTTTTAGTGGGTTTTGCAACATCGGATTTTTCTCCAGATTTATACACATATACACCCCCCACTCACGCATATCTCAGTAATTTTCCAGGTCGCTAGCTTAAACACAGAGTATGTGGTGTCAATAAATAGCGGGGTTTTGCCTCAGGACATGGCACAGTTTCCCAACGCGTCTTAAAACGTGCACAGAAAAATCACAAGAATGATGGCATCATTTAAATAATTTTGACAAGTCCGCACTGTGAATTATACATCTTTCTTAGAATCATATTCTGGCCAACAGGGGTGTGTCTTTTCAGGTCACATGGTGTAGAAACCAGTTTATCCAGTTTCTGCCAAGCTCAGAGACCCTGCCCCTCCCAGCTTCTGCCAAGAGGAAGCTATTTTACGGCCCCCCCAATAAACCATCTGCCTGGGCCCAGGACAGGCCTTTGTTCAACTCCCTGTAGCTGCTCCACCCCTAATCTAATCAGAGAGGTGACAACTCCTTTTGGCAAGGGAAAGAGTGGCTGAGCAGGTTTTAACTCCTGTGGGGGTAGATGTCAGGCAGAATTCAGTTTCATTAAGCCAGGTTTCAGCTAAATGTCACTTTTTGTCCCCCAGTTTAAGTCCATTACGATTTTTACATACACATTAAATAATTACTTCCTTCAAGTCATTTCAGAGTATAGTTTTACATTGTATCCACCTCTTAGCAAGTCTTTCCTTGGTCTGGTTTTGTTTCATTTGTTCAGTTTTACACAAAAGTCTGGTGGTTTTAAAACGCCGGCTTTCTCATAGTGGTGAGTACTGGTAATGCAACCATTTTTGGGATTTAAGAAAATGAATTCCCCACAGTTCTAGGTTGCTTTTGGCAATCAGCATTGCCATTCCCAATGGTTTCAGGCTACTGTGTGGGTAGCCCAATGGTGGTTTTAGGCAGTGCCCTCCTGTGCTCACAACCTAGGCAAAAAGGGGTGGCAGCCTATTCTTCATGCATTTCCCTGTGCATTTTCTGGGAAGTTCTGGCCATCATGATGTTTTCCATGCCAGTACTGCACAGTTTTCCTATTCTGGCGTACATGTGGGCTTTTTGGCCATCTTGGATTTTCTAAGCCCACAGCACCAAATGTTGCAGCATGATAGCTCAAACGTGGGTCAGGACACCCAACAATGGCCATGAGAAGGTGGCCAAGATCACCATGGCATGTGTCATGCTGCACAATATGTGTATCAGACGGAATGTGCCACTGCCCCCGGACGTAGAAATAGAAGCATCTGATGAGGATGATGATGAGTACAGAGTTGACGGGGATGCAGGTCATGCAAGATGGGATGGCCAGGAGGGACATGCTGTGAGACAGCATCTGATCAACCAAATATTCTGAGTTACAATTTTTCTTTTTGTGGGAATGGATATGGGCAGTTATGCACTGGTGTCTGTTTGGAAGCGCACAAAGGACCCTGTCGCCAATAAAACACACACACAATGAAGAAGTCCAAGCCTGTGCATGGATCAAACACCAGTGCATTGAGAAATGTAAAGATGTAAAAGTGCATGTCCCCAAACATCCCACCATCCTTCCCCCCACCCCCACAAGAGTGCAAAAACACCCTTCCCCCCACCCCCCACAACAGTGCAAAAACACCCTTCCCCCCACCCCCCACAACAGTTCCTCATGTGTCTGCCACAATGTTTTCATCCAGCCATACACGCGGAAGCTTGACCATGCACTCCCTATTCGCCATTGCCACCACCAGCATTGGGAGGTTGCCTAGACGTGCGCCTGGTGGTGCGTGAGGAGCGGCGGAGGGGGCTTGTCTGCCTCGAACTGGCGGATGAGGAAGTGGCTGACTGTCCAGGTGGTGGTGGGAACTGGCAGTCCATTGCGTCCGCTATCCGTGTGAGGACCTCCCTAAATCGGACAATCTCCCCATGCAGCCTGTCTGTACAGGCCTCCATCCCCTCCCTGGAGTGCCTTGCTGTCTCCGCAATCTCCGCCCTGAGACGGGCAGCCTCCTCCACATGCTGCCCAACCAGCACAGTTATTTCCTGTTGCCACTGGCTGATGTTGGCCAGGTCGAGGGCAGTGTTGCGTTCTGGTGGTGTGGCTGCTGTGCCCTCTGATGCAACCAGGTCAACAGGTGAAGCCACCGGAGGGCTATTAAAACCTCCCATGTTGTCCTCACCAGTGACACTAGACCCAGGTGTCTGCTGTGGTGATGCCTCGGGGGTTACAGGGGGGGTTGGGGTGTGCATCTCCATGTGGAAATCGGTCATATCCTCCACATCTGAGAGTGGTGCAGTGGCTGCCGCCTCTCCTGCGGAACTAGTTGCAGCTGAGGGTGGGCCCTCCGTGGTTGGGATCGGTGGTGGTGGGTTCACCTCCGGAGGTGGGGCAGTTGTTGGTGGTGTGGACACTTGCATCTTGGCAGTGGCGGTCCACCGATGTTTGCCACTCTGCATGTGGACCCTTCTACCTTTGCCCCTTGATGTCGTGGGGGTGTCCTCTGTGTCCTGTGCCCTTGATTTTTTACTCGCAGGGGGTGCCTGAGATGCAGTGGCAGCATCCTCACTGTCTGTATGTGAGCCTGTCAGGGACAAAGAGGGGGATGGCATTGGTTACGGTTATATGTACTTAATGCAGTATACATCAATAATGCAGTTGTGGGCATTTTGACTTCATTGTTAAGGATGCAGGTGATGTGTCAGTTCAGTGGCTCATCCATGCATGGTTGTGTGTGGTGATGTGTGCATGTGTGTGTGTTTGGGTTTGACACTGACATAGCCAGGGTTGCATGCATCTGTGGATGTTTGGCCATGCATGAGGTGATTCTGGCCTCACATTTGGGGGGAACAGTAGATTCACATTGCATACTTTCATGTGTACACTCACCTCCATCTGAAGTGGTTGCCACGCCATGCTCCATTGTCCCGACTCCCTCTATGGATTCCACTCCAATGAGGTTGGCACAGGTCTCTTCCCATTCCTTTAATTTTATAGGGGAATCAGATCCACCTGATGTGGCAATGTTGTGGTTTGCTGATAGGATGCTTCTAACCCGTAGTCGGAGATCATCCCACCGCTTTCTGCACTCACGCACATTGCGGGTGGTGGTGCCCACAGCACTGACTTTCAAGGCAACCTCAGCCCAGATTGCCTTCTTTCTGATTAGTGTCTCCCGACGCATGTCGCTGGCAAAGACCACGGTGGCATTGGCAGCAAGGGTCTGGGTGAGCATCATTAGCTCTTCCGTGGTGAATTTTTCCTTCCGCTGCTGGTCGGTAGTTTTTTTTACAGACTTAAGCATGTCGAGGGTGTCCCTGTGGATTTCCAACTACTCATAACAGGTCCAGGGGGCAGAGGATGGCCATGGATTGTGTTTTTAAAGATGGCCGCCGTGCTCTTTCCCGTTCCTGTGCGATGACGCTATTTCCGGTTCCGGTATTTAACGGTCACCGCTAATAGCGGTGGCCACTATTTGCATGTAGCGTGAGGGCGGAGGTGCTATCTGCACTTTCGTCGAAGTCGGTAAGGGACTTTTTGTGGACTTTAGCGGCATGGCAGTGGGGTCATTACCGGCATGGTGCTATGCTCGTGTCCGCGTACTCATAATGGTACGCTATTAGCGCCCTGGACACGTTAATAGCGCCATGCCGGTAATTTGCGATTTTTACCGCACAATGTGTAATGAGGCCCTTACTCTCTATTATACACCATAACTCAACTAGAACACAGCTATACTCCTGATAATTCAGCCTGGCTGTTCACTTACGAATACGACCCCATGAACACTTCATCATCCTAATAAAACGCAGCTAACTGAGCACATTCCAGTGTAGCAGTTCACATAGGCATTCCTCAGGCCTAAGTCAGCCAGAACCCAGTCTGAGTGTTCACCTACCTAACTGCACACATCCAACTTATATCTTCAGCACCACACCTATTGCTAGAAAGCAGCTTTCATCCAACAACTACACCTGCTACACACATATCCGGTGCACCATACAACACTATCTCTCTCTACTGACTTGAACTACGGTTCCAAAGGGCGTTCAACCTACCAGTGCTTTGAGGTCATACCAATGATATATAAGGCGCTATATAAATGCCAAGTAACATAACATAACATGCGAATGACCGCATTTTAATTCTAATGTGCCCTATTAGAATATTATAGACACATTTTGGGAGATTACTGATAGATACACCATGTGATGTCATTGAGTTCAAAAATGATGTTATGGATCCATGATTTGTTGCAATGTGACAGAACCCTATTGAGATTGGGGTGATTGTTACTGTGCAATCAGGCAAGAAGGACTTTCAGTCATTTAATCTGGTCCTATAAAAAACTAAACACTTTTGGGAAGGGGTCTGTGAAAGACTGGGCTTGGTCTTGAGTTGCACTAACAGAATGAATGCTTCACTTTTATTGCCTGTGAGATGTGCCTTCACTGGATGACAAACAATTCTGAAGAAAAGTCTGGATACTCCGGGCTTGTATGGTTGCTAAAAAATTATTGTTTGGTCTTGGAAATCGTCTGCTTCCTTCTGCATTGATGACTTTGTGGAAGAGTTGTTAACTCTATCCACCTATGAGAGGGCAATTCCCAAGCAATCAGGAGACACTGACAGGCTTTTAGACATATGGGGATGTTTTCTTGATGCTTATGGCTAATGTGTCCCAATAGAATGTGTATTCTTTGTTGAGTGCTTATTTTTTGTGTATCGCTTGTTTTTTTCCTTCCCTCTTTCTTTCAATAGCAATTGTTCACCATGATGTTTACTCCGTGAGATTACAATTGTGAATCTATTCATTTGTATCACCACAATGTCTATGCTGTTTTCAAGGTTATTAGACAACTTTGTTGAATTCCATGATTTTTGCTTTGTAAAATAAATAAAACTTTTATACTCATAAATTCTATTGGGACATGAATGATAGATACAGTAGTCCGGTGGTAACCCTGCCGGTGCTTCTGGTGCGTTGCTGCCGGACTCTTAACAATTTACCGGCACCTAGCTACCCGGTGTCACCGGGACATCACAAGTCCCGGTGGACCGGGAAGCTTGGTGTCGGTAAATGTTAGTCCCCATTCCCATGGAATCTAATAGGACTCCATGGGAATGGGTTCACAGAAGCATTGGCACTGTTACTAATGGTGCCGATGCTTCCGTGATGAGTTTGCCCACCGGGGCCGCTGCACCCGGCAGGGTCAGGCCTGTTGGGCGCAGTGGCCCTGGCAGGCAAACTTTTAATTTGCCAGTCCGGAAACAAGGGTGCCGGTAACCTTACCGGAACCCTTGTTTCCGAACTAGCAAGGTTGTAATGAGGCCCACTGTGTGATGTCATGTAGTCTTCCCGTTGTGATGAAATGTAGCCATATTGTGATGTTATGTTATATTATGTTGATTTATACTGTGCACTGCTACCACCCAAGGGCAGTCTCCAGGCGCTATGATGTGACAGCTATCATTAAATGCGACAAAGTCCTTTAGGGATGTCAATGGGCAAACCCCTGTTTTTATGATCAAACTGTCGCCATCCTTATATTCTAAATAATTATCAATGATACGTCCATGGCATTTACCCTTTTATCCTGGGTATTATGACATAATAACCCCCGATTGTTACCCCTGCAATGCACTCTGTGATATCACGTAGTCCTATTGTGAGGCATTTGGTACAGCACTCGTATGTCACAGATCCTTATTATGATGGCGCTAGTATAATGCAATTTGCCATGTTGTTGGCAATAGAGGGCTAATGGGACGCCATTTCGTCCTCTGGTGCCGCTAAGGCCTCTTTCAATTATCTTCACCGGTGATGACAGTCAACCGCGACTCTGCATGAAAATTGCTACTGTGTATCATAAACAAATCCGAATATACACGTTATATATTTATGTTTGAAAAATGGCGTCCTCTAAAAGCAATAGCTTTCTTCCCCTTCTTCTACTACAGCTCCTGAAAGTGTTCTGGGCAAATGCGCCCGGCGCTGAGTGCGTCGTGGCCGCCATGGCAGACACCTCATTTAGCTCTTCATCATGTGTCCCCATGGCTGCGTCCCCTGTACAGCGCGCTTTTTTTGTTTCCAAGAGATTAGGTTATTAATGTCTGCATTAAGTATTTGCCATCCATCAGTGTCCAATTTATAAGACGCTAGAACCGTAAAACAAGGTTTCGAGAAGATTCATGGGGTCTGGTACAGGTCCTATAACTCCCGGGGATACCGCCAGGCGTGCACTAATGCCTCCCGCCCGTATTATGAACTGTTTATGGCGGCAATGCTAAATCATCGCCAACACAGGTTTTTAAACAGCACCTGTGAGTAATTGACTGCTTCTGAGCTGCACTGAAATGCTTGCCCTTTTTCGCAGCTGGGTGCTTGTTGTTCGGCAGGCGCTATTGCTAGGGCGGCTACCTAATAAGGATGGCTGGATCATAGAGTTGAGAGGGGTTCGGGAAGGATAGTACGTTACCTCACGGAATGATCACAGGCAATGTCCGTGTATCCATTTCTATTCCTGCGCTTTAATCTAAGACATGACATAACCTTTACCGCCTTTGTCTGTATGCTTGTTTATGTTTTACTGTTTTATTGAGCATATATGTCACCTTAGAGCGACTTCAGAGTAATTCAATGCTTCTTAAAGTATGTTCAGCTCTGTTCACCATGTAAACAACTCCAATTTCTAGACAGAAATGGCTATAACTTGGGAAGTGCCTGCACAGTGAACGCACTTTCCCTGCACACAAAGATCTGACTGGCCTGTGTGGATCACCTGGCTGTCGAGCAGGGTAGTGTAAAGTCCTGTTGGGGACAAACTCCCAGGTACATTTGAGGGCTACTACGAGTTAGCACACTCACGGAAGGCCCGACACCTTCATCAAAAAAAGAACGCAGATCCAGCCAGACAGCAAGTTCAAACTGCGCTTTATTACAGCCAAAACCAACTGGCATCAGTACAACGATCGGAAATCCCATGACATCTGAACGATTATTGGCTCGCAGGCCAGTTTCGTATTCTTGGTTACCTCATAGTTGTGTCACAACCTGGGCCCTACTCCAGAAAACCTATCGTCTTTAGGGATTGGCCGTCGGGAACCTAACATTTATTGCCCTATATATGAATTACTCTTCTGGCCCTAGCATATCAGGTGGTTGGCCTGGTCCTTCCCCAATTTGCTATTTCTAAACAATGTTGCAGTGTGATAGTCTTACCATTGGTTCCTGCCCATTGCTACCCATCCCAAGTACACTTTGCTGTGGTTGGCTAGAGCTGACGTCCCCAGGCCTGAGACCCAAAATAATTTTCAGCTCTCGGTGTACCTTCTCAAGGTAACAAGAACGACTATGGGCCTCATTACAACTATGACGGTAGCTGTGCCGGTAAAAATGGGAGGCTGGCGCCAGAGTTGTGTATTTTTTCCTGCGCCTGGCAATGAGGAATCACCGGAGCATTACAGCCCCGGCGGTCCTGGAAGCCAGGCGCTGGAAAAAGTAACTCCCCATTCCCATTGAGTGTCTCAGGACTCTCAACTTCTCTCATGTTGTAACATGTTTGTTGCAAGCCTCTGTCTGGTGGCGTTAGATCGACTCTTTCCCAGTTTCTGGTTTCAATTCATCATCTGAGTCAGACAGCTCACGTGTTCGGACAGAACAATTTTGGGCTTCTGTGGCTCTGATTTACTCTTAATTATGAGGAATTATTCACATTTACTGCAGCTAGTGTTACTGTCTTTCATGGAATGGAATGTCACTTGTATCTTGTAGCCTTGGCGGCAGGCCCTGTCTCACACGTGTTTCTCTTCTGTTCAGTCTGAATTCGGCTCAGCTCATCTCTTACTGAGGTCTTGTGGCCTCCTGTAATTTTCCTAGGCCATAAAATCGCTTCTATATATTGGTGCTATCCTATATTTTCCATATGTTAATTACATGTGGTTCTGGCAGGTACCATAGGTGCTCCTGCAGCTCAATAAGGTTATTTGCATATAAGCATCTGCATGCTTTTGCCCAGGATCTCTTGCTTCTTGTGATTTCTGTCTTCCTGCGGTTACGCTAATCACAAAATAATAAAAGCAAAGACAGTATGTTTATGTATTTGTCCTCTAACTCACAGAACTGTTACACGTGTGTTCTTCATGTATTTAGGTGTGTGTTTGTGTCCCATTGTGCGGATGGCATGTGTGCTTCCTGTCTAACGTTGCCATTTCATGTTGTCTCTAACGACATCAGTAACATGGCTTCTTGGCGCTTTAATCGATACTGTCAATTGAAGTCTCCTTCGTTGAAGCCCAAGGCTCTTTGTCCACTCTGGGCATGGGTTGGACTGCTCCAAGTCTGAAGAGCTGGCTGAGTGGGTACCTCTTGACGTACTGATCGATCATTGGAGCACTAGGAAATGGTCCCAAATAGTATGGGCGATCAGGGTATCTGCTGTTCTTCTTCTGTGTCATCTACCTTATAGGAAGAGGGAGAAGGGGGGAATATGCCCATCCATCTTCAGTCCTCCTGTCGGAATAGAAATAATATTATGCCTCCTATTGTAATAATTGTATGTGTATTGGCCTACGTCAAGTTGTCTAAACATCATGCGCGAACAAACTCCACGACAAGGTCTTGACCTTAGAGAAATCAATGTAAGCCGCCATCTTGGATTAAACCGCCATTTTAGGTTCTCTTGTTATGTAGAAGTCACCCTGAACATCAAAATGGAGGCCAAATGACATTCTGAATAAGATTCTGGCCGTTGTGACCTCCGTACAGCTGAATAATTAATATGCCTGCAGGCCACTTGTCGGGGTCGCGAACAGAGACCTTGTCCTACTGATGACCTATATGTAAATGTACTACTTATATCAGCAAAACTAATCGAAATGCATATATTAAAGGTTGACCTGGCAAGGAACCCTAAGACCGGAATGATATTTCGCAGAAATGGTTAACCCGCAAGAGGGTTGGCTAAGGGCTGGACAAAATGTATAAAAGGCCCGTGTATTCCAATATGCGGTTTCTCACTAACACATCGAACCCTCGTTGAAGTTTGTTATGTTATACTGAGAGCCGAATAGCTATCCGTTTGTCAATTGACTTGGTAACTGTTGTAACTTGAAATAAAGCACTTGTATGTTTCTTTGTAACCTGTGTTGGTGTGTTTCTTTTTGGGCTTCCCGGCCTCATATTATTGTTCTGTTTTCACACTCCAACTGGTCGACTTGTCGGCCACATCCTTATATGACCGTCCTTTTTCTCTGGGCTGCAATATTTTCGTTATTCCTCCGAGGTTTCCATAATAATTTGTGTGGTCATCGAATGACTAGTGCATGTAACAGCATACTCCTTCGGGGTTGCACCAAACCCACTTCCCTTCATAGAACTTTGGCTCATGGTATTGTCCAACTTTATTGTCCCTGCTGGAATATTTCACACTGTGTAATCTTCATTCTTAGCTTGTCTCGTTCTGCAACAATCTCATCTCGTATTCCTCCTATATTTACATCCATCAGGATCTGCATTCCAAAAGCCTCTTCTGCTGTTTTCCTGCATCTTCCAAAGCATTTCCTGATCCAACATATGGATGCTGCTCCCCGCACGAAGGCTCTAGCTACCACCTTCAGTCAGTATGATAGCCATGATGGCATCCATGACCATATATTTGCTTTCCTGATCTTGTCCTTCTCTGTTCAATGTGTTTCATCTTTCATCTTTGCATGCATCTGTGCCAATTTTGCAACTGCATCTGCAAGAGTTCCATTATCTTTGTCGTTAGCTGGTATGAATGTGCAAAATGAACTCCCTATCTTTGCGCAAACTCCTCCTTCCATAGCTGTGAGGAGATCCAAAGTCTATTCTGGTGCTCCACCAACCTTATTGCTCTGAGCTCTTCTTTTATGGTGGTGAACCCATTTACTGTAGAATTGATTGTTACCATCAGCTCCCAACGAGTGATCTGTAACCACCTAGAATGTTTGTACATTTGTTTTCCTGGTATTATTGATTCAAAGAACATTTGTGTTCTGCTAAACAGTTTGTGTTCTGCTGGGAACTCATCCATTGCCGCAGCCTCTTCTGATGCCTCTGAGAAGTAATTCCCCCCTCTCTTCACTCTGCTCAATCCAGCCTGCTTATCTGACTTCTTTGTCTGAGCTGTTGGTGCTATCTCAACTGATCTCTTTCTTCGTCTGTTATTTTCCATCTTTGGGAACTCATTGAGCTTCACATCCTTATTGGGTACCATCAACTAAGGCATGTTGATGTTTACCAGGGAGAATACCCCTCCCCACTCAGGTGGCAGTTTCTTATACACCTTTGATCCAAACGCCCAGTAGTGATGCATCAGTACTGCCGTTCCTGCGCTCATTGCTGGAAGCTCTTCAATCGTCTTGCATCCTATGTTTTCACCAACTTCGAGGTCACCATTGTTCTGATAGCACAGAGGTGGTGTCTTCAGGGGGATTATTGGCATCGGTCCAGACTCAATCTCCACCCATGTCAGCAACTTTGCACTCTCATCCCATTCCTGCAGGCATTTGTCATTTTCCTATTTCACCTTGTTCACTGCTAACTGTGCTAAGGTCAGTGGCCTGCTTCCCACCACTCCATCTTCCCATCAATCGTTAGTGTACATCATCCATAAAGATCCATATATGGGGTCTTTCCCAGCATCCAGGTTCTCCTCCAGGCGGGCTTCTTCTACATCCTCTGACAAACTGGCCTGCTGCGTGCTCCAAAGACAATACTGGCTCCTTGTCTGAAATAAGAAGAGAGCCCACATCGAAGGCAGCATCTTTGCGGTATCTAACAACTTGGCTGAAGTGTTTAAAATCTGCACGGAGCAGGCCAATCTTGCTGCAGTCTCTACCTCTCTTGTTGTCTCCCTGACCCTCTGCACGGCCCTTGCCTCTCATTTCATCTCTGAAATCCAGGACATCCTGTACTCACTCCCCTTCTATCACCCCTTCCCCTATTCCATGCTCTTCCTCCGGCCTTTCTGCACCCACCTCTCATCCCTCCTTCTCTGCCTTTCCCCTGTGTTCCGCAGACAAGTTTTCTAGACAAGTCTGATCTATGAAAGTCTCATCGAAACAGGTTCACCCCTGTTCCTCCAAAACTATCAAGGACCACATTGACCCCCTGGCTCCTGCCCTGGCTGATTTCTGAAATCACTCCTTCGCCACTGGAGGCTTCCCATCACCCTGAAGCACTCCTTTGTGCACCCTCTTCTTAATAAACCCTCTGCCAAACCCTCCTGCACGGCTAACTATTGCCCAATCTCCATCACTCCCTTCATGGGCAAGCTCCTGGAGAAACAGGCCATCTCCCAGCTTAATCTTCACACTGAATCTGTTGGTTGTCTTCATGACCATCAGTCTGGCTTCAGAGCTGCCAGAAGCATGGAAACTGCTTTCCAACCTTGACTCAAACACCCCTTGCGTCCTCATCCTGCGTGATCTCTCATCTGCCTTTGAAACTGTCAACCATGTCATCCTGCTCAACCATCTCCGTGATAACCTAGGTATCACTGGTTAGGCTCTGGCGTGGCTGACTTCTTTCCTCTCTGACCGACCCTCCAAGGTCCAAATTGGGCCCTTCCTCTCCGCCATCTTTTTCTCTACCTGTGGTGTCCCCCAGGGGTCTAACCTCTCTCCCTGGCTGTTCAACCAATACCTGGCACTCCTTGCCCACAGTATTGCTGCTCTCTGCCCCAACTTTAAGTGCTATGCATATGACACCAAGCTGGTTTTCAAGCTTCAGGTGTGCCGCCAATGACCTCTGCCTTAATGCCAATAAGACTGAGATTCTCCTGTCATGGTCATGAAGTCAGGGGCACAGGCATGCAAGGGCCCCATGCACAGGAGACCTGGGTGGACACTGTCCTGGCACCTTTGGTGCCAGGCTCATGAACAAAAGTAAACAAGAACATCCATTTAACACCCAAAAATGTTTATTATGGACATAGCACTTCAGATGCATTAACCTTGAACATTCCATCCATTAAGCAGGATGCATTAACCTTGAACATTCCATCCATTAAGCAGCCCCAAGTGTATTGTTGGGTGTGGCCGCTAATGGAGTGCCTTCGCAGGTGCTCACTCTCTAGGAGTGGCAGGGTGTGGCTGGTAAGCCGGCCCTAATGGGTGTGCCCACTATTTCAGCTATATAAACTGCCCGATCCTCAAAAAAGACGCTTCGCGTTATTCTGCACTTGCAAGCAGCGTAACGCTCACCGTCGCCTGTAGTCAGACTTACCTTTGAAGATCCTGCTTGCTGGACATCCTGCTTCCTGCCAGCATACTTACCAACTGGGGGAAGCTGTTCTTACCTGTATATGTCTTCGGCAAACCAGGTATTCATCTTTACACTTTCCGGAACGCCGGAATCTTCACCTTGGCACCGCAGCACGACACGCTCCATCGTCGACAGCAGCGCCTGCAAGGAAAAACAGAAGAAAAGGTTAGACATCGAAAAAAAGAGTCAGTTTAAGGTTGTGCTTCACCATACTTCATGCTTTTCCTTAAACCATCACGTACCTGCTGTCGAACATTGCTTTAGCATCCATCTTCCATCCGCCCGCGTCTCGCGTCTCACAGCTGCATTGAGGCCACATTTCCATCTAAGGCATGGGTGCACAACATATGGCCCGCGGGCCAAGTGCGGCCCGTGATGCTGCTGGATGCGGCCCGGCAGGGTTGAAGACTTTCCTAATGGAAGGCGGCCCGCAAGCAGCAACGGCTGCCCTCCATTAAGAAAGTCTTTGTTTTCTTCCTTGCCGGGACATGAAAAAGACTGCCACTCATTGGCTCAGTCAGCACACACTACGTGACTCCTGTGAGTCACATAGTGTCTGTGTATGCTGCACCAATGGGGGGCCAGCAGTGCGGCTGACGTGGCCAATAAGGCTTGATGAGGAAGGCATTTCAGCCTTGCCACGCCAGCCGCACAAAAAGTCATCCCCCTCTGCCCACCTGCCTGCACGTCTTCTCTGCCCTGCAGCTTGCCCGCCCGGTGAGTTCATAAAAAAATGCTTTGTGAACGACAGCCGGGTGGGCGGGCAGCAGCATGGCAGGCTTTACCGAGCCCCCAGCTTCACCGAGGGAAGCTGGGGCTCGGTGACCTAATCTGCCCCGGCAGGGGTGCCGAGTACGGGGGGCTGAGGGGCCTGCCCCCCCCGCAGAATGAAGTCGGGGCTGAGCCCCCCCCCCGGCCAGAGAGAAGAGACGCAGTATGGATGGCCCTTTGTTCCATCAATACTGCGTCTCTCTCTGGCGGCCCGGGTAAAAGCAGGGGAAAAACGATGTTTAGAAATTGTGGGACAGATGCAAAGCAAGAGGCTCTTGCTTTGCATCTGTCCCTCAATTTTTAAAAATCGTTTTGGGTTGAGTATACTTCTACATCTGTGCACCAGTGTGCACAGATGTAGAGGTACCCAACCCAAAACGATTTTTAGAAATGGAGGCACAGATGCAAAACAAGTCTGTCCCTCAATTTCTAAAAATTGTTTTGGGTTTGGTGTATTTGTACATCTGTGCACCCCTGTTGGCAAGAGGGGTGCACAGATGTAGAGGTACACCCAACCCAAAACGATTTTTAGAAATGGAGGCACAGATGCTAAACAAGTCTGTCCCTCAATTTCTAAAAATCGTTATGGGTTGGGTGTATTTGTACATCTGTGAACCTCGGTTGGCAAGAGGGGTGCACAGATGTAGGGGTACACCCAACTTTTGATGGGACAACATCAGTACCTCTCAGTTCAGCTGCTACACTCTTATTGACAAGGCCCCAGCACTTCTCAACAGATGTATTTCTTTTTATTTTAATTGGTTAATTATAATGCGTGTACTACCCAGAGGGTTCTATGCGCGGACTGAGGGAGCAAACCTGTGTTGCGCGGTCCGAGGGAGCGAACCTGTGTTGCGCGGTCCGAAGGAGCGAACCTGTGTTGTGCGGACTGAGGGAGTGAACCTGTGTTGCACGGACCGAGGGATCAAACCTTTGCTGCTCTCTGTCGTCTTGCTTTCAAGGCGAGCATGCTGCCCCTGAGCTATCCTTCCGATACTCTAAAGATCTGAAGTACATTTAATGATACAGAACCAGAACTATTGAGCAAGTCTGTCACCAGAATAACACAACACTGTCGTGGTTATACAAGAACTCATATATTTAAAGGGATGGAATTACTCAGAATGTAGCAGCACTATTCAATAACCCAAAGCTCTTAAGCATAGTTAATGTGAAAATACTACACTTCTCACCTTTGGGACAGTACTGCCACTTCTCACAGAGGCTTCTACACCTTTTATGGGGCAGCACCGATCCAGCCTACTGCTCACATGCTCAGAAATGTCATTTCTCAGCAGGACTGCAACACTATACCATTGTGTTCTGTATGTTGAGTGCTTCTTCACCACCAATGTGGATTCATGGCTCTCTCCCAGTGTGTAAATAGTAGATCTGTCTACATTCAATTGGCAACAGGCATGTCCGGAGCTGCCTGCTGTCCATAAGCTGGATGAAAGAATGAGCTCTCTCAGACACAGGTTATCACCCCTGCACACACATAGAATGAATATGGTATGGATCTATAGATCGAGAAACTGGAGTGACAATTCAGAGTGTTTTAACAGAAATATAATTGTCTTCCCAGATGGGAGACTGACTCCATTAAAATACATGAGGTCACTGAGATGACCAAGAGTGAAACTGTACATTCAGTTGTGAGATTACCAGCAACGGTTGATACTATGCTTGAAGGAGTGAGGTGACCACTCAATATATCACACTGTTTAGATGTGTGAGACCCATCCTGAATGCTTGCCCAAAGATCCTTGGCCAGAGTTTCACACTGAAGAAGTGAGCATGTGATCCGGGGATTTGCGGTCCTATAACTGCCAGTGATGTCACTTCCTGTATTTGGGCCCCCCCGGGAAATTCATATGTCGGCTCCCGTGTGCCCTGGGCTCGTTGCTCCTTTCCCCAAACAGCCGCATGTTTCATTCTTCTGTCCTTAAGGGGTAGGGGGGCATCACTGCTGAAAGCAGTCATTCCGCAATGCTGGGCACACTAAGACTG
Source organism: Ambystoma mexicanum (assembly GCF_040938575.1). Classification (NCBI taxonomy): domain Eukaryota; kingdom Metazoa; phylum Chordata; class Amphibia; order Caudata; family Ambystomatidae; genus Ambystoma; species Ambystoma mexicanum. The sequence goes on from NC_090934.1 coordinate 273,687,112, forward strand.
GGCTATAAATAACAATAAACGCTTAGTTATCATTGGATTCCTTCAGTCAGTATGATAGCTCAGTGAGTTAAGCGCCTGTCTCTGGCATCGGTGTGCAGCTATCCGTTTGGCTCGCTTAGTGAGATGAGCCATTGCCTCTGATGGCTGTGTGAACATTTGATTTTCACTGCAGGGGCAGAGATACCCCCCACTTCTGCCTGATTATAAGCAAGCGAGCAGCCCAACCCATGCCCTGGGCAAACACTATTCATAAGGAATTGCAAAAAGTCATACGATTAACAGGAACTTAATCTTAGCAGCAGTCTGCCAACCTGCTGAGCTACCCTGATAGCCTTCTACTTTAGAACCTTCTACTTGGGGCATAGTGTTTGCTTGAGGGCTGGGTGTCTTGGGCCACAGTGTTTGCTTGAGGGGTGGGTGCCTTGGGGTATAGTGGTTGCATGAGGGGTGGGTGTCATGGGGCATAGTGTTTGGTTGAGGGGAAGGTGCCTTTGGGCATAGTGTTTGCATGAGGGGTGGGTGTCATGGGGCATAGTGTTTGGTTGAGGGATGGGGGCCATGGGGCATAGTGTTTGCTTGAGGGGTGGGTGTCTTGGGGCATAGTGTTTGCTTGAGGGGTGGGTGCCTTGGGGCATAGTGTTTGCATGAGGGGTGGGTGTCATGGGGCATAGTGTTTGGTGGAGGGGTGGGGGCCATGGGGCATAGTGTTTGCTTGAGGGGTGGGTGCCTTGGGGCATAGTGTTTGGTTGAGGGGTAGGTGCCTTGGGGCATAGTGTTTGCATGAGGGGTGGGTGTCATGGGGCATAGTGTTTGCTTGAGGGGTGGGGGCCATGGAGCATAGTGTTTGCTTGAGGGGTGGGTGTCTTGGGGCATAGTGTTTGCTTGAGGGGTGGGTGCCTTGGGGCATAGTGTTTGCATGAGGGGTGGGTGTCATGGGGCATAGTGTTTGGTGGAGGGGTGGGGGCCATGGGGCATAGTGTTTGCTTGAGGGGTGGGTGTCTTGGGGCATAGTGTTTGCTTGAGGGGTGGGTGCCTTGGGGCATATTGTTTGGTTGAGGGGTGGGTGTATTGGGGCATAGTGTTTGCTTGAGGGGTGGGTGTCTTGGGGCATAGTGTTTGGTTGAGGGGTGGGAGCCATGGGGCTGTGGGATGTATTTACCCATGCATCCTAGCCCTACCTCAAAACTGTGCAGTACTGACATGGAAAACATCATGATGGCCAGAGCTTCCCAGAAAATGCACAGGGAAATGCATGAAGAATAGGCTGCCACTCATTTTTGCCGATGTTATGGGCACAGAAGGACACTGCCTAAAACCACCATTGGACTACCCGCACAGTAGTCTGAAACCATTGGGAATGGCAATGCTGATTGCCAAATGCAACCTAGAATTGTTGGGAATTCATTTTCTTAAATCCCAAAAATGGGTGCAGTACCAATACTCACCACTATCCAAAAGCCGGCAGTTTAAAACCACCCTGTGTTTCTCTGAAGGCAAGCCAAAGTGCCTATTTCAAACATTGCAATATGTGCAAAATATTCACTGAACACCAGCAGACATTTGGTAGAATGGAGTTTTGTGTGCCTACAAAATCTGGGAAATGAAGAGCCCAGAAAAATGCTTATAACAAGACTGGCTGCGCTGTGGATTTCAGCAGTTTAAGTTGCATTGGACTGAAAGACACTACAAATCTAAATGTTCAAATTGACTGAGTGACCTACTTTTGAGTGTCACATAGGTTGAAATTGTTTAAATGTCATAGTTTTAAACTTAGAATCAGCCTTCTAGCTGCATATGTAAAAAAATGTCTTGACTTAGACTGGGGAACAAAAAGTGACATTTTATCTGAAACCTGGCTTAAGGAACTGAATTCTGCCTGGCAACTACCCCCATCAGGAGTGAAATTTGAGTCACCACTGTGTTCCCAGGCCAACCTTCCTTTTGCTGCCCACACTAAGGATATGCCATCTATCTGATAATTGAATTATCTGTGCTCTGCAAGAGAGTGAACAAAGCCCTCTTCACTCAGGCAAAGGTTTTTATTACCGCAGTCGTAAATTGTAGCTTCCTCTTGGCAGGAGCTGGGAGGAGCACTGCCTGTGAGAGCAAGCTGGCTTGGCAGAAACTGGAAAGACTGGTTTCTATACCATGTGACCTGGGAAACCACACCCCTTTGGAGCCAGAACATAACTTTAAAAAGATGAATAACTCATAGAGCGGACATGTGAAAATTTTATAAATGATACCATAATTCTTGTGATTTTTCTGCCCACATTTTAAGAGGTTTTTCGACCCGGTGGCATGTTCAGGGGGGTTTTAGCGGAAAAAGGGATATTACTCTAACTGTATGCATGTTAAAAATCTGAAACTTTATCAGTTAATGTCCATACTCCCTGCGCACATGTATGTAAAGTTGGGTCAATGTCAGAAATTGAAAAATCAGTTAAAAAGTGAAATATGTGCCATTTCTGAATGCAAGCTCCCAGGAAGAGCAGAGTTTGAACAGGGGATACCTCCTGTAATGCATGATGGGTGCATATGATTTTAAAACAATATGTACCTCTGCAAATATGTATTTGTTTCAAATCTAGATTTGTGTGTAAGTTGACAGGAGGAGTGGACTTTCTGCAGGCTGTAAAATGACATCACGCTGACTCACAGTTCATTCCCCAATCAAATGATAAATGGAAGTTTGACCAATTAGAAGCTGAGAGAGAGGTAGGGTCAGTGATGCTAGAACACACCCACATTCTAAACACATAAAAGCAGACAGACAGGACAGATAGGGACCTTCCAAATCCATCTGCAGCGGGACGCTCTGCCGGAAAAATCCATACTTTACCTCCATCAACCTCCAGAGAGCCAAACTAGAGACTTCAATCTATCCAGAACTAAGAGACCAGACCAGAGAGAAAGCAGTGCTGTACCCAGAGAGACCCAGACCAGCAGAGAGAGCTGACCCAGATCACTGTGAAGTGCAGAGGCCAGACCAGACCAGACCAGAGTCCAGTCTAAAACCCTGACCAGATCCGTGATGAGGCCCATTTAATTCAAGAATATAGTGTGAGTACCCAGCAGAACTGTGTAGAACCAATCTCTTAGTTTAAATTCATCTAATTCAATCTATTTAACCTAAGTAGAACTGCCTCCTAGCTGTCACCTGTCATTTCTAGTTGCAAGCTGCACTTGTCATTTTGAGCTTTTGGAATTTGCAAACCCAAAAACGACCTTTATTAAATCGCTCATATCTCCGCGACCGTTTGGGCTAGAGACTTGCAGTAACTTTCCTCTGATAGCTTAGAATCGTTGCTTTGAATCGCACCAAGAACCGCATTCCTACCCCTTATAGTTTTACCGCAATCGCGGAACACGCATCCGCGAATTTTACCGCGATTTGCAATTTCTTCACATGTAAAAACTGCTGCTGTTTGCTTTCCAATTGCCAGAAATTCGTTTAACCTGCTAACTATCCCTGCATCATTGCTAGTGTGAGCCTGGACTAATATTAACTAGATACCACTCACCCTGAACCTCTGAAAGGGAATTCAAAAGCATTTCCAGCATATTTCTCATCCATTGCTAGCACATATCAAAGCATTTGGGCCTGTGTTTTCAAAACTCCTATCTGTGTTTTAAACTTCTGTTGTCTAAGCTTGGGGGGGATTGAACTGATTACATTGATTGCATTTCTGAGAACTGTGTGTTTTCCTCCCATTTCCTTGCATTGCATAAAGAGGGGGGGGAGTGAATAGCCAGAGAAGAGTGATTACATTGTTTGGTTGAAATCATATTGAGTATTTTCTGTACTGCATTCATTGAATATTGCATCCACCTGAGCTTACATAAAGCATCCTCTACCACATTATACTTTTGTTCCTAATTACCAGTGTGCTACCTTATCCATTTCATGTCAACTCATTAGTAATTATAAAGAAGTGTGCTAGTGCCAGATTCTCTGTTGTCAATCTTTATCATATCAGATTAAGTGTGCTATTCAATTATTAATTTATTATAAAGTGTCATATATATATCTATTGTTTAAATCATCAAATAAACCCTTTTAACTTGCAAAACAGAACTACTTCTTGGCTCAGTGGGGTCAGGGGGATTCCAAGAGAGGGGTGTTATATAAGGGTAGTCATCCAGAACGCATGAACTGGACATAAAGATATATCAATAAGGGTTTTCATTCAGTATTCTAGACTAGGCGTTAACTTAGCTGTAGTGCTGAATTGAATCCTCTTACAAATTGGGGGCTCGAGCCGGACGTTTGGGTTAGAATACCACTTGTGCAGCTTAATACAGTGTGCTAACTGACGGGATACATACATCCGGTCGGATCACCACGCTGCATTACGCTGTGAAGCATTCCTCAAAAGGGACACTCCAAGAAAAGTTCTGTTCTGCAAAAATAAAATACAAACTTCTGTAAGTCAGGACAGAGACCAATCTCTAGAATGACGACCTTGGTAGATATGAAAATAGCCAGAGAGCACCTCTTGCATAAGCTATTTGTGAGAGGTGAATGGACCGAACAGGGCCAGGATGTGTGGTTGCAGGCCATCACACAACAGGTCACTGAAACAGGGTCAGATATATATAGAGATCAGGGTCCCTTACATGTGGCCCTGAGTGAACTATATATGGCTCCTAAGGCCAAAGATGAGCACGACAAGATTGTTAGGATAGCGGCATATTTATATTTATACATGGGAGCCATACAGAATAAATGTGCTGAAGGCCATGATCTGGCAAAAAGGCAACAGATGGCGTTAGAGAAGGCCCAATCTGATCTGGACTCTTCTGAGCAAAGGCTGCACAGAAGCCAGGAGTCAGAAAAGGACAGCAGACAGTACATCACTAAAATAAAGGAGGATATGGATGTGCTGCAAAAGGAAAAGTCAGAACAGGATACCAGATTTCTGGCCTTGCAGAAGGAACACCAAGAAGGTTTGGACTCCCTACTGCAAAGCCAGAAAAAGCTGGAGCAACAGCTAGACTTCAATAGGGCATGTGCTGAGCAGGTAGTCACCCTGCAAGGCCACCTAGATAGAGTGAAGGAGGAGAGCAATAAACTGATTCTGAAAGACCTGGATACCCAGGCAGAGTTTGATCAGGAGCGCCAGAAAGCTGGTGCCTTCCAAAGGCAAAGGGACGACCTGGCGGCACAAATGCAGGCTCTTAGTCAGGAAAGAGACGCCTTAGGCCAGGAAGTCTGCCATTTAAAAAGAAAAATGGAAGAAAATCACCTGGCCCACCAGGGGCTGGGTGATCTCCAAAAAGAAAACCAGAACTTGGTAGAGCACACCAGAAGGGTGGAAGATGCTCTAGCAAGAAAGGAGCAGGCCAATAGGGACATTGCCCAGGAGGTAAACCTCCTGCAGCAAAGACTGGCCCAGTTCTCCAGGACCAACCAGGAAGCACAGAGGGAGAATGAGGCCCTCTGTCAACACAATGATAGGCTCCAGCAACAGGTAGCGATGCAGGAGAAACTGATAGAGTCGAGTAAGGCCTTAACAGAGGAACTGAAAGCACAAATGCAGGCTCTTGCATTGCAACAGGGAGCAGGGGCGGATAGAGATGAGGTCCGCTGGGAAAGAGAGATTCCTGACCATAACCGCAGGAGCCCTAACACCAGGGGCCTTCATCTCCCCCAGTCCCTGGACTCTACCACCCCCATGTCCCCTGGCGCACATGAGCACAGGGCCGCAGGGATGGCAGATCACTATCCAGCTAAGAGTATGGGGCTCATAGGTCAGGAATGGAGGGGTGGGCATCCGGGTATGGGCACCCAAGTACAGTACAGTTCAATGGGGAACCCCAGGAGAGTAGGCCCATTAAGGGCATCCTGAAAACCTCTGCCAAGTTAGGTCAGTGGAGGGGGTACCCATCAAATCCTGGCAGCAAGGAGGAATCTGAAGACTCCTCTGAACTGCGCAGGACACAGGAGACCAGGTCCCCACATTCTGCCAGCCATTCCCAGGCTCGCAGAATCCGGGAAAACCTGGAAGAACAGACGGGAACCTCTGGGAGCAGTGCCTCTGAGTCCGAGGAAGAATGGACAAGGGTTACCCGAACCAAAAAGGCCAATAAGGCAAAAAGGGCCTTGCTTAAGGACCCCTTAAAGCAGATTAAGGCGATCAGGAGCGTCATCACGCCTTACCATAAGAACGCTAAGTATTCTGTTTGGGAGCACTTAGAGTTGTTTGAACAAATGATGGAGACTTTCCATTTGAAGGACAGCCAAAGCTGTATTCAATATGTAAAGTGGACATTCTCCCCGGAATACTCCAGTTTCTTTGCGGGGCTGGAGGACCAAAATCATTTAAGATGGTCCACATATAAGGCGGCCATCCTGAAACATTTTTCTGTTCACAGAAATCCTCAAGAGGCTCGCAAGGCGGCCTACAATTTGCAATGTGGGGAGGATCAGGCCCCACGAGAATTTGTGCAGGAGTTAAAGCGTGCTTTTGCGCAAACCACCAGAAGGGTGCGCACAGATAGTAGAGAGTTTGTCAATACGTTTTTCCATGCCTTGCCCAAATATATAATGACCCAGCTCGTGAGAGATTTTCATGAGAAAAGATCTTTAGACTGGGTCATTGAACAGGCTACCCGGATCTATGAGGTGCAGAAGCCCATAGAAAATAAAAGCAATGCCCAGAAAAACCCCAAAGCCAACAG